>NC_139949.1:8016554-8389054 GCF_963454915.1 Gymnoscopelus microlampas
AAAATGGACTGGAGGACTTTCTCAAGGTCTATGTTAGAGCAAAATGGCAAAAGCTAGAAGAAAAAGAAAAACGTTTTTTTTTCTACTGCTTTTACCCGCTTGTTAAACTTAAAGGCAGAATCAAACATCTCACCAAGGTGTATCACATTGGGTTTAACAAGTGTGGAGAGTATGCCACAGAGACACAGAGGGCATTTTAGAACCGACGCATGTGCGTTCCCAGTGTGTGCGCGTGCATCACAATTTACTTTAATGTGATTAATTCGGTACAACAAACAAAATCCATGAAGTGTAGAGGTTTTTTCTTTTTTCTTCACCCCCCCCCCCCCCATGGAGCTGAATATGTTCAAACCCCTCCGCCCCCCTCGTGCGTCCCTGGGTTGCCAAGACCGTTAGTATTCCCTGTGATGGAGTGACCGTGAGGGAGCCAAACAGGACAACTTCCAGCTTGCCTTCATTGTTGCATTGTTGCAGCTGTACAAAGGTGTGTGATTGATTGATTGATTGATTGATGTACTTTATTTAGTAAGACATGAGAACAGTACATGACAGTACATAACAGTACATGGAAGTACAAATTCACAATACAAGGTCTACTAAACTGGAAAGCTCATTAAGCACTAAGCTTGTTTAAGATGAGATCCCCATGCACACAAATCATGATGACATATAAGAGACAGACAGATATACACGCTACTATACAGAATGTCATACAATCAGTTTACAGGTTACTGGTATGAAAAGTGAAACATATGTACAAAAGCAGAAAGAGAGAGGGGGGGTAGGGGGGTAGGTTAGGTTAGGACATGGACAAGAAGGTTAGGTTAGGTTAGGTTAGGTTAGGTTAGGACATCAAGTGTGCATGCAACACTTGATGTCCTCAAGGCATGTCATGAGCCTGACTGCAGATACAGGACTGGTTGTTGGTTTCAGGTAAGATGTAAATCTTACCATATCGTCTCAGGTATTTGTTTTGATTTTATTGGCATTGCGTGAGAGCATACACAACCTTCAACAACATGAATTCATGCTCAGACACAGCACATCTAGTGGTCATACCTCCAGGCTAATTTCATAGAACCTCAATGAGTTTGGTAAAAACACATAAAATGGAGTTGAAAGGCCTATTGCATGGAATATTTTCCAAGGTAAACTAAGGTGATAAACACCCACTTTAGATCTTGTGTGAATGTTTTTTGAATGTTTAGGCTATTCCTTCAGTATGACTTTTGGGGCTGTTATTGACATGCAATACTAAGACCTTTATATGTGACTAGAAATGCAAAGTTAGCAAGCAGCGATGACCAGGCCCTCGCACCTTTGTCCACGTTGGGTAGAAATATATAGACGAATCAGCTGGAGCAGAGCTAAGTAACTCTAATGAAGGACAACCTGTGAGTCCAGAGTCCAGTAAGATGACTTATGACTCTGTACGACAAATTGTTCAAAAAATTACGGCAAAACATAGGAACTATCAAATATCGACCAATTAGAAGAGGGGCCGGAGTTATGTAACACCAATGAAGAACAAGGACTGTTATCTGAGTCCAATGACAGCACCCACAAGTCTGTACGGCAATCAGCTGAAAAGTTAGGCTACATTAAAAAAATCACACCAAGTGTGAAGTGAGCGGTGCCTTTGAGTTAATTTCATTAAAGACGCACTGAAGTGACATTTTCGGTAATTTTATTTTGAAGGTTCAGCCTGAAACGTCGGCTCAACGACTCTAAACCAATCAGAAGGTCCCATCCCTTCAGGCTATGGGACGTTGGATCTCAATCACTTCAGCCGTGCGCAACACAGTTAGTGTTTGTTTACAAGTGAGAGAGAGACGGCCAGTGAAGCACGTTTGCTACTACCTGGCTTATTTCTAACCTATAATGTTTTCAGATACATATTTTAGTGTGCAGATGAAGTTTAAAATGAGTAATACACTCATCTTCAATGAGATTCAAAACGGAGTAGGCCTATCTCTGTAATTAAAATCAGCTGTGTTTGAAGAACTGCAGCTATGGGAATCAAACAGGTGCATGTAATCAAGATTCATTTAGATTCATGAAGGCTGCGTTATGTCATCACGCAGCACGTTTTCGTTTACAGGAAGTAATTAAGATTGGCTTTTTAGGGACTTTAGATGTAAAAATACACAAAAATGTTTTTTTTCCATTTGTTTTGGCATCTATTGTTAGGTATGCCCATATGATGACCACGGATATGCTCTAAAAGTGTGAAAAACATATTTTTCATTTCACTACACCTTTAAGCTATATGAACTAGAAGAACAATGTTAAATCCCTGTCCGTTCATTTCAAGGCTGCTCAACAGGAATACAGAGCTTAAGCAATTACAGCCTGTCCCTATTGGCCATAAGAGCACCTAGCAAGTTTCGTAGGTTTACCATGCTGGGACCTGGAGTTATGGCTGTTTAAAGCCCAGCCAATAGGAATGTGACGCTTCGCCACGGTCACGCCGTTTTACGAAAACTCAAGCTTTTGATAACTTTTCATTGTTATGGTCTTTTGTGTACTCTGAGCGAATTTCAGGCGGATCCGACAATCCATCTAGGAGGAGATTGTTAAAGTACAACCTGTGAAAATGGTGTGAAATGCATAAAAAAGTCACTATAAATTAAAATGGCCGACTTCCTGTTGGGTTTAGGTCATGGCTCCAGACTTTTTTGTAAGTCGGGACATGATACAGGTGTGTACCGATTTTCATACATGTAGGTGAAACCGTATTGTGGGTCTTCAAGCACAGAATTTTGTAGGGGGCGCTATTGAGCCATTAGGACACGCCCCTTTTTAGACGATTAATATCCGTTTTTTTTCACCACTTGTGATGTGTGTGCAAAGTTGCGTAACTTTTTGAGTACGTTTAGGCCCTCATTTTCCTGATTCATTATGGGGAAGTGGAATAATAATCATGCAGTTTCAATAGGGCTTCGGACTACTGTGCAGTGCCCTAATTATACACTTGCATCACTGATTTACACATAAAAGCACAATGTTGATTTTGGCTTCACGATGGTCTCCACAGAATATTGAAGTTAAATGACTAATATACACTCATGAAGTGGCGCATGTTCAAGATGTTCAAGCATTTTTTGTAAAATAGGCCCCTTCCTCTAACTTTGGAAGCCATTTACGGACGAACGGTAATGACTATCAGAATTCCGCTTGGAGATGTTTATGGGTCCAGAGATCATGTGTACCGATTTTTGTGAAATTTGGACAAAATATGTGGGAGGAGGAGCTAAAAGTGTGTTTTGAAAAATCTATCCTGACGCAAATGGAAGTGGCATATATGGCGAGTAGCGTCATGACCCAATCTAGGGAAATATTTTTATTTTACGACCAACGGTTCAAGAGTTATAGGCCAAAACGTAAAGTTTTTTTTTATAGCGCCACCATGAGGCCGACTAGTGTAATATTGTTTTTGATAATTTCGGACTAAATTATGAACCTCCCCTCTAAGTGTTGTAACTCTAGCCCTTACAGTTTCTGAGAAAAAAATACTTGAAATCTAGTTTCTTAATTTTCCCATTTTCCATTAAAGTGGATGGGGAAATGTAATTCACTAATAAATTAATATCAATTAAACTATGCAACCAATCTCTTAGCAAAATACAAGCACACGATTCCCGGTGAGACCGGTCATATTGACATATGGCACTAAATTCGGAAAAATAAACTGTGGGAGGAGTAGCGCGGCAAAGTTTTTTTTCACTAAAACAATAGTCTGGTTGCCCTGTTAGGGCAACCACACTAATAAACTAGACGCAATTGGCAATTGCAAAGTGTGGTTGCGCCGACGCCGGTCGGGACTCGAGCAATACGCCGGGAGGAATACCGTCGGAGACTGCGCCAATTACATCGTCACGTCACTCCTGAGATCGCTTGCGTTTCCTTTTGAGAGGATCGATCCCCCCAAAATAAGGTTTTTGCATCAAACGGTTACATTTCGAGCATTCGTGGCGCCCCCTATGGATCAAAGTAGAAATGCTTTTGGGGATTGGTTTAGTATACCACCCTCGACATGTGATTCAAATTTGGGATTGACCGGACGTTTCGTTCGTGATTTATGGCATTGTTGGTCAAACGGGCCCCTCCCGCTAACTTTGGAAGCCATTTACGGACGGACGGTACGGACTATCAAAATTCCGCTTGGATAGGTTTATCGCATGGGTCCATAGATCACGTGTACCGATTTATGTGAGATTTGGAAAAAAATTGAAGAAAAAGTGTGTGGCCTATATGGGAAGATGCGTCGTGACCCAAGGAATCCAGGGGAAAATAAATTTTGATTTTACGACCTACGGTTCAAGAGTTATAGGCCAAAAGGTAAAGGGGGCTGTTATAGCGCCACCATGTGGCCGACTGGTGTGATTATTTTCTTAATAATTTTTCAAAAAATTATTAACCTCCCCTCCAAGTTTTGTAACTGTAGCCCTTACGGTTTCCGAGAAAGAAATACTTGAATGGGAGTTTTTGCAATTCCCATTAAAGTGGATGGGGAAATTTAATGCACTAATAAATCAATATCAAAAAATCTATCCTGACGCAAATGGGCGTGGCCTATATGGGGAGATGCGTCGTGACCCAAGGAATCCAGGTGAAAAGAAATTTAGATTTTAGGACCTACGGTTCAAGAGTTACGGGCCAAAACGTAAAGGGGGCTGTTATAGCGCCACCATGAGGCCGAATGGTGTGATATTTTTTTTTAATAATTTGGGACTTAATTATGAATTTTCCCTCCAAATCTGATAACTCTAGCTCTTAAGGTTTCTGAGAAAAAAATACTTGAATTTGAGTTTTTTCACTTTTACATTAAAGTGGATGGGGAAATTTAATGCACTAATAAATTAATATCAATTAAACTATTCAACCAATCTCTTAGCAAAATACAAGCGCACGATTCCCGTTCAAGACGGTCATTTTGATATATGGCACAACATTAGGGGATAAACTGTGGGAGGAGATGCGCGGCAAAGTATTGTTTATCTATAAATAAATAAATAAATAAAGTGTATAGAGTACTATAGTCTGGTTGCCCTGTTGGGCAACCACACTAATTAGAATGCCTAGAGTGTGAGGTGATTCTAAAGAAAACTGAATACTTTCATCCCAGATTAAATTAACCTAGTTTTCTTAACCTTTTCTTGTTTTGGTTGTTACTTACCTCATAATAAGAGCAAGGGATTAGGCTAGATGTGAATTTAATGTGATTGTTTCTGTGTGATAAATGCTGTGTGATGTGGAAGTCATTATTAGGACACATTCCCAACATGTCCACTAGGAGTCACCCTTCACAAAGGAAATACATAATTTCTACATACAAAACAAACGGTGGTCGACTCCAGGCACACTGACTGGTGTAATGTGAGACAACATCTACTACAAGCTGCAGATGAAGTCTAGATTAACTTGTAGATCTGCTGTTTTCATTATGAATACAGAAATAGGCCTACAGAGATTTTGACTTGCCCATTAGTGTTCCTTGGTCACAAAAACTTTGAAAACGGTCCTAGATGTAGACTGCCCTTACATGTCCAGAGCAGAGAGACAAAGAGATAAACAGATCCACAACTTCATTGATTGATTGATTGATTGATTGATTGATTGATTGATTGATTGATTGATTGACAGACATTGTCTGATTGTAAGACATTTAGGCTAAAATGATAACACAAAAAGGTCCTGGGGACTTGTTTCCATTGTGGTCCTATGTATTCAATTAATCAACGACCCAACTATGGTGTTTAATGGTGTCTAAAACATACCTATGTGTCTGTCTGTCTGTCTGTCTGTCTGTCTGTCTGTCTGTCTGTCTGTCTGTCTGTCTGTCTGTCTGTCTGATTGATTGATTGATTGATTGATTGATTGATTGATTGATTGATTGATTGATTGATTGATTGATTGATTGAAGCACTTTATTTCGAAAGAAACAGTAAGTACAATTTACAATGATAGGTCCTCTAAACTGGATCGCTCATAAAAGCACAATGGGTTATTTAAAATGAGATCCCCACACACTCAAATCATGATGACATTTAAGAAAACAGACAGATATATACACTACTATGCAGAACATCATACAATCAGCTTACAGGTTACTGTTATGAAAAACAAGAAATATATACAATAAACAGTTTGAGGAGGGGGGGGTGGTAGGTTAAGACTTTGACAGGGGCTGGTTTGGAATTGCAGCCTCCTGAATGTGTTTTTTTAGGGCTGTTTTGAAAGTGAGTAGGCTTTTACACTCCTTTACTCCTTTTGGTAGGGCATTCCATGTTTTTGTTGCATAGTATGAGAACGAGTTCATTCCCTTGTTTGTGCCAAATCTGGGTTGAACATGATTAGTGGAGCTGCCTCTGGTGTTGTGCAAATTGAGCAGGGGTTAGATGGGTTGTATGTTTGAGGCCAAGAAGTAGCCTTACTAGTTTGTTTTGGGTTGTCTGGAGCCTTATTTTTAAGGCCTTAGTGGTGTTGTGATACCATGAGAAGCATGCATAGTCGAAATGACCTTGGATGAGGGCCCCTGTAAGAATCTTCAAGGTATTCTTACTGACAAGAGAGGAAATCCTTTAAAAAAAAACGTGTTCATTGATTGACCTTTTTGATTACTCTTTCTGCCATTTTATCACCGGAGAGGTTTGCCTCCAAGATGGAACCCAGTTAGGTAATTACCTCCTTTCTTGTGATAACATCATCCCCTTTGATTGTGAAGCTCTCAGCCTTGCTAAGGTTAACACTAGACCCAAAGAGAATGGATTCAGTTTTACCCAGGTGTAATGATACTTTGTTGTCAGCGAGCCAGATGCGGATCGTATGGAGTTCAGAGCTGAGAGTTTTTTCTACCTGCAGCCTGTCCCTGTCCGAGACCAGCAGAGCCGAGTCATCTGCGAACAGGAACAGGTTGCTGTCGCAAGCTGATGACATATCGTTCACATATATCAGGAACAGTAAAGTAACTTACTTGCGGAACGCCACAACTCACTGGGAGGGGGGGGCAGGGTTCTGTTCACTTCCACCACCTGTTCCCTCCCCTCCAGATAGGAACTCATCCAGCTCGCTGACGTATCATCAAAACCTATTGCTGACTCATCTCACTCTAGCCTGGTAAACCCTCCCTCCGGAAATCTCATTTCCATTTGATCTCAGGAAGGAGTCTGGCATGATTGCTCATTCTGCAATATTGGCTGTGGGCTGGAGTTGGGCGGGAGTAATACCGTTGACTGACAACCCCTTCAACCAATGATCGTTTTCCCCTTCAGCCAATCAGCAGTTCATTTTGACGAGCTCCAGACTATGTGACGCAACGGGACTTTTGGGACGGCCATGCCGAAAATAGGTTGCCTTATTGGGATACATGCGTGTCACTCCCCGCCCCTGCCGGTTCTCTAAATTTATATTTTTAAATAGGCTCTGTCATGATTAATTGACCACATACTGTATATGAAGTTAAACAACTAAATTCTATCCAAACGATATGTTAATAGTAAATTCCGTGCCACAAAAAATAAGTTTGAGACCGTTTTAAGAACGAAACTAAGAAGTCACGGCACTCGCAGAAACAACAATGGCTGCCGTTCGTCTTTTTTCGGCGGCTCTCAGGCTGCACTCGGCATCATTCGGGCTCACTCGAACTCGCCACCTGATTGGCCAACGTAAGCTGTCAATCACAGAACGATGAGCGACGACGCTGATAGGCGCGGTTAGGTCCTGATTTCGCTGGAAACTCCCCAATATTGCAGAATGGGCGTTCATGCCAGACTCCTTCCTGAGATCAAATGGAAATGAGATTTCCGGAGGGAGGGTTTACCAGGCTAATCTCACTCATCTCAGTAGCATAATCTTTAAATGACAGATGTGGAATAACTATCTGTCTGTCCAAAATTGATGCAGATACTAGAAAGGTGTGCTCCTCTGAGCTCAGATCTCCACCAGGCTGGGTTGGCTACCCAGGGCTGCGTCAGTGTTGGGGTGCAGCCATTAGGACATGGGGATGCTCTGGGGGAAATAGAGTTTGTATGTGTACTGTTCCTGTTTGTGGAAGAAGTGAAAAGCGGTTTTGGAGGTGCACTCGAGAGGCCCCTCAACATCAAATTTGGGGATGATTGGATGTTTTCTTTTTTACTTTTCATGGTTTTCACTGACTTTGTACCTATCTACACTCCCACTTTGTAACTGTTTGACAGTCATTGTTACATGACCATTTGTACCTAATTTGGTGGGGGGAAAAGACACGTTTCTGCATTTGTAGCACTTGTGGTGTTCCGTACACGGAGGGACAGGGGGCACCTCCAGCGACATGAGACCGTATATGAATGTCGACAGTCAAACAGAATAGAAGTCAGTGACGGTCGGATCGGCCTGAAACCTTTGCCCAAACATGGATTCATTTGTCACAGATACATCTATGATGACAGTCACCTTTCCTATGACACATCCGAGAGCCACATGAAGCCACGCCATTATTCAACACTTTTTGGGGCGGTGTAACCGCCCCCTATAAGTGAGTTTTGGACACTGACCAATCCTGCACCGTGATTGGCCAATAGTCTACAACGCAGTCTACACCCCTAACCCTTCCACAGTCAATGCAAATCTATACTTTTGCAAAGTCAGCCAATCACATTACAGCTAGTGTCATCACCACTAGCTGTAATGTGATTGGCTGACTTTGCAAATTCAGGACTGTGATTGGCTAGCGAAACACATGACACATGTGCAGCCCTATGAATAGCAGTATGGACTTAAAAAAAATACATTTATTCTTTTTTTTAAGTGGGTCATGTTGTGATGACCACACACCGCCCACTTTACACTGGGTGTGATTTTTAGCGGCGCTGGCGCCGCTATAGAGCGGTCCTGCTCTATACCTGGCTTTTCCGTCAACGTTCTGATTGGTCAGGTCTGTCAACGTTCTGATTGGTCAGGCCCGCCAAGGTTCTGATTGGTCAGGTCCGTCAACGTTTTGATTGGTCAGGCCCGTCGAGGTTCTGATTGGTCAGATCGAAATAAATTTACAGTCTCTGTAAATAAATTTACAGAGATTTAATATTGTTTCTCTAGTATTTCTCTGTGTGTACGTATGTCCGTGTCTATGTCCAGGTGTATGTCGTCCTCTGTATTCTTATTAACTGGGGTATAAACTAATATTGATATTATATATTAGATATTAATATTGAAACATATCTATGACAAAATGTATCAAAGGCGCCGCTACCTTCACACAGGTGTGATTTTTGTTTGGCGTTCGACTTTGACTTTATTGATAATGAAATGTAAAATACATACATTGTTACACCATTATCAAATGGATATTTCCTTTGCGGTCCTTTAAAATGATGTTGTGTTGCATGATGTGACGTGTATGTGTGTATTTGCACTTAAAACGTGTCCTTGTGCATGTCAATCCAAGCACCCACTGGTCCAAGAAAACCACGTATTTCAAGTGCAAGAAAACCATGTATTTCAAGTGCAAGAAAACCATGTATTTCAATCTATTTATAAGGTTTTTTCTTGTTCAGGAATGCAGAGACACCCTCCCCACCCAACCCAGGCCAATTGTGTTTGTATACCTGGAGCGGGATGCACCACTGTGGATTTGAACCCACAACCTTCGTACTGGGCAGATACTTTACCACTGCGCCACCCGAGCGCCCTCATATTAACATACAAGGTTTCTGCCCGACAGCGATGATAATAATGGAGTTTAAACCATAGATTGTAAAAAAGATATATGGACACAGAGAATGGTGACGTTACCCATTGGTTTGTACAGACCCGTTTTGCCACTATTTCATCTATAAGTATTTATGAAAACTGTTATGAATGAAATTTTAAAAAACAAGCGTAAAGTCGGGTAAAATACTTGAGAGTTAATTCTTCTGCAACCAGCAGGAGGAGAAATAGCGACACCCTCTGGGCCATTAATGAGAACTGCAGTGCTTTTAACCCACTTCCTCATTGGCTTCGTTTTCAAAACCGGATCCTTGCCGCCTAGCTGAGTCAAACCAGAGAGGCCTGTAAGATTTTCCTTATTAGTGCCACAGCAATCTTCATCCATCAACGCTGACAGCCATGCAGAAAGCGATAGCTCTAAATGCCACCGCCAACGCAAATACATGGACTGACTCCACTGGCTTTAGTGTATGAAAGCTGCTTTCAAGCAGTTGCAAAAGTCAACCAAATTACACTTACATGATTAGTATGTAAGTTAAATTATTAATTATTATTATAATTACACTAGCCAAAAGCCATGTGCACGGCGATACAGTGCTCACAGTCACAGGTGTTTGACTGTGAGCACAAACACATGCACGCACATACACTTAATTAAGCTGTCTTTATTATTGTTTGTATACTCTGTTTTTTGCTTGTTTTCACATACAGTACATAACTTTGTTTTATCCGGCTGGTCTTATTTCAATATTATTTACACTGTTGTATTATTCCTACTGTAATCTCAGCATCATTGATAATGAGGGCTCTGCACTCAATGTATTTCCGAGAAAATAAATAAAGGTTGAATGAAAAAGAAAAACACTCTTGTCTTTTTGGAACCAACTGTCCATTTGGTTCCATTTGTATAATATCAGGGTTATATTCCATTTTCAACCTATTTTCATATATAATAGACAGAAATGGTGCTCATTATAAGATGGCACCATTTCTGCCTGTGTCTCAGAGGAGGGCTGTGGACAGTTAAGAAACCAGTGCCATCATCAATAGTGAGATTTTTTCTTTAATTAATGTTAATGTAAATTTGCTTCCATTCCAACATGTCTATAGGAAGAGAAAGCCTGTCAGCATTTCTTTTAGCTCGGAATCCTCATCTATGATGTCACTGGTAGGCAGGTTTCTGAACTGTCCACAGGTCTCCTCTGAGTCACACAGTGAGTAGACAGAAATTGTTTCATCTTAAACTGAGCATTTAAAGGACCAATAGAAGATCAGTTTGAAAATGAGTGAAGACAAGTGCTCCTTTAATGCTGAGGACGGTGACAGTGCTCTGCGCTCTCTCTCTCTCTCTCTCTCTCTCTCTCTCTCTCTCTCTCTCTCTCTCTCTCTCTCTCTCTCTCTCTCTCTCTCTCTCTCTCTCTCTCTCTCTCTCTCTCTCCTCTCTCTCTCTCTCCTCTCTCTCTCTCTCTCTCTCTCTCTGTGCAGTCAGTCAGAGGCTTCCCAGCCGGCCACCAGCACACACATCATGCGGATCTTTCTAACCTGAACGCACCACGTCAACAGGCTGTGGAGCTCCATCCATGCATGCAGAGACAGAGAGGAACCAGCTTTATATGAATGATTCCTCTCCCATCAGTGGATTGTAAAACCAGCCGCTTAAAGGAGATTTTTCTTTTGTTTTACCTTGAATCCACGTCGCATCCATGGAATGAAACGACTGATGATGAAGTGAAGTGACGTTGAAAACCATCTTTTGGCATTTTTATTATTATTAGAGTTGTATGTGTTATGGAAGGCGAGCGATCAAGCCGGACTCCACGTGGAGGTATGGTTCATGATGGTGTCATTCTGACCAATAACTTCTGGGCTTGACCGTTTTCTCATTTGAGGACTTTCTGAAGCCTTCATCGTGGAGATGTCCAGTCTAATGGCACTGCCATCTTCTTCTTCATCGTCTTCACCTAGAAGGTCTGCTTCTGACACATAGATGTTTTCTTTGTGTCTATAAACTAAACTAAACCTTATTGGCACACAGGCACTTTTCTGGAGTCATTTTGTCATTTCATCATCATCATCATCATCATCATCATCATCATCATCATCATCAAGATTCATCATCATCTCAGGACAGTATTGAGATCCTGTGGTCTGAATGGATGAGAAAACTCTTTTGGGATTTTTGGAAAGGATGAGAAAACTGCGTTTGGATCTTTTGCTAAAGGTTCAGTACAATTACTGGACTTAAAAAAGAGTCCAACTTGTCCTGCTGTCCAGTTGGCGTCCGTCAGACATGAAGGAAAAATCCAAAAATGCAGCGAAGACGCGACGAGAGAAAGAAAATGGAGAATTTTATGAACTGGCCAAACTGTTGCCTCTGCCCTCCGCCATCACCTCCCAGCTGGACAAGGCTTCTATCATCAGACTGACCACCAGCTACCTGAAGATGAGACAGGTGTTCCCTGATGGTAAATATATAATAATACACATAAATAAATACCTGAAGATGAGACAGGTGTTCCCTGATGGTAAATATATAATAATACATATATATATATATATATATACATAAATAAATACCTGAAGATGAGACAGGTGTTCCCTGATGGTAAATAGATAATAATACACATAAATAAACACCTGAAGATGAGACAGGTGTTCCCTGATGGTAAATATATAATCACATAAATAAATACCTGAAGATGAGACAGGTGGTCCCTGATGGTAAATATATAACATATATACATAAATAAATACCTGAAGATGAGACAGGTGGTCCCTGATGGTAAATATATGAAATGGCAAGAGGATAGGTGGGCAGTTCTGGGCACTATAGTGAAGTGGGCACCTCAGTGTTAAATTGCCTATTTTCTTCCAAAATGTTACAAAATAAAAGATTTGGAAAATGTTTTTAAGTAGACCTACAGGTACAGTACACACATGATTAGAACATTGGACACTTAGGTCTAATATTTCTATAATTGCTACAAATTGCTACAAAACCTGTTTATCCAGTAATTTTGGGGCATAAAAAAAGAAGTTGTTTTTGCAATTTGGACAAAATAGCCCATTTTACATCGAGGTGCCCAGTTGTCCCTAGTGCCCACCTAGCCTATGAAATACTGCACGTGTAGGCCACATAAAATACATCAATAAAGACGGTGGTAAATAATACATAGCCTACCATCACTGTAAATTATAAACACATCACTGTACGAAGCGCACACATTTAACTCTGAAATTGAAACATTGTGTTCACTCTCAGAGTTATTAATGGGCAAAATAACGGGTAATATTATATTCTATAATATCAATGTATATTATTGACACGTTGTTAGAATTAAAATGACTAAATGAGACTCTGTAAGCAGAACAAAGTATAGCTAAACCACACGCACAGTTGTCAGTAGCCTATATTGGACAAATAATGTCAAATTGAGTTAAAATGTTAATAGGTCTATTTTCCAGTGATTGCAAAGAAAACCATAAAATTGAAGCCAAATTCTGCGTAATTCTGATGTCCAACCATGATGTCTCACTGGGAATGTTACTACCTGGGGTTTAAAAAGAGTGTGCTCATTACCTTAGGCTTAGAGTAATAATAATAATGTTTATTGTCCCCAAGGGGAAAATTGTCTTCACAAGGTCTGTTCACAACATAACAACATGACAACAGAAACAACATATCACAAGACAAAGACATGAGGACCCCACTAATAATAATATAATATAATATGAAATTACATTACATTACATTATATTACAATATTACTTGACATCATATTATAATATAATGTAAAGTAATATTGCATAACAGTATATATATTTTACTATATCCCATTACATTTACAAACAATTAAACGTTTTCAATGTCTATTATTTCAGCTCAACGTGGACACATTAAAAGCCATTTAATACATTCCAGTCGGCCGTTCAGTATCACAGAAAGCGGACCACAGGACAGTGTGTGTATTAGCTAATCTAATGTTGTCAAAACCTTATAATAAAGGCTATTCATCGGATTCGCATTAATAGAACAGCATGAAACGCATTGTCCGTCTATTAATTATTATGCGTTTTATTTTACATCGAAAATATAATTTCACGGTGGTCTCGGGGCTGCAACACACGTATTCCTTCATTTGGATTTTTTTTTTAGAGAAACTGATTTAAATAAAGAATAATGATTTATTAGCTACATTTTTAAAAGAGAAAAAAGAATAATGATTTATTAGCTACATTTTGAAAAAAATGGGAGAAAATGATTTAAATTATTATTGATTAGCTACATTTTGAAAAAAATAAGAATAATGCTTTATTAGCTACATTTGAAGGAAAAAAAAGGGAGTAACTGATTTAAATAATGCTTTATTAGCTACATTTTGAAGAAAACAATGGAGGAACTGATTTAAATAAGGCTTTATTAGCTACATTTTGAAGAAAAAAGGGAGGAACTGATTTAAATAATGATTTATTAGCTACATTTTGGGAAAAAAATGAGAAAAACGGATTTAAATAAAGAATAATTATTTATCATAGCTACAGTTTTTTTTATGTTGACGAAAAAAGGCGTCAGTTTTCGCAAATGCCTCCCTCAATCAGCGAGATAAATTATTGAATTAGTCTTTATAAAGATTATATAAATATAAATATTTGGACAGGTCTAAAGGGCCAGAAAAACAAGCTCTCTTTTCCTTCGGCAGTGGATTGGTCTGTCATCACTCATAAAGTCACTGTGAACAGAGGGGGCTTTTCAACAGTGGTGGGAAAAGTACTCACATTTTTTTTTACTTGAGTAAAAGTATCAATACTGCAATGTAGAAATATTCTGTTACAAGTAGAAGTCCGGAATTCATAAAATATATAATATGTATATAAAAAATGTACTTAAAGTACCAAAAGTAGAATGCAGAATGTCCCGTTTCACAAGTTATCATAATGTCTAAAATATATTTTAAAAACTTGAAAATAGCCGATCTACAAGCTCACAATGCATGCATCGTGATGCATCGTGCAGCTTGTAGATCGGCTATTTTCATATGGCCGAAATGTAGGGAAGTGGATAATGTATGTTTTGTAATAATAATCAAATATTTGCCTCTGAGACGTAAAGTAAAAGTACTGAAAATTGGAAACACTCCAGTAAAGTAACAAATACCTCAAAATTGTACTCAAGTACAGTACTTGAGTAAATGTACTTAGTTACTTTCCACCACTGCAGGCAGCCCACCCGTTAGAGAGCACTGCAAACATTTACACATCATCTTAGAGAGCCGAAACTTTCCGCTCAGAGAAAAACAAAAACAATCCTTGTTGTTGTTATTATCTTTATATTCCATTTGATGACGACATGCAGATAATGAACCTATTTTTATGAGAATTATATTTTTTTTTAAATAATTTCGACAGACAGACAGACAGACAGACAGACAGACAGACAGACAGACAGACAGACAGACAGACAGACAGACAGACAGATAGATAGATAGATAGATAGATAGATAGATAGATAGATAGATAGATAGATAGATCGTTTGATACTCATCCAAAACCTTTCCTTTAAATACAAAGACAACAAACCTATTTTTATATCCATTCAAATCCACTTTTAATACTTTATTTATTGGATGATTTAGTTTTTGTCGCATCTCTGAGCCAATATTTAATTAAATGAACCAAATCGGACGCCAATCTGAACAAGAGCAATGCTATATTTAAAACGATCAGCTTATAAGCAGGACGGTGGCAGAGTTATTTTGAATTTTTTAAATAAAGAATAATTATTTATCATAGCTGCAGTTTTTTTTTTTTTTTTATGTTGACGAAAAAAGGCGTTTATGTTGACGAAAAAAGGGTGCACATTTAACCAAATGGACATTTTGGTTAAATGTGCACCCTCTCAGAGTTATAAATGAGTAATAGATGTATGTATGAATGAATGAGTGTTGTTGTAGTGAATAATGGCTGGTGGACTGGCGCTGACCTCATGGCTTAACGCTCCATTGCAACCAGGCCTGTTTCTGTCCAAAGAGTGGTTCAAAGTCTGGCCCGGGGGCCTTTGAGGGGGTTTCCAGGGGTCCCTCCATCAATGCAGTTAAAAGGACTGCTAACAGGCCTATAGCCTAGTTTAATTTAACTAATTGCATTTATTTATTTGAAATTAATTACGAAGTAACTGTGTTTCAATGTTGATATATATATATATAGCCTATAGACGTAGGCCTATTTAAAAAATGTACAAATATGATTATTTAGAATTCTATTTCGTTTAAATGGAAACATAATTTTATATGAGGGTCCCTGTAAGAGTGAGTGAAAATGGGGGTCTATGGTCCTATATGAAAGTCCATTTTTGGGGGTCCGTGGTTTAAAAGAAAGTGTGGAAAAAACACCCGGCCTTAACTCTTATAATGTTCCCTCTGGCTCTGAGTTATATTGACTAGTTTTACTCTAAATAGCGGCATAAAACTTTTATGATAAAAGTAACTCAATGACATGTTTTGCACTATGATGTTTAGAGGTCAGAATCATAAATGAAGATATTCATTAAAGCCATGATCGTTTTTTTTTTTTTGCGCAGGTGAAAGCAAAGCGAGGCACCAGAACATAGCTGAATGGTCGGCGTATATTGGTCCATAGGCTCTATGCACAGCAGCCATTGTGAAGACATTCACAAGTGTTACCAATGATACTAATGAAGGCTCTGTTCCATTCTGGTCAAACAGAGTCAGGGTGCTGATATTGTGCATGTTGGCTCACTGGAAACACTCTGTTACACCAGTGGGTCTAAAGTTGGGGTCCAGGGACCCTCAAATGCCCCCCTACGGGAGTGCAACTCTGAGAGTTACGGGTCCATTTGGTTCCTCCATTTGTACACTCTCAGAGTTATGGGGGTCGTGGAAACCACTGTGCTACACTAAATGGAACAGAGCCTTCGTTGGTAACACCTGTGAAGGAAGTGATACTATGGCTGCTGTGCATAGAGCCTATTATGATCATTAATATAGAGTTGATTTGGAATAAAACCGATCGTGTAAATCAGTGGGGTAAAGTATAAGTACAGATACTCAAGTACTGTAGGCCTACTTTTTGATTCCAATACAATACTTTTGTACTTTTTACTCAACATTTAGAATTCCGGACTTTTACTTGTAACATACGTAGTTCTACATTGCGGTATTGATACTTTCACTACTCCCTTTTTCACCACTGAGTGAATCTATGGAGTTGAATAGATGCTGCTTGAATGTCGTCGCTTCATTTCGTTAAATAGATGAAACTGGAACATTAGTAGGAACATGGACATTTTTTTCGTGATCTGAACACAATGACATCCTTAGTATTCATGTAACTCAGAAGTAGCTACATGGAACCCATTTGGGTTAGAATTATAATTAACAGTAGATTCATTTCAATTAGATTCAATTCAATTTGATCATAATGTCAAATCACAACACGTTGTCTCAATACACTAACATAGAGCAGAGACCCGACATTATCCCACCCTGAACAAGCAATTTGACCTATATAATTTACACCAGTGTGGTGGAAGAAGTACATTTGTTACTTAAGTAAAAGTATCAATACCACAATGTAGAAATACTCAAAATATATTATATTAATAATATTCAAAATGTGCATGCAGAATGTCCCATTTCCCAAGTATGTATAAAATGATTCATTTGAAAACATAGCCATAGTCATTTAACCCTCGCATTATAGCGTCACAATTTATCGGCCTTTACGTTATTTAGGCTGTTTTTTGTTCTTTCTCCAGATGTTAATAATGAATAGAAAATCGTAAATTGGTCGCAACGAAGCTTTTTCTGTCCGGAAGAGTAAAAACTAGTGTCCATTTCAGAGAGTTGATTAATTCTATTTATTTTTGCAAACTGCTAATAAAGTATTCAATCAATCAATCAATCAATCAATCAATCAATCAATCAATCAATCAATCAATCAATCAATCAATCAATCATGTTGTGCGCATTTCAATGAACGGTTCCCTCGGGTTGTTTGGGGCAGTGATGGAAAAAAGTACTTTATTATAGGCTATAAGTAAACCAATACCAGAATGTAGAAAATACTCTGAACATACAAGTCCATAAAAAATAAAGATAAAACTGCTGGATCCAAAAATAGCCTAAAGCACTGTTTCCCAAACAGTGGGTCGGGATCCATTTGTGGGTCGTGGATCCATTTCCGTGGGTCAGAGTGAAAATATCCCTTTATTTTTTGTTTCCAAAATGCTGTCTTTATTGTTTTAAAAAAAATATTTTCTAAAGATTTCCACACAAAAAAATCCTATGATAATCAAAGAGCTTGTAGATCTGCTATTTTCACTAGTTTGGGTCCCAAGCCAACATCTGAATTCTCTTTTGGGTCTTGAGATAAAGTTTGGGAACCACTGGCCTTTAAAGTAGGCAATACCAAAGTAAAAGTAGACCTACAATTGTTATTATTTTAAATCTTTTAAATATGAAATGTAGGAAACTCACACTAATGTGTCTCATCATTGTGAGCTTGTAGTTCAGCTATTTTCGAATAGCCAAATTATAAAATAGGAATTAATTGGTAAATATATATTCAGTTGTATTATAATCTACAAAGTAACTTGCAACTAAATCTGTCAAGTAATTCATTTATTTGCCTCTGAGATGTAATGGAGTAGAAGTATAAAGAATTGAAAAAATGAAAATACTCAACTCAAGTAAAGTAAAAAAAAAAAAAAAAATACCTGAAAATTGTACTTAAGTACAGTACTTTATTTTTTTTTCACCTGATTTGGGGAAAGTGTGAGTTATTCCTGGACGTTAACGTCAATGTTGGTTTGTTTGTTTGTTTATTTAAATATATATCATATTACAATATTTATTTCAGCATGCAGCCTGAGCAGAGATACCACACTGTCCTTCACACAGCTGCACTGACATCATTAGTAATTGATGGTTAATCTGCTGGCAGTGGGGTAAAGTAACTAAGTACATTTACTCAAGTACTGTACTTAAGTACATTTTTTTAAATATTTTTACTTTACTGGAGTATTTCCAAATTTCAGTTATTTTACTTCTACTCCACTACATCTCAGAGTCAAATATTGTACTTTTACTCCACTACATTGATTTGAAAACTTTAGTTACTAGTTACTTTGCAGATATAAATGATTATATTATACAACATACATTAACCACTTCAGCCATATTTTATACCCAGGCTATTTTCAAATATTTTTGTACTTTTACTTTTGGTACTTTAAGTATATTTTGATGCCAATACTTTTGTACTTTTACTCAAGTAACATTCAGGCTTTTTACTTGTACTGATCTGTGGTCAAAGTTCATTGGTTCTCCACCTTTCAGGACCTCCAGTTTGATATGCATACAGTATATACCACGGACCCCCATTTCATACTGTACCTTTCTGTGTTCATTAAATGGAACCAATGGAACCAAATGGACCCTTACTTGTCCATGTGTTGGTTCCATTTGTACACACACACACACACACACACACACACACACACACACACACACACACACACACACACACACACACACACACACACACACACACACACACACACACACACACACACACATTTATCAGTGTCTTTTAAATAATAGGCAGCATTGTATTGCACAGTTTGAACCTTTCTGTGCGTATGTATGCCTATTTGTGTCAGATTGTGTGTGTGTGTGTGTGTGTGTGTGTGTGCGTGCGTGCGTGTGTGCGTGTGTGTGCGTGCGTGCGTGCGTGCGTGCGTGCGTGCGTGCGTGCGTGCGTGCGTGCGTGCGTCTGGACATAGGCCATATTATTTGTATTTTCAGATAACCTTGCATCCGGAGGTGCCATTATAAATATTTGACTTCTGAGTTTACATGGACCACATATTTAACTTTCTAACTGCCAAGTGATATGTATACAGCTGTATATTTGAGTCTCATATTTACTGTACATCAGACTACCAGCTCAGTGGTTCGATCCCCAGCCAGGTCATACCAAAGACTATAAAAATGGGACCCAATGCCTCCCTGCTTGGCACTCAAGCATCAATCAGTTGGACTGGGGGGTAAGTCTCTGCGATATACTAGCCTCATGTCCAGGGGATGTACTTGTACATCAAGCCGCCTCACGCTACAGAAACAGGAGATCGGCTCCTGCCCTATGGGCCACATGGCTCGGCAAGGCTTGCTTACGATCAGACAGTGGGCTTTTTGTATACTTTTAGTATGAAGAATAATGAATCCAGTGAATTTAAGTCATACATGGGCAACTGGCGGCCCGGGGGCCACATGCGGCCCTCACCTTCACTTAATGTGTCCCGCAGGTTAATATCGGAATACTGATATATTGATTTCATTTTTATGGCCAATGTATTTGTATTTAAGTTCATAAAGTTAACTTAAGGATAAATGCATCTGAAATTAAATAAAAATGTTACTTTTCAGGATTCCAATTCCAAAATAGCAAAAATAGCAGATCTACAAGCTCAAAACGCGACGCGTTTTGAGCTTGTAGATCAGCTATTTTTACTACTTTTGTGTGACATACTAGAATGACGAAGTATACGGCATTAATTTGCGAAAAAAAATATGGAGATAAGAGATTTCTGCCAGACAGCAATTATGTAATGTGGCCCCCTGCAGTGAGTGTGGAAATATATATACCAAATTTAAAACAAAATACACCAAAACCTGAAGTGTTCATTTCACTCTGAGGGTGTACAAATGAACCCGTCAGATCTTTCAAGCTACAGGTGATTACATTGTGATCTGTGCAATTCTGCAGAGAAAGTCCAAGCTATATGTTGGTTTTTAATCCACATGTTAATCTGATCAAAATTGCCCCAAATTCATCCATGAACACAGGATTTGACTGTGTAATTGGTTCTATAGGTATGACTGACAAATACAAACTTTAGTGATCATGTATCCACTTGTAACTCTGAGAGTGTCCAAATGTGGACCATTAGTAACACTGAGGGTGTACAAGGTTCTCTTTTTTTTCCCATTTGTCCATTTTTCAGTGGACAAATGGACACAGCGCGTGTATGGGGAGAATATCAAAGTCCTTCTTATGATGAATATGATCTCTGTACAGTATGTTCTCTCAATGTGGCAGTGAGACAAAGACAAGAGGCAACTATACAGTGTTAACTGATATGTTTAAGTGATGTGTTTTGGTTAGAACAAAACTTGTTTTTTTAAAAACGTAAAGCTCTATATTGTGGTAGTAATAGAGTGTTTGTTCAGTAAAGCGGTGTCCCTATGTCTCTCTTTAATAAAGAGAAAGTACATTTTAAGATGGGTTGCCAATTTCATCCCATCAGAAGCGTTCTCTCCTGATTGGATGAAATTGGCAACCCGCCTTAAAATGTACTTTATCTTATTAAAGAGTTGGAGAGACAGAGACACCCCTGTTACTGAATAACATATTCTCACAGCAGTCATGTAAAATGGGTGACGAGTTGGGATGGATTTGACCGTCCATCAACGTTTGACTTGACGGTGTGCCCCACGATGTTGCATGTTGATGAGGGTGAGATGATTTACACATTTTTGTGCCTATTGGTATGCGACGGCACGCACTCAAGGGGCTGTCTTAAGTGTTTTTAGCGGACTCGTCAACCTATTACCAGTTGGGAGTGAGCGCTTCCGCCTTCCAGTGTGGGCGGGACTGCTGGGACCGTTGTAAGATTAGCCTATTTCAATTGTATGACGGATGGCCAGATGTTGCCCCATCTTGAGAGCTAGATGTTGTAGAATTATCAATTGTGTCTGCTCATTTCCTTGTGGATGAGATTGGTATCCTGACCTGAAAATACACACTTCTGTTTACTAAAGAGCTGGAGAAACAAGGAGACTGTTATTGAACAAACACCCTAGAATGACTAGCCTACTATAAGAATGTAGAGCTATTTTATATTAACAGAAGAAAACTTAAACTTAAAACATATAACTCCCCTTCAACAGTAGCCTACAGGTTCTCACCATGTTTTGAAATACATTCATCAACTACAGTGCTAAGAGTAGCTACAGTCCATGTTGTAGAATACATTCATCAACTACAGTGCTAACATTAGCTACAGTAGGCTACATACACATGTTGTAGAATACATTCATCAACTACAGTGCTAATATTAGCTACGTACATACATATTGTAGAATACATTCATCAATGGCGGTGCTAACATTAGCTACATACATACATGTTGTAGAATACATTCATCAACGACAGTGCTAACAGTAGCTCCAGTACATGTCGTAGAATGCATTCATCAACGACAGTGCTAACAGGTTGTCACCATGTTGTGGAACACATTTATCAAAGCACTCGGTTATGCAAGACGCTGTTGCTCCAAATGGAGCCCAGCTCGTCTTGAGGAATGTGTTTCCTGTCATTACCATTGGACCGGCTCATTTATATGTTTGATTTATATGCTTAAATGGTGTTTTTACTGGGCCTGTAACTCTTTAGAACGGTATGGTTTTTGATGAATTGTGTTGAATTAAAACACAAAGTATATGGGATATTAGCGTAGCCTTATTTGAGTAAGAATATTGAAATATTAATATTAATAAACAAGACAGGGTCTAATTTAGGCACTGTTTCACAAAGCAAACCAAATGGACCCTTATGGGTCGTAACTCTGAGAGGGAGTGGAGGAAAGTACATTTACTCAAGTACTGTACATGTGTGACATCATCAGTCCTCCATGACATATCTATGACATATGACTCCATGTATGGGCAGTGTCTCAGTCTGACCAGAGCCACTCTGTCTTCCATTATAAAATTAAAGTTAAATATTTCAGAAAATATGAAACATATGTGGGAGGGGGGGGAGTATGGAAGCACTTCTGTGGCCTACTGGCAGTGTTCACAAGACATTTACTGATCAGACCAGCGGTTTGCGAGATTAACCCTGGACACGCATGCACGCACACATGCACGCACGCACGCAGAGAGGCAGACACATGTATAGATGGTTTGCCTCCTACAGAGCCACACTGTAAAAACAATTACAAAGAGATAGGGACGATACATCTTAAATGACGCTTGCCTTACAACCCCTCTGTCGATGTTGATATAATCCTTATGTCTACAATTAACAGATATTAAAAAAAGGATCCTTATGTCTATAATTTAACTGATGATACGGATTATGTATGTCTAGAAGACATCTGTGTGCATTTCTCTGTGAAGCGCTGACGCTTCAGGTCATCGGGCGTGCATTCTGACGCAAAACCACACATCTGAGATCATCGTTTTGTGATGTCAACATTTTGGGAAGAAAAGGTTCTAAGGTTCCAACGTTCCAGGTGATCAGAATGCAGGGTTGAACTCAGGGACACTTTTTGTGTGCGATACGGACGCATCCGATGCCTATTTTGATGAGGAGGGATAATTATTTACTATTCTCTTACTATCGCTATGCAACTCGAACTGCATTGAGTCATTAGAAGCAGACATTGCGTCACTCTTTGCGGGAATGTCTGCTGCATGTTGTGTTTGGACCAAACCAAATGAAATCACAGACAGTGGAATAGTCGCACATTAGTAGCATTGCCTGCAGTGGAGAGACAGCAGAAGTTGGAGTCATTGCATTACATTAACAACTCGCAGATAACACAAATAATATATTATGAAGAGTATAATTTACTATAATTTGCCGGAGTCCGGAGACAGTTGTGGTTCAGTCTGGATCCTGACCGCGGAATCCGGACTTTGAGGATCACTGTGTGGTCGCTAAATTATGGATTCCACCAAAGTTATAGGAAGAGCCACCCATAGACCCGCCATGCCTGTGTCTGATTGGCTTCCTGGCAGGCATAGGTTTACTGAGGTTAGGGTTAAGGTTAGGTTTAGGCATAGTTTTACTGAGGTTAGGGTTAGGGTTAAGGTTAGGTTTAGGCATAGTCTTACTCAGGTTAGGGTTAGGGTTAAGGTTAGGTTTAGGCATAGTCTTGCTCAGGTTAGGGTTAGGGTTAAGGTTAGGTTTAGGCATAGTTTTACTCAGGTTAGGGTTAGGGTTAAGGTTAGGTTTAGGCATAGTTTTACTCAGCTTAGGGTCAGGGTTAAGGTTAGGTTTAGGCATAGTTTTAATAAGGTTAAGGTTATTATTAGGGTTAGGGTTAGGCATAGTTGCTAAAATGCTAGGAGGGAAGAACTGTCTATCATAGAGATAATGGCCAATCACAGCGGGTCTTCCTAGAACTGCGGTGGTATATCCTTAAGCACACATCATGGTCACGGCCTCTCCAGATTGCCCTCTGTCACTCCCCACCACCGGTGTTCCCTGATTGCCCTGAGTGGATTCACCTGCGGGTGCCAGCTGAGCCCAAGGGACTATGGACTCTGGAGTCTGGAGTGTGTTCTTGTTGTTATTTCATTGTCGTTGTTAGGTTCTCTTCAGTTTGATTTTGAGTTCATACTATATTAGTTTTCTTGTAGTTCAGTCAGTGTCGTGGCTGCTTGAGTGTGCTTTGTTAAATGTCATCTACATCTCCTGAGTTTGAATTTCCTGTTTTTGAGTCCCTGGGCTAGTTTACGCCCAATAATTGTGGAATCCACTTACAGGCAAACGGTACAGAATATCAAATACAGTTTGACGATCATTATCACATGACTCCCGAGATCATGTTTGCCTAATTTGGTGATGTGGGGGACATGTTTTTCCACATGGTACCAGAGCAATTTGTGCGATTTTTGGTCAAAAGCATAATCATAATGAAAAAATAAACTTTGATTGTACAATCTATACGTTTCAAGAGTTGTAGGCCAAAACGGAATGTCTTCCTTGGCCTACTGCAGGGATGGGCAACTGGCGGCCCGCGGGCCGCATGCGGCCCGCACCGTCACTCAATGCGGCCCCAGGCCAAAATCCCCCCCCCCCAAAAAAAAAAAAAATTTTTTTTTTTTTGGGGCCAAAAATGTTTTAAATTGTTTTTTGGCCAAGTCTACACCTGCAACCACACGTAACTTCTACTTTATTCTTCTTATTCCTCGTCTTTGTATTGGTATTGTTTGTGTTGGAGCGCCTCAGTGCGGCTGCAGAGTTCATGTGCAGCCTCTTCCAGAGAGAGATAGAGACACTAGAAACTCTGCTGGAGACACAAAACAAACTGTGTAGACTTGGCCCTTTGAAATAAAATGTATTTTGTCCCAAAAAAAAAAAAAGTTTTCTTTTTTTTTGCATTAGTCGACTGCCAGTCCGATTTTGGTCCGAACCGGCGCACCGCCCCCGGACCGTTTTGCCAACGGGAGGGGTTTTGTCAAGGGGGGGGGTCCCTGCCGATAAACAATGCGGCCCCCCTGCCGATAAACAATGCGGCCCCCCAGAGTGATTGAGGAAATTTTGTGGCCCTCACCATCTACAAAGTTGCCCACCCCTGGCCTACTGGCAGCGTGCAACTCCCCTTCTTCCTGCATAAGGAGGATGACTCTGTAGATGACATGTGATCAGTTGGGACAAGAGAGCAGAGAGGGACGTGAGGACAGAGGGGAAGCGAAGGCTGAGGAACCTCATGGGTCCGTTTGGTTCCATTTGTACACTATTATGAAACGGCACCTACTGTACCTAATCTGCTAGAATACACTGTGAAGTTGTTTACACAAAGTTAGGTGGCAGCTACTGAAGGAAAAATGCTGTTGGTGTAAACCAAGTTTTTTCTTTTTATGCATTTACATTGTATTTAGATTTGATGATGCTCTTTTCATTCTCTTTTTGCTCTTTTTGCACTCTCTTTTCTTTCAATCTTTTTACATTTTCTATCATTATTCTATTGTTGTTATTACCTATGCTGCTGCATTGTCTGAAGTTAGCCAAACCAAAATAAGTTTTACTCTTATGTTCCTGTACACAAGATGTAACAAACCTTGAACCTTGAACCTTCGTAGAGTTAAAAATTAACACTGAGGATGTTTATAGAGTAAATTGGGAGTACCAGAGATAAAACAATAAAACATATACATATCAAACGGCGATCCGCGATCTAATGCATTTCAAACTGGGGGTCCATGAAATTAAAAAGGTTGAGAATCACTGAACTAAACTAAGCTGAAGAACCAACATGTTTTGTTGTGTATACTTCCACAACATGAGTGTTTCTTGTGTGTAGGTCTGGGAGAGGCTTGGGGTCAGATCAGCAGGGTCAGTCCTCTGGACAGCATGGCCAAGGAGCTGGGGTCACACCTGTTACAGGTATGTATAGCATACACACACACACCTAAATACAATGTTACTGCACACAATGATAATCACATCATATGCTTGTCCAGATGTGGTACTAAAATGGCCATGTGTATGAAGTTAAAGGGCTATATGACATTTGTTTTTTTTTTTAAATGGGGGGGTTTTATGACCTCAATTACACCCAAAAACATTCAGTGGATTTTGTGTGGTCTGGGGGTTTCTGAATAATTAATCTTAAAAAAGGTGAGTGCTAGGGGGTGAGGTGGAGTCTGAAGAGGTGAGTCTTCAGATTAAGGTGGAAAATCGGGAGTGAGTCTGCAGTTCTGACTGCAAGGGAGAGTTTATTCCACAGTTTGCGAATTAGGAGGGAGAAAGGTCTATAGGACGTGTGGAGCGTTGTCCAGGGTGTTATAGGGAAGGGAGAAGAGTCTAGGACGTGTGGAGCGTTGTCCAGGGTGTTATAGGGAAGGGAGAAGAGTCTAGGACGTGTGGAGCGTTGTCCAGGTTTTTTTTAGGGAAGGGAGAAGAGTCTAGGACGTGTGGAGCGTTGTCCAGGGTGTTATAGGGAAGGGAAAAGAGTCTAGGACGTGTGGAGCGTTGTCCAGGGTGTTATAGGGAAGGGAAAAGAGTCTAGGACGTGTAGAGCGTTGTCCAGGTGTTATAGGGAAGGGAAAAGAGTCTAGGACGTGTGGAGCATTGTCCAGGGTGTTGTTATAGGGAAGGGAAAAGAGTCTAGGACGTGTGGAGCGTTGTCCAGGGTGTTATAGGGAAGGGAAAAGAGTCTAGGACGTGTGGAGCGTTGTTCAGGTTTCTTTAGGGAAGGGAAAAGAGTCTAGGACGTGTGGAGCGTTGTCCAGGGTGTTTTAGGGAAGGCTTAGACAGCATTCCTTTTGTTAGCTGATATACTGTAAGTGAGCCGGAAGGCTCGGAAGTGAGCTTGGATCAGGTCTTGAAGGTATGGCCTTGTGAGCCAACATCATTGTTTTGTACCCGGTGTGGGCAGCGACCGGAAGAGTCATGAGTAGCTGGAGACCAAGATGACGCTGGGAGGGGAAGATCTGCCGCAGATCTGCCAAGGGAAGATCTTAGGGAGGGAGGAGGGGGTGGGGTTTAGGGAGGAGGGGGCGGGGTTTAGGGAGGAGGGGGCGGGGCTCCGTGACTGTTCACTTTTTTCTTTTCAAAACTTTATTGAACACTGTTATAAATCAATGTTACTTTATGGATAAGTCTTGTTTATTATTTTACAATGAACATGTTTTTCCAGTGGTAACCTATTTATATCATTGATATATTAAATAAGTTTGAAGAGGCTTAATGGTGATTATTTAGTGAATTATGGACAATTTGTTTGTTTTAACAGAACGTTTTATTAAATTAGTTTGAAGAGGCTTAATGGTGATTATTTAGTGAATTATGGATAATTTGTTTGTTTTAACAGAACGTTAATAAAATGTTTTCGCGATAATATATTTGTGTCTCTATAATATTAATATGTGATAATATATAATAATATATAAAGATGCCTGCCGCCCAAGGCTATCCAAAAAATCTTCTAAGTACAAAGCACCACCAGGTCCCTGCGGAGGGGGGTCCCCTCCACCCAGCCCCGTACCCAGGATCGGGGTGCCTTGGTCTGGGTAGAGAGGGACCCCCGAAGGGGGTCTCCTGGTTGTTTTTGAAAAATACAAAAATTATTCAAAGTACAAAGTACCACCAGGTCCCTGCAGAGGGGGGGTCCCCTCCAGCCAAAGGCACCCCGATCCTGGGTAGAGGGCTGGGTGGAGGGGACCCCCCTCCGCAGGGACCTGGTGGTACTTTGTACTTTGAATAATTTTTGTATTTTTCAAAAACAACCAGAGGACCCCTTCGGGGGTCCCTCTCTACCC
This sequence comes from Gymnoscopelus microlampas, assembly GCF_963454915.1. NCBI lineage: Eukaryota > Metazoa > Chordata > Actinopteri > Myctophiformes > Myctophidae > Gymnoscopelus > Gymnoscopelus microlampas. The sequence continues at coordinate 8,044,319 of NC_139949.1, forward strand.
AGACCAAGGCACCCCGATCCTGGGTACGGGGCTGGGTGGAGGGGACCCCCCTCCGCAGGGACCTGGTGGTGCTTTGTACTTAGAAGATTTTTTGGATAGCCTTGGGCGGCAGGCATCTTTATATATTATTATATATTATCACATATTAATATTATAGAGACACAAATATATTATCGCGAAAACATTTTATTAACGTTCTGTTAAAACAAACAAATTATCCATAATTCACTAAATAATCACCATTAAGCCTCTTCAAACTAATTTAATAAAACGTTCTGTTAAAACAAACAAATTGTCCATAATTCACTAAATAATCACCATTAAGCCTCTTCAAACTTATTTAATATATCAATGATATAAATAGGTTACCAGTTACCACTGGAAAAACACGTTCATTGTAAAATAATAAACAAGACTTATCCATAAAGTAACATTGATTTGTAACAGTGTTCAATAAAGTTTTGAAAAGAAAAAAGTGAACAGTCACGGAGCCCCGCCCCCTCCTCCCTAAACCCCGCCCATTTGTGACGTCACTAGCAAAGATCTTCCCCTGGTAGATCTGCGCGCAGATCTTCCCCTCCCGGCGCCATCTTGGTCTCCAGCTACCCATACTTGGACCGGAAGCCAATGAAGGAGGGAGTTACAGTAGTCAAGCTTTGGGAGGACTGAGGCCTGGATAAGGAGCTAGACTCCTGAGGAAGGCTCTAGTAGTCCTTCGGACTGAGCGCTAATGTGCGCCTTGAAGGAGAGCTGACTTACCTGGGACTGTCATACAACAAAGTATAGACTATAGGGCATTCATTTATGGAAATATATAAAAAGATTGAATAGGGAGATACAAGGTTTCTGCCCAAAAGCGATGATAAGATGGGTACAAATATGACAGCTGCATGACATCAGTGACGTAACATGCTGTATACACATGCATTCTGAATAAAACTAACTGACCCCATCTTAAGTTGAAATGGTTTTACATACACACACTATATCATATCATTGCTGTCGGGCAGAAACCTCTTATCTCCATATTCTAACTTTTTGTGTTTATTCGTAAATGAACGCCCTACTTGATCATATACAGCATCACACAAAAGCATCAAAAGTAATAGATCCATAAGCTTGTGCGTGCTTGCGTGCGTGCGTGCGTGAGCGTACATGCGTAGGGTAATAGAATAACTTCCTTATCTCTAACTTGTTTGGATTGATTGTGTAGAGTCAACATTGCAGACCCAAGTTTGTTGCTTTTCGGTTTGAATGAAGGATAAATAGATGATAGAAAAACTTTCGATCTAATAAGATCGGTTGCATTGAAAAGAACAACATTTCGACTTGAGCGGTCTTCATCACGTCCGTGAAATCATTCGATTTCACAGACCTGATGAAGACCATGTAGGTCCACTCCAAACGTTGCTCTTTTCAATAAACAGTGGGAGCATTGATAATAGTGTGCAGATAATGTTTTTGTACTTTTTTTTTGTACTTTTGGACACATTGAAAATGACTTGCATGTGCGTGCATTATCCTTGGACTGCTTTGTGTTACACTGAAACACATTGTGAACCATGGAGGCTTCTGTCTGATCTATCTGCTCTCTCTCTCCCTCAGACTCTCGACGGCTTTGTTTTCGTCGTCGCATCCGACGGCAAAATCATGTACATCTCTGAGACGGCGTCCGTGCATCTGGGACTGTCCCAGGTAAGTTTAACCCATTAAGACCTGAGGCCGATTCTATGCCGTCTAAAGCAGTAGTTCTGACACTTTGTCGTGCCAAGGACCCCCCCAAAATTGTATTTGTCCGTGGACCGGCATCTGAAAATGTCCCCCCCCCCACCCAGAAGAGGATAAAAAATCTAAAATATTCAAGATTTCAAGATTTTTCTAAAAATATTGCAGATGCACTAGCTTGTGACACACTGTGAGGTTGCAGATCTGCTATAGGCTCTATGCACAGCAGCCATATTATCACTTCCTTCACAGGTGTTACCAATGATACTAATGAAGGCTCTGTTCCATTTATTTCCATTAAATTTCCATTTTATTCCCCTTACGGGTCCATTTGGTTCCATTTGTACACTCTCAGAGTTACACATTTGGAACCCCCTCAAGGAACCATGAGGGTCCCTGGACCCCAATTTTAGACCCACTGGTGTAGCAGAGTGTTTCCAGTGAGTCAACATGCACAATATCAGCACCCTGACTCTGTTTGACCAGAATGGAACAGAGCCTTCATTAGTATCATTGGCAACACCTGTGGCTGCTGTGCATATAGCCTCTTTTTGATAACCTCTGTTCTAAACCAATGTTCTGAATCCTAAGAGTTTTGTAAAATCTAAGATGGCACAGATGCTTGCCCGGTTTTAATGCATTCATTCCGGGAAAGCATCTGTGCCAAAGTGGGGTCCGGGACCCCCAGGGGTCCTGGGGGGGTTCCATGGGGGTCCCGAGCAAAAGCAGTTAATATAGCATCACAATAACTTTAACCACATTAACCATTATTTTAAACTCTGGCCATTCAAAAATAGCAGATAGACAATATCTCATAGCGTGTCACTTCGTGCCGTGCTATGAGCTTGTAGATCTGCCTTTTTTCTTTGAAATCGTGCCTTCGTAGCACCATTGTCGAGGAGGTGGAAATCTCTCTCTCTCTCTCTCTCTCTCTCTCTCTCTCTCTCTCTCTCTCTGTGTCTCTCTCTCTGCCTCCATGTGTGGGCTCTGACATGTTTGGTGAACGTTATTGTTCATCAGTGTGGACACTCATGTAATTATCGTTTTAATTATAATTATAGTTTGGTCCAAGTGTCAGGAGTTATAGGCATGGCGGTGACTCAGGCTGTAGGCGTGGCAGCTAGCGGCCACATGGCTAACATGGCAACCGGCTGGGCTAGGCTCCCAGACACGCTGCATGTTCACTTTCCATTAAAACACTCTCCATCTTGTCTCCGTCACTCTCTGTACCCGTTGAACTCCTGTCATAGTTTTTTTTTGACCACCTCAATTCCGGCCTCAACCACTTAAACTCTATATCGCTGCTGTCGGAAACCTTTTACCGGAAACCTTTTTAATACCGGAAACTTTTTAGGCAAAAACAAAGGGGAAAAATAAGCTTTTCCCTTTTCTTTTACCAAATGGGTTCCCAGATTGCATGCTCACATACCCTCCTTTTCTTATCTTTTTTTAAACAGATCTACCAGTAAGTCACAATTATTACACATTTTTCACATGTGTGGGCGTCTTAGTTTTTGTCAGATGTAAGAAGGGGCGGGGGGTCCAAGGAACAACGGTTGGGAACCAATGCAATATAAGACGTCCTATATCAGCAAAGTTCCTCTTTAATTGAGGTTATTGTTCGAAGCTTAAAACCAAGGACTTATTAAATGATTCACCATAGCAGTGAGAAGAGACGCGTCTGACAAGCACATAGGTGGCCCTATCGGGCACGCCTTACCCCTTATACCAAAGGTTCTTTGATATTTTTTACTATTTTGTAAAACATTCACAAATAGTTCAAATAGCCAATCTACAAGCTCACAACGTGTCGATGTAGAATGGCTAGTTGAACTATTTAAAAAATAGTAAAACATGGCTAATACGTTTAGGGATAAGGGGTAAGGTGGCGCCCAAGATAGGGCCAGTGTACTTAAACACCTAATGCCTAATTTATAATTTATACGAAAATAGCAGTTTTACAAAAAATTGTGGCATTGTTATTTTCCAAAAATAGCAGGTTTACAAAAAAATGTTGGCACTGCTATTTTCAGAAAATAGCAGTTTTACAAAAAAATATTTCTCCTGCTATTTTTCGAAATACCAGTTAGCTACTACAATTTTACAAAATAGCAATTTTACAAACAGATACTGCTATTCCAAAAGTAGAAGTTTTAGAAGCTCACAACGTGTAATTTTTTCAAGCACATTTTGAGCTGGTAAAACGACTATTTTCGGTGCAGAACACCAGAGCACAACTACTGTAAATATAAATCAGTCTCGACGGTCCTGATTTTGAGGTACAAGGAAGAAAACCAGAGACATGTTTGTTCTGGACGTCTTCAGCCTAGAAGAAGACTTTTTTTCCCCCTCTTTTCCATCTACGTTGCTTAAGTAGCAATCTGTTTCTGCTGTAAACTCTGAGAGGGTGGAATAAGTGAATTCTAATTCCTTTTGTAAACTGCATGTTATTTCCATACATGTGTTTTTATACGTGGTGCGTGCGTGTGTGTGTGTGTGTGTGTGTGTGTGTGTGTGTGTGTGTGTGTGTGTGTGTGTGTGTGTGTGTGTGTGTGTGTGTGTGTGTGTGTGTGTGAGAGTATTACAATACTTTTGAGGACCAAGTGTCCCCACACGTATAGTAGAATAATGGTTCAATATGGTTGAAAATAGATTTTTAGAGATACGTTTACTATTAGTAAAAGATTCAGGTTGGGGGTTAGGATTACGATAAGAAATTTCGAAGCTAGGTTCAGGGGCTGGAATTAGAGTAAAATATGATTTTATACTTAGTTGCGTTGCCAGTGTCATGCACCAAAAAATTGCCGATCTACAAGCTTGTAGATCTGTAATTGTTTTGGCAAAAAAAAAGTCAAAGCATTGAAAGAATAGCATTCGTAAAATCATGCGTGTGCGTGTGCGTGTGCACATGCGCGCGGGTGTGTGTGTGTGTGTGTGTGTGTTCTGCCACCGCAAACCAGAACAGTGCGTTTCTGCTGCGCTTGTGCAATGAGAATGTAAAGGAGGTCTGCAGATGTTGGCACAGAGCGAGGGCCAGTCATTAGTCAAGCTCATCAAAAAGAATTACAAGCTAATGTAATGTTCTAGTGAGCAGACACCCACTGGCGGAAGAAATACTCTTTTTTTTCTCGGTCTTTCTTTCATCCAAGTAGCAGCGCCACAATCGGTGTTGATTTCGTCGACTAAAACTATGACGAATACGTTTCGTCGGCTACCTTTTTTCACTGACGGAAAAAACTAAGCTATGATGACTAAAACTATGACTAAAAATATTGATAATTTTGTCAACAAAAACTAGAGTAAAATGTTAGGGAGGGAGAAAGTGGAGAAAGTGGAGAAGAGATCCAGTAGAACTTAAACAAGTCATTTTATGCTCGGCTGCGCGTGGGCGTCACGCTCCAAAAATAGTCCATCTTCGGCACGCGTCTACGCATAAATCAGGCATTACGACGCCATCAAGGCCCGCCAAAATAGATTTTAGTTGACTAAATCAACTGTAGGTTTAGTTGACTAAAATCTTATAATATTTAAAACTAGACTAATAGTAATACATTTTAGATGACTAAAATATGTCCAAGTATGGCCAAAAGACTATGACTAAAATTAGTCATAGTTTCTCCAGCTCTTTAATAAACAGAACATATATTTTAAGCTGGGACAGAACTGTCATCCAATCAGGAGGGAAAAAAACATGGTATAGTGTTCGAGTTCCTATTTTGTCATTTCTTTGTGTCATCACTTCCAATTTCACTTGTTTATCCTGTATCCTGAATTAAGTTCTCTCTCCTGATTGGATAAAATTGGTATCCCTCCCCACCTGAAAATGCATTTTCTCACCAAAGAGCTGGAGAGACGGGGCGACCCTTGTTACTGAACAAACACTCTATGATTACTAGCACAATGTAGAGCTGTTTAACACATATTTTAACTCACGCACGCACGCACGCACGCACGCACGCACGCACGCACGCACGCGCACACACACACACACACACACACACACACACACACACACACACACACACACACACACACACACACAGACACACACACACACACACACACACACACACACACACACACACACACACACACACACACACACACACACATGTTTATTTTTTATTAATAATCTAAATCATTAAAGTAACTACAGCTGTCAAATAATTGTAGTGGACTAAAAAGTACAATATCTGCCTCTGAGATGTAATGGAGTAGAAAAACATGGAAATACTCAAGTAAAGTAAAAAAAAAAAAAACATCAATGTTGTACTCAAGTATAGAGTAAATTATCTTCAACGTTAATTTTGACAGAAAAGTTCAATTTAGTTTTAGTCATAGTCTTTAGTCATCTTAAAGGTATTAGTTTTAGTCTAGTTTAGTTGACTAAATCTACAGTTGATTTAGTCGAATAAAGTGTATTTTTGGCAGGCCTTGATGGCATCATAATGTCTGATTTCAACTTAGCCGCGTGCCGAAAATTGCCGATCTACAAGCTCACAACGCGTTGCGAGCTTGTAGATCTGCTATTTTCGGAGCCCGCACACAGACACAACCAAGCATAAAAGGACATGTCTTAGTTCTACTAGATCTCTTCTCCACTAGTCCTTCCATAACATTTTTGTCCAGTTTTTATTTGTTGACAAAATTGTCAATATATTTAGTCATTGTTTTAGTTTTTATTTTAGTTTTTTATTTAGTTTTCATCAGTGAAAAAAGGTAGTCGACAAACATTTTTCATCATAGTTTTTGTCGACAAAATGAACACTGCTGCCAACCACTGCAGTAACATTCTAGGGGCTGGCGGTCCTGATCTTTACAAGACGCGTACAGACGTCAAAATTGTTAAGGGTGGGGGAAAAAAAGATTGGCTCTCCTGTCCACAATGTTCTCTTTGAGCTGATCTCTTGTTCTTTTTTGGAGCATTAACCCTGGCTAACGTCCAGCGCACTCACATCTGGACGGGCGACGACAGAAAGGCCAGTATTCATGTGGAAACAGAGTTTTGAGTGTGTGTGTGTGTGTGTGTGTGTGTGTGTGTGTGTGTGTGTGTGTGTGTGTGTGTGTGTGTCTGTCTGTATAATATGTGCTATGATGGGCTGTTTGGCCATCGCCGTAACCAACAGAAATGCTGATACCCATAACAGCTCACCTGACTAGCCTTTAGACAGACGGACACTGTTAAGCCTGATTCCTACTCGGTCGTATGATAGTGTTGCGGGCTGAAAATAGCAGATCTACAAGCCGATGACGTTTTTTCGTCTTGTGTTAAACTAGAGGGTCGGGGCGCTGCGCGCCCCTCCCCCCTAGCCGCTGCGTGGTGCTTTGTGTTTGTTGGTCTCTATAATATATAAAGCCATAATAGGAGATGTTCCCAATGGAGCTATGCCCAAATATGGAGTGTGTTGTCTGACCTCACTTGGGTCTCGTTGGGCGGTGGTCGGCGATGACGCTAAGGAACAACATGGCCGACTGTAATGTTGTGAGTTTGTGTTTGCCGCAATTAATTATGCTGCGAGGGGGCAGATGTGTGCTGAGCAGTATGAAGTGGCCTACAGACTGCGCGTAGTAATTCTGCACGTTGTGGCGTGTCTTGTTAGTGACATTGATATGTTGTTTTTGTGTTTAGTCCCACACAGTGGCAGGGTTTTTTGGGGGGTTTTGGGTTTAGAAATGTATATATAGATAGATAAGATAGATAAGATACTATCATATACAGTACGTGTACTACTTATAATGTATTAAGATACTCTACCGCACAGATGTACTAGTTATAGTCTATTAACATACTCTAACATACAGATGCACAAGTTATGTTGTATTAACATACTCTAACATATTGTCTCTCATAAGTGTCTTTCATAAGTGTCTTTTCAGGATTCAAATTAAAAAGCATCAAAAGTAGCAGATGTACAAGCTCGAAACGCGCCGCGTTTCGAGCTTGTAGATCTGCTACTTTTGATGCTTTTGTGTGACGCTGTAGTACGATCAAGTAGGGCGCTATTTTACCAAAAGAAAAACACAACGAGTTCGAATATGGAAATAAGAGTTTTTTGCCGGACAGCAACGATTATGCGCTAAGTGAGTGCCTTGGTGTTTTCAAATGGAACGATGTCACGAGCCCAGGCCACTGAGAATTACTGAAAATGGACCCATTGAAATTGTTATTTGTTTGTTGCGAAGGCCTGGCGGAGAGTATGTTTTTACCCTCCGTCCGTCCGTCCGTGTGTGTGTCCGTCTGTGAACACCTGTGATTGGCTAGCGAGACACATGATGAAATTAACTTCAAACTTCGCAGACGCGCTGTGATTGGCTAGCGAGACGCATGATGAAATTAAAAACTCACACCCAGTGTGAAGTGAGCGGTGCTATTTAAAAACAACAGTGGTCATCACAGTGATGGAAGCTCACTTTTTTAAAAAAAGTACATTTTTTGAAGTGATTGGTGATATATTGAGTTATTAATTTCGTCATGCGTCTCGCTAGCCAATCACAGTACTGAGCAAAGGGTCTGAATACCAATCAGCCAATCACAGTACAACGAAAGACCAATTTTCACGACGGAAAGGAAAACTTTCGCTACGGATGGGTCCCAAACCCACTTCCTGACCTGGCGGAGACCTGTGCTCCGACGAGCACATTTTCTAGTTTGTTGTTTGTTTATATAGATGTTTTCATTTGTTATTGTTGTTGAATGTGTGTTGCAGGTGGAGCTGACAGGAAACAGTATATTTGAGTACATCCACCCGTCTGACCATGACGAGATGACAGCTGTGCTCAGCACCCACCAACCCCCCCACCATCACTTCCTGCAAGGTACTTTAACCAAAGATCCTTAATATACCAAGATCTATATGCCAATCTCACTCCTAGTGGTTCATCACCAGTAGTATGAAAACTGGCACACAAATTGTCTCCTAAGGGGGTGTGGTTACCTCTCCCCAACCCCCATCACCTCATCTCTCTGTCCCATTTGGTGAGCTCAGGCCAATAGTATGTGTGAACGTCGTGTCCGAGACAAAAAAAAAGAGACGTGCCATCTCCGGTTTACTTCCCGTATCTGCGTGAAGTAGGTGGACGCCTTTATAGGAGACCAGAAGCAGGGTTGGAGTCTATTAATTCCAATTTTGCCTCTAGCGGCTCCAATTGGGATGGTCTATCTTTCAATATCAACCATCTTTCGTAGTGTGCTTCTGGTCTGCTGAAGAGGCGGTGCCCCCACGTCACGTACATACAGGAAGTCAAGCAAAGTTTGGTTTGCCTTTTATACTTTGTAAAGACAAATTGCACAGGGCAGTTAGGACACATAACTTATTCTGTAATAATAAAGTTGTCAGCACCAAGAATATGTGCTTTTTTGAGTTATTGTAAGGCAAGGCCAAGCACATTTCAACAAGAAGGCAAGTCAATGTGCTTTACACAAAACATCAAGCAAAGGAAACACAAACAATTGTAGCAATATCACGTCATCATGCAAATCAAACATGTGATGCTTTATGTGCATTATGATTGTGTTTACTATGTTGTCCTAATGGGGAATCATTACATATCGTCATTGTCGGGTGGAAACCTTATTCAACACTGTTACTTTTCAGTTTAATGACAAAAGAAAACAACCTGTGTTCCAATGGATCAATGTAGTTATTATTTAGTCACAAGCTCTTGTTAATACTTTTCATTCAATAGGCCTATTAATCAAACCCAAAGAAACACTTTACCACTTTCACTTAGAACACGTTAAAACAGTGGATCGGCTATTTTCACTACTTTTTTGTGACACTCCTGTAAGACTAAATTCATGCATTCATTTACAAACCAAAAACAAACATATCGTCACCTTGCTCAACTAATGGCATAAGTTTTTTTATAATTTTTTGAGGAAAATTATATTTTTGCCTAAGTCAGCTCCTCATGACACTGGCCACCTCTGGTAAAATCGCCCATCTCCTAATTGAAAAGGATCATGCTGTTCACTCCCCTTTTAGTATAATGGCCTATAGGCTACTCCCTAGTATGACTTAGGCCAAAATAGCCCTTTTTGTTTTGCCTAAGTCACATGATTTTGTTTATTTACTGATTTAGGGTATTTTTTCTTTTTATGTTTTGGCCTAAGTCAGATTTAATCCTATTTAAACCTATTTAAATCTCTTATGTTACATAACTGACAGACAGTGTTATTTCTATTTAAATAGTCATAATTTGTTATAAATGTTTTGGGTGAAATGATTAAGAAATATATCGTTTTGTTTTGGATCAGTTTTTTATTTTTCCTGAAAAACGTTTTTAAAAATGACATAGGCCATTAGTTTAGCAAGGCGACGATATTGAAATATGTTTCTGCCTGTCAGCAACGATATACGTTTGTGTTACAGAGTATGAAATGGAACGCTCCTTCTTCCTCAGAATGAAGTGTGTCCTCGCCAAACGCAACGCTGGGCTAACGTGTGGGGGCTATAAGGTGGGTTCTTCTAGGTATGTTACAGTCATACTGGATTTCATCTGTTAATTCATTATTAATGTATTTCTAGTTAAAGCGTTTGTACTATAAAATACAGCAGGTAATGCATGCTTTTAGACGTTTTCTGCTCTCTGAGCCTTTAACGCTGTCCATGGTGCTGAATGGTGCATGTCGGAGTGAAGGTCAATCATTTATTTACACATTGCGTAGCCCGGCGGTTCTCACGACCCGCCAAAAAGAATCATATGAACTGGGGCATAAAGAATGGCATATGGCATAGGCACTGGAAATGTACCGGAAATGCATTTATTTATATATCTCTGCTGTCCGGCAGGAACCAGCTAACTCCAAAATGTTCATTTTTCAGGAAATGACTAAAACAAAACAATAAGTGGAGTTAGGAGGTTTTGTTCATCATTGATAAGAACAGCTGAATGGACCTCCAAGCTCACAATGAGGTTGGAGGTCAAAAGGGGGTGGGGCCTGGAGTCAGCAAAACCAGCTAACTCCACCCCCCTTTGATGGACTTCGCTGGTTCAGCAGAGAATTTGAGGATCCAATGGAGTTAGCTGGTTTTGTCAGGAGCACTTTTTAATACTTTTCATTGGTTCAATATTTTTTTTTACCAACACACAGACATAAAGGGGGTTCAAACAATGGCCCTGATTTATGGAAAAACAATGCAAAAGTGTTAGTTGGATGGTTGCTGTCCTGCCGGACAGCAATATTTGTTGTTGCATGTTGTTGCACTCCAAAATATGCTCAGGCGCTAGGAGGAGCATTCCTTTTTTGAGCGGTACGTCCATAGACAAACGCTGTAATGACACAGAGCTACCAGAGGTGTCCCCACAAAAAGACTACCAAAATGAATGCCACACAGTTTCAAACTGTTGATTGGTGTGTGTGTGTGTGTGTGTGTGTGTGTGTGTGTGTGTGTGTGTGTGTGTGTGTGTGTGTGTGTGTGTGTGTGTGTGTGTGTGTGTGTGTGTGTGTGTGTGTTGTTTCCCAGGTGATCCACTGCAGTGGCTACCTGAAGATACGTCAGTACATCATGGACATGGCGCTGTACGATTCCTGCTACCAGATCATCGGCCTGGTGGCCGTGGGCCACTCGCTGCCCCCTAGTGGCATCACGGAGATCAAGCTCCACAGCAACATGTTCATGTTCCGTGCCAGTCTGGATTTTAAACTCATCTTCCTGGACTCCAGGTACGCACATGAGAAGGGCTGACATGTGTGTGGTGAAGTTCTCAACCTGTGGGTCAGGGCCCACTAGTGGGCCGTGAAGATATAGCAAGTGCAAGTGGGCCCCTGAATAATTGGTAAAATGCAAACATTCGAATGATAATATGACATCAATATAAAACATATATATAAAACATATCCTGCTATTTTTTCTTTAAACCATTAAGACCTGAGGCCGCGTCTAAAAAAATCTAAATCCTAAAAAAAATATCGGAAAAAATGTTTTTTTTTTAAATGTTCACGGTTTTTCAAAAATAGCAGATATACAAGCTCATAGCGCGGCACTCGGTGCCGCGCTATGAGCTTGTTGAATAGCCAAAGAAATCTAAAGTGACAGAGATGCGTTCCAGGTCTTGGGTTAAAACTTCATGGCGATACTGCTAAATAGGAACTTAAGCTGCGCTAGTTCCATTGATCCAAGCCTGAACACAATGGATTGATTGATCATTCAAATAAACATGAGACCCACTGGTGTAGAGCCACACCAATAATTGGAAAATCGTTTGTAGTAGATTTACAAGCTCACAGCAAATTGCGTTAATGTGTTGTTAGCTTTTAGGTTGGCTATTTCTTTCTTTGAAAAATTATTTTGTGGTTAAATGCAATACATTTCAGTGTATGTGTTTATTTTGTATCTATCAAAAAGTGTTTTTTTTGTGTTTACATTTATTTCTTGCTTATAAGTTAAAATAGTTTGCACTTATTTTTTTTGACAAAATATGGGTCAAAACATGGGTAATCGATGGTCTAGGTCTAGGATTAAATTGTATTGTATAAATGATTGATGGGTGAATGGATGATTAGAATCATTGTCAACACCTTGGCGTTGTGTTGGGGGGGAGGCAGGGTGGCTGAGTTGACGGGCTACGAGCCTCAGGACCTGATAGAGAAGACTCTGTACCACCACGTCCACGGATGTGATGTGTTCCACCTGCGCTTCGCTCACCATCTATGTGAGTACATCACAAATCACTATGTCACTCTGGGTGGGGGGCAGAGCTCCATTCGTAAAACTTTCTCAACCACTTAAGCCCTTTATACATTGTCCTCACACAACTAGCAAACATTCCAAAAATATCTTCTGAATAAAGATTATGAAAGTGATAATGATTTGACTCTCTGCTACAACATTGGGTGATAGTAGCTGAATGGGTAGAGAGGCAATCTGGTAATAGGCTCTATTCACAGCAGCCATATTATGAAGACATTCACAGGTGTTACCAATGATACTAATGAAGGCTCTGTTCCATTCTGGTCAAACAGAGTCAGGGTGATATTGGTGCTGATATTGTGCATGTTGGCTCGCTGGAAACACCAGTGGGTCTACAGTTGGGGTCCAGGGACCCTCATGGGCTTCCAAATGGCCCCTTACAGGTGTGTAACTCTGAGAGTGTACAAATGGAACCAAATGGACCCTTACGGGTCCATTTGGTTCCATTTGTACACGTTATGGGGGTCGTGGAAACCACTGTGCTACACTAAATGGAGCAGAGCCTTCATTAGTATCATTGGTAACACCTGTGAATGTCTTCATAATATGGCTGCTGTGAATAGAGCCTGTGGAAAGGGTTAACCGCCTAACCCCCGCCCCACCCCTTCAGTCCGCCAAGTCTGAGCGAGACACTGAACTCCTAACTGCTTGCCATGTTTCTCCCCCTTGTTGCGTTGTAACCCTGTGTGCCGTAGTGCTGGTGAAAGGGCAGGTCACCACTAAATACTACCGCATGTTGTCCAAGCATGGAGGCTGGGTGTGGGTGCAGAGCTACGCCACCATCGTCCACAACAGCCGCTCGTCCAGGCCGCATTGCATCGTCAGTGTCAACTATGTCCTCAGGTGAGTCCACAGCCACATACCGACTCTCAAACTTCCATCCTCGCGTCACATTTTCTCCCGCCGTAGCCCCGCCTCCGAGTGAGGAGGCAAGGCGAGGATGGAGGAATCGATCAGAATCGATCCGAATCGCTTCCAGGAATCGGGACACGCCTCACTTAGTCATTTTGAAGCAATGCCGATTAATTAATGGTGTGTCACACAGCTGGATCACTGGATCACTCCGGAGCACGGAGGGTTGTCATTGGAGGAGGAGGAGGAGGGGAAAAAAAGCTCCTCTTGATCAAATTAACATTTGGGATGTGATTTCCAGGTCCTCAAGCAGGAATAAGAGACTTGACACTAGTGGCAAATGTCTACTTTTTGAGTGTTTGCTAGAGGAGCTGCGAGTAGAATAAGGACCTGAGACGCTGCCACTGAAATGGATTTGAAGTTATAGACCTACTGCCGGAGATGCTAGTAGACGCGTTAGTGTCTACTTTATTGTGTGTGTCTTTCTTCCCTCTACATCGAATCTCTTCGCCAAAAGAAACAAGAAAAATGCGACTCTCCGCGCAAGAGAGGAGCACACGCCATGCACAGCGTATCATAGGAAAACAAAGTTTTTTCTAGCAGAGCGTTTCCAACAAGTATCAGTGTGATCGCCCCTTAAGCGTAACGTTAGAGACAAGTTATGCTTCATTCATACACCATCGTACAACGGAGAATAAATCACGCTTTAGACACAATGTACATGTGTGTATGTAAGTGAAAGTGGGTGCATGTGGAATTCGATGTGAGGTCCTCATAAATGTAGTAATAATGTGTGTGTGTGTGTATGCGTGTGTGTGCGTGCATGTGTGTGCACGTGCGTGTGCAATGTGTGCGTGTGTGTGTGTGTGCACGCGTGTGCAGTGACATTGAGTACAAGGAGCTGCAGCTGTCTCAGGAGCAGAGCCGGAGCAGTAAGTCTTCTCTCAGCTATAAGAGCAGCCCGGCTTCATCTCAGGACCGCAAACAGCTGAAGACCAAGACCGTCAAGATAAAGAGCAAGCTGAAAACATCACCCTATCCACAGGTAGGAGCAGATATACTAGCCGTTGTTATCGCTGTCATGCATTAATGCACACACATCTCATGGCTCGGGCGGTTGAGCGGCGGCTTGGGAATCTGAAGGCTGCCACTTTGATCCCAGACCCCCCCCCCCCCAGGTTAGTGAGGAAGTGTCCTTGAGCAAGACACTGAACCCCTAACTCCCAATTAGCATGTTGGTGCCGTGCATGGTTTCCTCTAGCCTGGTAAACCATCCCAGTCGTGTGAATTCACATTATCATGTGACTTTCAAGATTTAACAAAAAAAGATGTTCAACTAGAAAAAGTGCTCCTCGGAGCACAGGCCTCCGCCAGGTCAGGTAGAATCGGCCACCTGGTGGCGCTATAACAGGCCCATGTGAAGAAAATGGAAGAATTTGAAGCAGAGGTTCTGAATTGGCATCCAGGGAGTGTGTGTGCAAAGTTTTGCTGCGATCAGGCCAACTGTGCCGGAGATTAGCTGTTCACAGACAGAAGGACGGACGGACAGGGTGCAAAACATACTCTCTCGAGAGTCCAAAGACATACCTCAAAGGAGTAGAGACTAACAGAGAAGTTGACCTAGATCTTGACCTTGATCAGACCAACAGTTGTCTAGTAAAATGATTATAATACAACGCAGACAACGCAATGGAAAATAATAGGATATCTGCTACTAAGTGCTAGGAATGTTGCCTGGCTGTATAGTTTTATTCTCCATGCTCTACGGAAGAGGAAAATGTGTTTTCGTTTTTTTACGAGACCCTGAACAGTAGCTTACTCTTACATGTGCATTGTCATGTGTTAGCGGTATGCTAGCTCCGAGTCGCCAGCAAAGTGTCAGCAGCTGTTGGGTTTATTTGGCTATCATTCTAATGTTATTTTACCACATCATCACTTGTTATCTAATAAAGCAATAAGAAGTTGTGGTTTCCGGTGATTTTATAACAGCTAAGGGGGTTGGGCTGTTATATCACTGTAAATTGAGACAAATGAAGCAATGGTTAACTTATGTCCTCGTATAAACATGGCCACTCCCACCCACAACCCCACACCAACCCAATAATAACAATGAAATAAAGGGATGTAAAATGTGAGGACACAAGCTCTATTTGTATTTCTATTGTCAGATGAAACACAACATGTTTAATCCATGAAGTTAACATTGGGGTCAACTGTATGTAAAAAAAAAACAATTCTATTTTGAGGGCAACTGGTTTGGGAATTGCTTACACAAGAAAGAAACCAAAGGAGTATATTTAAAGAAGGAGAGGTCACAGTATCGTTGTAAGCAATTCTTCCACACTGGGAAGGAAACTGTGGTCGAAAATGTGATGGTATAATTTGTCATTTAACATTTACAGCATGACTTCCTCAGAGGCTAGAACAGGGTCAGTCTGTTTGTCTGTGTCTGGAACTACGGAAATTGGCCACTGAAGTACCTCCAGTAATTTGTTTTATACTTTCTGAAAATATTTAACTAATTTTATAATTGTCAATGGGGCTGTGAGGGGGGGGGGGGGGGGGGGCGACGACGTCCAGAACCCAAGATGACGTGATCCGAAGATTTACTGCTCCATTCACTCCCTGGTTAATTTATTACTTTAAAATCCTGTATCTCGGCTCCTGTGTTTTACTATGTATTTTTGTCCAAACATGCTATTTTCAACTGGGTAAAACAAGAGAACTGGACTCGGAGGTCACAATGACATTTTTTTCCCCACTTAAGCACAGTGAAACCCTCCGTGATTAGCAACCATCAGGGGATTGATCATATTGGAGATAAATATTCTGTGGTTCTTGAAACATTTGTCAGAATGCTGGCAGAAGCTACCTGCCAATGGTAGAACGCCCCTGGCAGTGAATTTGATCATTATTATATACATTCATTAATTATTATATAATTTATTATATCATTTTGAATATTTGTTAACAACACAAATCGTGTATGGGGGGTCCCTGGCACAAAATGTTTTCAAATGGGAGTCCGCGGCCAAAAACATTAATTTGGGGGTCCTTGACATGAACATGCTCTTTCTCAGCCAGCGTAACGGGTGTTTCTGTCTTTCTCTCCACCTCCAGCAGGGCGGCGGCGGCGGCGCTTCATTCCAGGCGGACAAGCCGAGTCGCTCCCCTCAGTCAGCAGGCGTGTGGAAGGACCACCCTCCGTACCCCCTAACTTCCTGTAGAGAACAGAGCTACAGCTCCACTCAGGAGGTGGGGGATGTGTCCTGCAGCGCCCCCTACAGCCTGCCCCTGCCATACCCCTACAGCCACATGCACCTGGAGCCTCAGATGAGGCTGCGCAGCACCTTGAGCACCTCACCGGGGGGCTCGCTACCGTCCCCCACACAGGTTATTATGGTTTCACATTTCACATTTCACGTTTCACATTAGTTTTAACGTTTTGTTTTCAATTTCAGTTTAGTTTTGATTCGTTTATAAAGACCTGAGGCCGCTTCTAGAAAATTCCAAATCCTAACAGTTTTTCGGAAAAAAATATAAAAAAATAATTTTCACGATTTTTCAAAAATAGCAGATCTACAAGCTCGTAGCGCGGCACTCGGTGCCGCGCTTTGAGCTTGTATATCTGCTATTTTTGAATAGCCAAAGAAATCGCCCACACAGGTTATTATGGTTTCACATTTTTCATTAGTTTTAACGTTTTGTTTTCAATTTCAGTTTAGTTTTGATTAGTTTATACAGTGGGTTTGCTAGTTTAGGTTATTATTATTATTATTATTATTTTTTAAGCCATAGTTTTACCCAATATATTCACCTGTTTCCGAGGCTGTGTGCTTTCCACTTCCTGTCGATTTGATCCAATGAAATGAAGTGAAACTGGTCAGATGACCAATGATATCCAATGAAATCGACAGGAAGTGGAAAATACTGTAATATGGAGTAGTCGAGTGAGATTTTAAAAGCTCTGACAAATGGAAAAAATATCTAAAATATTGTAACATAATATTTCGTATCCACCTAAATGATTAGATTTACATATATGTATATGCATATAATTATTGAAGATAAAGACTTAAAACTAAACTTTTCTGGGATTTAAAGTTTTGTAGACAAACGATACAGTTTTTGTTAGTTAGCATTTTCATGTAAAGCCTCGTTTTCATTTCCATTTTGGTTAACTGAAACGTTTTGCCATTTCTAGTTTTGTCATTTCTAGTTTTGTCATTAGTGTTAGTGTACTTTAATGACCCTGTCCCCCCGCACCCAGCTGGCCCATCAGCTCATCAGCTCCCTACAGAGCAGAGGGTCGGACCCCCGCTGGAGCTACGGCGCCTCCAGAGCCCACCATGCTCACGACCTCAGCCCCTCAGCACCCAGCACTTACACAGGTATACAACCATGAGGAATGTATCCAAACTGTATACGGTGGAAATGTCCAATATGTCCAAAACTGTTACTGTATAGGGATCCAATGTAGTTATTATTTAGTCGCAAGATTGTGTTGTTAATAAAACAAAATAAAACACAGACGCACCTAAAAATACGGGGTCCATCTCCCTCTTTTCTTACATGTCATTATAGGCATTTTAAAAATATTGAAATTCGTTTCACTTTTTTTTATACCAAAACTCTACAAACTCTACAAATCTACAATGCGTCGCATCGTTGTGAACTTGTAGATCAGCTATTTTTTTACACTGTCATACGACGAAGTATAAAATTGGGCATGAATTTATGGGTGGGGGGGAACATAAAAGGATAATATATGAAGATACAAGGTTTCTGCCCGACAGCAAAGATATTATACATTACATGACATGTATTTCCAAAAATATGCACTGGATCTGGTCGTACCTAGTAAATGCGCCGTCTCTCTCCGCAAGGCCGCAGGCAACCTGACGACGCCCACGGCGACGCCTACTGCTCCGCCTCCAGGCCCAACAGCAGGTTCAAGGAAGAGTCCTCCTCCTACGAGCACCACAAGGCGGCGGAGGATGCTCGCTCGCATCCTCCGCCGCACGTCGCCACCAAGGACGCCAAGCTGCCCCTGGGCCAGGACGTCTTCTACAGAGCCTCCGGAGGCGGCGCCGCCGCCGCCAGTACCGGTGGTGGCGTGGGGAGCAGGACCCGACCGCTGCTCAGTGCCGGCCTGGTGCTGAGTAAAGGTAACACAGGTTACACACCAGTGGTTCCCAAACGTTTTAGCTCAAGGCCCAGAAGAGTAATAGGCTCTATGCACAGCAGCCATATTGGAAAGCAATTGGGCCTCTTCTTACTTCCTTCACAGGTGTTACCAATGATACTAACG
Organism: Gymnoscopelus microlampas; assembly: GCF_963454915.1. NCBI lineage: Eukaryota > Metazoa > Chordata > Actinopteri > Myctophiformes > Myctophidae > Gymnoscopelus > Gymnoscopelus microlampas. The sequence continues at coordinate 8,062,901 of NC_139949.1, forward strand.
AAGGGCTCTGTTCCATCCTGGCCAGGGTGCTGATATCGTGCATGTTGGCTCACTAGAAACACTCCATTTTGGTTCCCAAATGGCCCCTTATGGTGGGTGTCTAACTCTGAGAGTGTACAAATGGAACCAAATGGACGCGTAAGGGTCCATTTGGTTCCATTTGTACATTTGTGCATAGAGCCTATTGGACCCAAACTACCCGGGACCCAGACTAGTGAAAATAGCACATCTACAAGCTTGTACATCTGCTATTTTCACTAAGTTCTTAAACAATTTTATGTATTTATGGAAATTACTTTCGAAATATGTTGGAATTCATTTAACTGAGGAAGTTGTGATATTTTTATTATTTCTTAACTTTTTTAAATCTTATGAAATATATAATTATATTTTTTAAGACCCAAAAAAGGGGGTATTTACTCACGACTCATACAAATTGCTCCACGACCCAAACATGGGTCCCGACTCACTGTTTGGGAAACAGTCGACGCAATTCATTTGGAGTCATTTGGATTCCATAGAGGCCAACAATGTCTTTATTAGCCTGCGGACCCCCTGTTTGAAAAGATATGCCAGGGCTTAAGGCTATAGCAGTGATTCTCAACCATTTTAATTTCAAGTACTCCCAGTTTGATGAGGCCACAGACCGCCATTTGATGGCATGTTTTTAAATCTCTGGGACCCCAATCTACACTGTAAAATCTGTGTTAATTTAACTCTGAGAGTGTACAAATGTGTCCATTTGGTTCCATTTGTACACCCTTTTGAACACACTTGACCTTGACTAACAAAACCTTTCAATAGGCTCTATTCACAGCAGCCATATTATGAAGACATTCACAGGTGTTACCAATGATACTAATGAAGGCTCTGTTCCATTCTGGTCAAACAGAGTCAGGGTGCTAATATTGTGCATGTTGGCTCACTGGAAACACCAGTGGGTCTACAGTTGGGGTCCAGGGACCCTCATGGGCTTCCAAATGCCCCCTTACAGGTGTGTAACTCTGAAAGTGTACAAATGGAACCAAATGGACCCGTAAGGGTCCATTTGGTTCCATTTGTACACTCTCAGAGTTATGGGGGTCGTGGAAACCACTGTCCTAGACTAAATGGAACAGAGCCTTCATTAGCATCATTGGTAACACCTGTGAATGTCTTCACACTATGGCTGCTGTGAATAGAGCCTATTATGAGATTTTTGTTTTGTTTGTCGCTTTGATTTCGCGAAGGTGGCCGTGACCAGCCCCATCACCACCACCACCACCACCACCCCAGCGTCCACGCCGCCGTGGGCCAGCCGTTCCCCATGCAGGTGGTCCTGGAGCAGAGGAGGAGGCTGGGCATGACGGAGAGCCCCCCGTACGGACACCCGCCACCGGCGCCGCACGCCGCCGGATACCCAGAGCACGCCGCCGACAACCACGGGGGGGAGCACGAGAACCCCAAGGGACACCACCACCACCACGAGGCCGAGTCCGGCGAGGACGAGGACGGGGGCAGGAAGATGTGGATCGGGATGGGCATGGGGGTGGGGGTGGGGCTGGGGGTCCGGCTGCCCGCCCAGACGCCCTACGCCGTGTCGCTGAACCTGCACCAGGTGGTGGGGAAGCACGCGGCGTCGCTCAAAGCGCCGTCCTCCTACGCCGCGCTGAGCCACCTGGCGGACAACTACGGTTACCACGGCAACGAGGCGGGCTCGTACGGCTACGGCGGACAGAGCCCGGCGACGTCCAGCCCGTCGCCGGAGGGCCACAGGGACATGCCACACTACATCGGAACGTCCGTCATCATCACCAACGAGAGGTGACCAATCGGAACGTCTGACATTGTCGCCGATGTGAGGTGACCAATTGGAACGTCTGACACTATCACCAATTAGAGGTGACCAATTGGAACCTCTGTCAATATCAACAATGAGAGGTATCCAAGGGACGTCTGACACTGTCACAAATTAGAGGTGACAATTGGAACCTCTGTCAATATCAACAATGAGAGGTAACCAAGGGACGTCTGACACTGTCACCAATTAGAGGTGACCAATCGGAACGTCTCACATTATCACCAACGAGAGGTGACCAATCGGAACGTCTCACATTATCACCAAGATCTATACGAGGCGAGGAGGACTGAGGACGTGCAGAACCATGGTAGTGACTGTTCACTTAAAGGTGCAGTAAGTGATATTTTGGGGGGGTTGAATAGCTCTACATTCAGTAACCATTGCTATAGAGTGTTTGTTCAATAACAGGGGTATTCCGTCTCTCCAGCCCTTTCATAAAAAGAAAATGCATGTTCAGGTCAGGATACCAATTCTGTCCAGCCAGGAGAGAGAACTCATGCAGGATAAACAAGTGGCAGACAACATTGGAACTGGAACTATTACACAAGCTGATACATAATCTTTGTGGGGTTCCCTTTCCTGATTGGATGAAATATGTATCCCACTATTTTCTATTTTCTCTCCACTAATACTAAAAACTGAACAAACAAACACTCTATAGCAATTATTACTATCACAATATAGAGCTTTAAGCAAAAAATAATAATAAATCACTTGCAGCACTTTCAAGCAGTGGGTCAGGACTGAATAATAGGCAGACTTCATGGAGAAGGTCAAATGTGGATCGTGTTCTAAACTAACTGAGAGTAACTGAACTCTACTAAAGGCTTAACTGTATAACTGAACTCTTCTAAAGGCTTAAAGTGGCGTTTCCCAGGCTGATTTTGTAGTTTGTTTCCCAGTTCAGGTTTAAAAACTACAGCAGATTAAAAACATGGCAGGCTAGAAAGCAACGCAGCTGCACCAAATTAATTAAGTGTGTTCGATTTTCAGAGGTGTGTCTAGAGCCAAGGGCGTGGCCAATGTGCAAACATGATGACAGTATTCTTCTGCCTACACATACGTTGAATAGGGGAAGGGGATTCCCTTGTTTGACTCGACAAAAACTCGGTTATGTGTCTCAAAGAATATGATTATTGGCAGAATCGCGGAAAGTTTAGAATATTTGGCGGCCCCGTAATGCAATTCCAATGGTGAAAGCTGTGTTGTTTCACCCGGTGAAGGAATGGCGGATTCTGTCAAGCCCCGAAATACCCATTTGAGTGTCTTAAAGAATTGACACACCTAAAATCTAACACACCAATTATTAATTTGATTAGCTTCAGCTGTGTTGCTTACATCACTGTTTGGACCCCAGGAAGAGTAGTCTTCACTGTGGTGAGGACTACTGGGGATCCGTATTAATAAACAATAAACTGTGTACTATGGTGTCAGTGTTGTTATGCAGCCTGCCATTCTTTTGCCCTGCTGTAGCTTTTGACCTGAAGTGGAAAACAAAATACAAACCCAGCCTATAATAGGTTTCATGGCCCTTTAATGACACAGGACAGGCTTTTCTCTGGAATACTTCCTCATAGTGAATAGACTTTTAATATTTGATCGTATTTTCATATGATCCCAATAAATGCTTTGTTTGATGTAAAAAATTATATTAGACATTTCCAAAGAGTATGGTCTCCTGAATACAGTATAATCTATTTTTGCCTATTACTTTTCTTTTTTTTCCCTGTTTGGGTTGTGTAAGACATTGGAAAGACATAATTGAGATGAATTTGTATGGGGGAATGGCGTCAAGAAGCATTCATGCATACAAGGTGAATCTCCAGATATGATACATGTAATTATCATGTTTGTTAGCATAAAATGTGCCTATTTATTGTTTGTTTTAAGGGGGGAAGTTGGCATTTTTCAGTTGAATCAGGTTGGGCTCAGCAGACATAGAGCCTTCATGTGTAATGATCCCAATAAACAATGCTATACATACTAAAATCATATTTCACTTTGGTGCATTTTAATAGGACAAACATCTAATCTGGCATGCATTGTAGCTGAATTAGTGAATATTCTATAAGAGGACATTTTACAGAAAAATTCAAGCAACCAACATCACCACAGAAAGAATTGTGTTAAAGCACAACATTCCAGTATTTACAAATGAATAAAAGGATGGTTATTTTAACCAGTGGTGGAAGAAGTACTCAGATATTTTAGGTAAAAGTAGCAATACCACAAAAGAAATACTCTGCTACAAGTAAAAGGCCTGTGTTCAAAATGTTACTCGAGTGAAAGTACAAAAGTACCAAAGTACTAAAATGTACTGCAGATCTACAAGCTCACAATGCGTCACGTCGCGACACGTTGTGATCTTGTAGATCTGCTATTTATAGCCTATGTATGAAATAGGGCTAAAGGGGTTAATGTATGTTTTATAATAAATAATTTATATCTGCAAAGTAACTAAAGCTTTCAAATACTTGTAGAGGAGTAAAAGTACAATATTTGCATCTGAGATGTTGTGGAGTAGAAGAAAAAGTACAGAAAATCGGACATACGGTACTCCAGTTAAGTAAAAAATACCCCCAAATAGTACAGTACTAGAATAAATGTACTTAGTTAATTTACAGCACTGTATAAACCATTCTGTGCGGTGGAATACAAGATGGGTTCCAAAAGGTGACCAACATGTTCTGAAATAATCATATTAAGTATAATGTTATCTCAAATTCAAAACAAAACATGGTTCCCAGATTCAAACCAGTACTAGGTTGGAACCAAGGGGCCAGCCTGGCATATTTACAATGAGGCCAATACGGAAGTGAGACAGTTCACGCGAATGGCCTGTTTGGCGCTGTTTTACGTGTTTTACCCCTGCCGGTGTCAGAAAGCATTTATTTTAACGCAAGCGGATGGGAACTTTAGACTAGACTATTTTCTTACCTTAATAAAAATTGTCATAAATTCTATATGCTTCCAGTCGCTAGCTTTTAGTCTCCTTTCAATCATCATGATATGCATTTTGCTAAATTATGGTCCCATTTATTTAAAAATTGACAATAAAGTAGGCTATTCTCTAGGAGGGGCAGGATGATTTGATTGACAAGCTACACAACCAATAGCATTCATCCCCCGCTCTTGATTGACAAGCTACCCAACCAATAGCATTCTTTGGGGGTTGTTTTCCAGTTCCTGTTCCCGACGTGCTTTTGGGCTTATATTAGAGATGGCGGATTTCAAATTCCTGAACAATCGGTTTCATTTTTGGTCTGTAGAAACCAGCGGTCTGGCTTTGTCCATCTCCTTTATACAGTCTATGGTTGGAACTCATAACGTTATACCACAGTGATACATTTCTTTCATAGAGTCTCATGAATGTTGAAATCTTGAACCTTGAACCTGATGGAATGTCCACATACACAGCTCTGACAGTGAGATAAACCGGTTCCACAAGCGGTTCCAAATTCTGATTCTGGCTCCTCAATGTTGGATCGGGTTCCTCCGGTTCCGGATCCCAGCCCTGAAAAAAATAATACTCTTGATGTATCCTCACTGATCTTCGCTCCAAGTGGCTTGTTGGGGAGTCTCCTCTCTCCAAAAGCAACTTAACATTTGGTACACAAACGTTCCAGGTCACATTGGCGCAGTGTTGATTTTGACAGCAAATTTTGATTTAGTTTTAGTCATAGTCTTTTGAATAAAATGTAGTTTTAGTCATGTTTTAGTCACCTGAAATGTTTTAGTTTTAGTCTAGTTTTAGTCGACTAAAAGGTGATTTTGGGCGGGCCGTGATGGCATCGAAATGATTTTCATGTAGCTGCATGCCGAAAATAGCCGATCTACAAGCTCACAACGCGTCGCGCTGCGACGCGTTGTGAGCTTGTAGATCGGCTATTTTCGGTCTGTGACACCCGGACGCACCCATGATGACTCGTCTTAGTTCTACTGGATCTCTTCTCCACTCACTAGTCCCTCCCAAACATTTTTGTCTAATATTTATTTGTTGAAGAAATTGTCAGTATATTTAGTCATATAGTTTTATAGTTTTTATTTCGTTTTTATTTTGTTCTCGTAAGTGAAAAACTTTTTTTGTCATAGTTTTAGTCGACAAAATCAACACCGCATTGGAGGATGGAGGACCGAGGAGGCAGACGTTTAGAGTATTGGGATTTAGCTGATGTGCCCTTTGGGGTCTGGCTCAAACCGTGAACCACGTGACACGAACCATGCACCATGTGACTGTATTTGAGTTGAATGCACAGTGTCTTTAGCCTGATTCATACTTTATACTGAGTTATACGATGTACAAGCTCACAATGCATTACATCGCATCGAGCTTGTAGATGGACTATTTTCAGTGTGCAACACCTTGCAGTCTCCCCCCGTAAAGCTTCCACTTAACCCCTTAAACCCCAGCATCCTCTGTGACGTGTTGTAAGCTTGCCGATCGACTATTTTCAGCGAAAGCTTTCCCCACAATAACAGAAAACTGACAACACACTAGCATAGAGCTTAAAGGACTGCAGTCAACCATATGGGGTTAAAGTGGAAAAGTGGATTAATTTCAACTAACAGTGAATTTACACCAAGGAAGCTGAAAGGCACCATGCCCACTACATTGCACATACTGTATCTCAATGGTTCTCAACCAGTGGTCCGGGGACCACCAGTGGTCCTTGAGGGGGTTCCAGGTGGTCCCCAGCTAAATGATGGAGAGTTGGTAACCAAATGGACCCTTATAGATCTTTAACTCTTGAGAGCGTAAAATGAAACCAAATGGACCCTTACGGGTCCATTTGGTTTCATTTTACGCTCTCAAGAGTTAAATTATTGTTCAGCATCTGCATTACTTATTAAATAATTGTTATTTTGATCAACGTTGGCCTGTCATCTCTCCTATGGTGCCAACATCAATACAGCATGGAATTGTGGTACAAAATCTTATCCAACGATGAGTCTAAATCTCATCAAATGGTGGTCCGTCCGTGGCTCAATTGCCGAATAAATAATGGACATATGGATCAGTTACAGTAGTAAGTGCATCGGTAAAAGCATAAGGTAACACGTAAAGTATAACAGGGAGAGGTAATCACGCATGTGTAACAGGGAGAGGTTCATTGTGTCTGCATGAACTGCTACTGCAAATACACATCACTGTACTATTCTGATCCATCTGTAACAACGCCTACTCAGTAGTTTACTTGCAGGTATTGTTTTTGTGTAATTACACACAGGTGAATGTTATGAGATCTACACACATGGTCTTGTGTGTGGGGGACATTAAATGAAATATAAGAGGTTGATTTTAATTTGAATGATGTTTCTTTTGGTCAATTATCCATTTTTTTTTATCAATTGTTTTTTAGCGGCACTAGCCTCTTCTACAACTGACTTTGTGTGTCTGTATGTCTCCATGAGTGTGGCATAAACAGCTGCAATTGATTTCAAGAGAGCTGCCACTAATTACACTAATTTAGCACAAACAGGGTGGCACTGCATGCCACTCACACATGCGGGGCACGCGCACACACACACACACACACACACACACACACACACACAGGCAAAGCGTGAACGCACACTTAACACGCGCATAACGCACGCATGACGCACGCGCCATGCGCACCCCCGCAAACACACATGGAGAGACACAGCCCACACGCACGAACAGGGGCGTAGCACCAAATTCTGGGCCCTGGGGACAAAGATTCACTGTGGGCCCCCCTATGATTGTTTTTCTTTAAAAAATACTTTTTTTAGGCCCCCCTTACCTGGGGCCCTAGTAACTCTGTCCCCACTTACACCCCCCCTGTGACGCCCCTGCGCATGAACACTCAAGTTCCACGCAAGCACAGACACGCATGCATGCACACACACATAACGCAACGCAGATTCTAGAAGCAGCCTGCCGTTTCGATCTTTAATTTGCAGTACTTGCAATACTTGGGTGTGATTTGCTTCAAGTGTCACTGTTAAGAAGCCTGTTGAAATGAATAAACACACTGAGCCTCTAGTTCATATAGAGCTCGATGAAATAAACTCATCAAAGGCACTGCTTAATTCTCACTGGGTGTGACGTTTTGCTCTAATACTGTAGGTATTATTAAATTGCTGTCATATCTTAATTTGGGAAACATATAGACAGTACAGCATTCATTTATGATTTTGAGTGTAAAGTTAAATTAAAGGTTGGGTAAGTGATATTTTGGGGTATGTTTTACATTTTTTTTGTTAAAAAGGTTAATGTACTATATTCTGATAGTAATCATTGCTACAGAGCGTTTGTTCGGTCACAGGTGTCTCTCCAGCTCTTTAGTAAACAGAATATAATACATTTTCAGGTAGGTGACAAAGTTTAAGCCAATCAGGAGAGAGCACTGAAAATGCATTTTCTAAAGAGCTGGACAGACATGGGAGACTCCTGAACAAACACTCTGTAGCAATGAGTACTGTCAGAATATAGAGCTATTTAACACTTATTTTAACTAAAGTAAATCACTTACCCTTCCTTTAAGATTTTGTTTGTACTCACATTTCTGCTGGTCAGCAACGTGCCACAGCATATTTATTTGAACCCATCCATCTTCAACTACTTATTCAAAGTTGGATCATGGAGGTATAAGGTAACGAGCAGAGAATCCCAGACTATACTTCTCCTTTCCCCCTGGAGACACATCACCGGCTCTGACTGGGGGATCCTGAGGCGTTCCTAGGCCAGTGTGGAGATATATAACCCCCTTATCTGCAGAGATGAGCCCCGGACCCCGCCATGGTTCAAGCTTGTATCTGCTACTTTTTATGCTTTTGTGTGACGCTGTAGTAGGCCTATGATTTAAAAAAAAAACACAAAAAGTTAGAATATGGATATACACCAGGGGTCTTCAACGTTTTCAGGCCAAGGACCCCCTAGCTGAGAGAGAGATGAAGCAGGGACCCCCTACTCTATATTGTATAAATTGTGTTTCAGATTAAAGTTTTTTTTTACTTACTGTAGTTGCTATTTTTTCCCTCTACACCTATAGCCTCTTTGCCAAAAATAGCCGATCTACAAGCTCTCGAACTGTACTTTCTTGTGCCTTTTTTGCAAACTGGTAATAAAGTATTCAATCAATCAATCAATCAAAGAGGTTCCCTATTCTGAGGTGAACATTAGCCCAAAATAGCAGACTTACAAGCTCACAACACATCGCTAGAGATTTTGTGTAGAGGGGAAAACAGTAGACCTACTACAGAGCCAAAGGTCAAGTTTACTAAGTAATGAGGGTTTAAGAGGTCAAATGTCTGAAAATACACATTACCATGAATCCAACATATTAATAGAAAAGATCATGTATAAACAAAACCCCCCCCAAAAATACACAACACCGTCAAACAAGTCTATATGAAAGCTATCTATGAAATCAATGAAAAATGTAATCTGCAACGCAATTTTATGCAATATGTAGTGGGGGTCCCTGCTTCATATCTCTCTCTCTCTCTCAGCTAATTAAGGGGTCCTTGGCCTGAAAAACATTGAAGTCTCCTGTCCTTAGTGCAGGGGTCTTCAACGTTTTCAGGCCAAGGACCCCCTAGCTGAGAGAGAGATGAAGCAGGGACCCCCTACTCTATATTGTATAAAATTGTGTTTCAGATTAAAAATTTTTACTTAGTCTGTTCTTTTTGCCCTCTACACCTATACCTCTTAGCCAAAAATAGCCGATCTACAAGCTCTCAACGCCTCGCAGCGCGAGGCGTTGAGAGCTTGTAGATCTGCTATTTTTGGCTAATGTTCCCCTCAGAAAAGGAATTCTATGGTTCAAGTGGTTAATGTAAAAAACGAAATACTATCACACAAAGATTTGGCGGACCCCCTATAGTAGGCCTGAGGACCCCCTAGGGGTCCCGGACCCCCAGTTGAAGACTCCTGTCCTTAGTGCGTACAAACGGACCCTCGGTATGCTCTGAATTAACATTCAGGGTTTCACTGTATATATGTACCGTGCTGCCATGGATGCAGAGAGAGGAGAGCAGAGAGAGCGGGTGGGAGACTAGCATTGTGTCTCTCTCTCTGTGGGGGACTGATGAGGTGTGTGAGATGGGGGCTCTACATGTTGGGGATGTTGGGGGGGACGGATGGGGGGCTTTGCGTTGGGACGGGGGGCTGGTGATGGTTGGGGGGGGGGCAGGGTAGGGTAGGGGGAGAGGGGGGGTATTTCCATTTCTTTGTGGCTGATCCCAGCCCTCCTTGATGGCACATCATTTGTCCGGAGCACCTCGGCCTTCTGGGCGCATCATCCCTGCAGATGAAGTGAAAGTATGAACACCGGCAGCACGCAAGCCTCTCAAAATTGGATGCAGCCTATGCAGTTAAGACAGTTATTATACGCTTATTATTGTACGCCCCCATTTACTGTAGCAGGTTTTACCTACAGTACGCTGGATTGAACACAGTTTGACTGTGAGGTGAAAGAGTTTATTTACACGTGAAAATATGTCCTCCCTGCTTTGGGACTCATGATACTGCAGTCACTCCTTCTTTTAATGCATACATGGGCAACTGGCGGCCCCCACCTTCACTTAAGGCGGCCCACAGGTTAATATCAGAATACTGATATATTATTGATTTCAGCTGTTACAATTACAAACATGCAAACATGACCCGCTTTAATTACTTCAGTATATATTTGTAGCTTAATGTCTGGTATTACAATTCTGTTGTCTTTTTTATGTCCAATGTATTTGTATTTAAGTTTAAGTTAACATAAGTATAACTAAATGCATTTGAAATTAAATAAAAAATGTACTTTTCCAATAAAAAAAATCGCAAACAAATTCTGGATTCCAATTCAAATATAGCTAAAATAGCAGATCTACAAGCTCAAAACGCGTCGCACTGCGACGCGTTTTGAGCTTGTAAATCGGCTGTTTTTGCTACTTTTGTGTGACATAGAATGGCGAAAAAAGTAAAGATACAGAGAGACAGTATGCAATGTGGCCCTCTGGAGTTATTGTGGAAATATAGTGGCTCTCTCCATCATCAAAGTTGCCCACCCCTGATTTAATGCAATGATTCTCAACCTTTGTCTTTTCAAGGAGCCCCACTTTGATAGGCCATGGACCCCTATTTGATAAAAAAAAAAAAATCTCTGGGACTCCAATGTACACGTAAATCTTCAGTGTTCATTTAACTCTGAGGGTCATAAGGGTCTGTACTACACTATCCCCTTAATACCCTTAATATAAGGCACGTTCCATTTGTAAGGGTCCATTTGGTTCCATTTGTACACTCTCAAGAGTTATGGGGGTCCTTGAAAATAAGACAACCACTATGCCACCCAATTTCTCTCCAAAATGGCTGCTGTGCACAGAGCCTATTGGAAGTGGAACACTGAAATTGAAGCTGATAAATGGTCTCTCTCTTTCCTGATTGGATGAAAGAGAGAGCCAGAGAGACTCTCTTTCATCCAATCAGGAGCACGCTATAGCGATGATTATCACAATACACGTGTTTAACTTAACTTAGCTGGTCTCCAATGTTCCTAATGGAATGTAAAGAGGACAACATTCTGGCTACTGTATGTGCTAATGTACAGCACTTCAATAAAAATACTCAAATGAATGAAAACATGTACAAGTTGTGTGAACTGAGCTGATATAGAGACAAAGAAACGCATGCGAATAAAAAATGTTATTAAAATAATACTTTATTTATACATGTGAAATGGATGCTGTTAGCGGCCTATAATCCAACAGCTCAGTGAAAAACTATCACATCAACATCCAAAAGCTAGCGTGGAAGTCATCAGCGATGTCACACGTCACACTGAAGTTATACCAGCACAGACACACGCACACACACACGCAAAGACCCACTAATACACACGTGTTCAGTGCGGTCTTACACTTTCCAACACATTCTCACTCTCGAGTCATACTTGACGTTTCAGGGTTTCGGTTACTTTTGGGTCAATCTATTTGACGTAATTCTGCGGCTTGCTCAGCGGGTGCCTCTTGTGGCTCAAGTGCGCTTCGGACGCCTCCGTTGCGTTAACAGATTTTTTTTCGCGTAGCCGTCACCCTTGGGAACGCCACTTCTGCGTTCCAGTGTGGTCCGGGTTTAGCCCTGGTAAAGCCCCTCCCTCCGGAAAGTCTAATTTCCATTTGATTTCAGGAAGGAGTCTGGCATGAGAACCTGTGTGTGTTTTTTTTACTGTGGGCTGGAGTTGGGCGGGAGTAATACCGTTGACTGACAACCCCTTCAGCCAATCAGCAGTTGTTCCCCTTCAGCCAATCAGCAGTTCGGTTTTTACCACCTCCAGACCAATGTGACGCAACGGGACTTTTGAAAGGGCCATGCCCAAAATAGGTTGCCTTATTCGGATACATGCGTGTCACTGCCCGCCCCTGCCGGTTCTTTGAATTTGTATTTTTAAATAGGCTCTGTCATGATTAATTGACCACATATATGAAGTTAAACAACTAAATTCTATCCGAACGATATCTTAAAAGTAAATTCCGTGCCTCAAAAAAGAAGTTTGAGAGCGTTTTCAAGTTTTAAAACCGAAACCAAAAACAGCGGACAGAAAACAACAGCCGCCGTCGGCTGCACTCGGATCCATTCGGGGTCACTCGAACTCGCCACCTGATTGGCCAACTTTCGCTGTCAATCACACAACGATGAGCGAGGAGGGGCTTTACCAGGCTAAGGACGCTGATAGGCTCGTCCACCTGGTGGACGGGGAAAAAAAGCCAAACAAGCCCTCATGCCAGACTCCTTCCTGAAATCAAATGGAAATGAGATTTTCCGCAGGGAGGGGCTTTTCCAGGCTAGGTCGGGTTATGGGACGTCGTAAAATGACAAGACGGGTGCCCCCCCCCTCGCGTCAAACGTTTGCCGTTTGGTCACATCTTTTCTTATGCCGCTCCTAAATTACCGCTTGCGAGTGAGAATATGTTGTACTTTCCTTTAAGCCCCATTTATACTGGGCTGCATGGCCAGTGTCGCACACTGGAAACAGCCAGTGAACAAGCTCACGTGTCGCGCTGCAACGCCTCGTGAGCTCGTATAAGTCCAGATAAAAACCACATGGAATCGTATCTTTCCAACACAACCACATACATGCATATTAAAGGTCCCAAATTACAGTTAAAACGGGTATACCCTGTTAACACGGTTATATTATACGGTATAAATGTGAGAAGATTCCTGGAATACAGGCTCTGGAAGCAACACGGCTGGTTATAGCTGCCCTTAAAACCAAACGCTCATGTACGCACTCGATTTTGGAACGGGGAAATCCTGACAAATGAGAATTAATTGAAATAGCATTCATGGGGGGAGGGACGAAAAAGCAATAGAATACCACTGTTATAGAAATAGAACCTCGTATCTCCATATTTCCTCTCGTCGCATGACATTATCTCGCAAAAGCAGCGGAAATAGCCGTTCTACAAGCTAATGACGCGTCACGGTGCGGTGCCACCAGCCATCAAATTTTGTGACTCCTTATCTTCTTTCAAAACCACCCTAAGTCTTCTAGCTTGCCACCAGAGAGTACCGTCAGCGTTTTGAGGGTGTCCCCCTCGTGTTTTAATAGTAAATATACCTTTTATTGCTCCTGGTATTGCTGATGAGTTGTATTGTATTGTCTTGTATGTCCTGATTATGAATTGAATACATACAGTAGGAGGACCACAATGGAAACAAGCCCTGGGGGCTTTTTTTGTGCTATCCTTTTGGTATTGCTTGTGTAATTGTACCTGCTCTACTGTTTGCAATGTGTTAATAAAGCATTCAATCAAAAAACAACTGATTATTTCATGAACAGTAACGGTTCTGGACATAAAAGGTTTCCATGCGATAGCGACAATATCAATCAAAGATATAAGTAGCATTTAGGGCCAAGAATGTTCACTGGCATCAAAGACATTTAGGGGTAAAAATACATGAATACATTTACATAAAGTTTGGTTGAATTGGTCAGCTCTAGCATTAGCTCTATCTCCAGACACATGTCATTACTTCAGCTCCAGCGTTGGAGAGGCTGCTCCTCAGAGCTCTGAGAAGGTCCTCAAAGGAACACTTTACCCACATTAAACCTTATCTTCATTTATTACACGGCTTGGTTGAATGCTTGATTCTGATTGGTCAATCACTGAATTCAGTTGTGTGTTATTTCTGACCGATGAGCTCTATAACAGACCGCCATCTAATTAAAGCTGCTTGATTTTGTGCTGTATCCAACATGACAGCCAAGAAAACAAATAAACAATTTAATTTACAGCTAAACATTGCTCTTAACTCATTCACTGCCTGAATTATTTCTGGCCGCGTTTGCCCACTGCCAAGATTTTTCATTGAAAAAAAAAAGTACTCAGGAGCCGAGATACAGAAGTTTTAAGTTTTAAGTTAACAAGGAAGTGGATGGGAGTCTAGATCTTCGAAAAATCATATCTCCTTGGTCTTTGGGGTAAAAAAAAAGATGATGCAGTAAACAAAAATGTATTCTATTTGATCAACACTTCCTTGTTTTCTGAGGCGACCGTGTCCACCCAGCTTAACACTTATGGAATACTTACATTGCCGTAAGCAAGGAAATACTTTGTTTTGTTGTTACTTTTGGGTCAATTTATTAATTTATCTATCAAGTAGCTGTGTAATAAGGGGGATAATTGACGGTTGGCCGGTCATTCTTGGGAAATAAATCCCGACAGGGTGATTAGGCACCGACGTGTAGCGGCGACCCATCAATTATCCCTTGCATAACTGGTCCTCACTAATGCTCATTACAAGATGACACAATTTCTGTCCACTCGCTCTGCGTCTCAGAGGGGGGGCTGTGGACAGTTCAGAAACCTGCCTACCAGTGACATCATCAGTAGTTCGGTAACTTTTTATTTTTAAGAGAAAGGCTGTAGTTTCTATTAGCTTGGAATCCCCATCAATGATGTCATTGGTTGGCAGGTTTCTGAACGGTCCACAGCCCACCAATGAGACGCAGAGTGAGTAGACGGAAATGGTGCCATGGACCGATTACACGAAGATACGGTTGAAAATGGGTGAAGTGCTCCTTTAACCACTTAAACCCTCTATACTCAGTAAAACGGACCCGAGTTGGCGTTGTACTTGGACTGCTTTTTTCCCCCTTCTGCACCAAATCTCTTCGGATCGGCAAGCAGCTACAGTAGCAGATCTACAAGAGCAGATAGCAGATCTGCAAGCCTCACAACGTGTCGCGTTGCAACGCGCGGCGAGCTTGCAGATCTGCCATTTTTGGCTAACGTTCCCCATTTCAAGTTGGGGGTTCAAGTGGTTAATGTCAGGAGGTCCAGTCATGTCTGTCAGAAGGTCAGGTGGTGGTGAAGTGGTCGGGTGGTCCTCTCGCTGACCGGCGGGTTCGTCAGCATGTCGAGGGAGAAGGTCAGAAGGTCAGGTGGTGGTGCAGTGGTCAGTTGGTCCTCTTGCTGACCAGCAGGTTCATCAGCATGTCGAAGGAGTTTCCGTCAGGCTCCACAGACACCACCCCCTGCTCCTTGCAGTACACCTGCAGGTAGCCGCTGGCGTCCAGACCCACCACCTCGGCCTCTGGCCCGTCCTCGCTCCACAGACGCACCCGAGTCCCACTGGAGAGAAGATATAGAGAACATTTGGTGAAAACGTGTTGATCTACAAGCCAGGGTTTCCGCTAGGCAATTTTGACCTCGGCCACCTTGACCGACAGGATTATATTTTACCGGCCAAAGAATACATTAAATCGGCCATATTATAATTAACGTCTCACATGCGTGTTTGCAGATAGGGTACATGCACGGCGCACCCAACTTATACACCTCCTTACGTTAGCACTGCGCTTCTTTCCACTTTATCACAGATGCAAGCTGTTCCTGTTTTTATAGTTAACAAAATAATATCTATCTACTCTATCATGCAGAGGTGTCACTTGCCAAAAAATAACTGAATAAAGTGGCCGTGGGGGAACTGCTTGCGCGACTCCGTCGCACCGTATAAACAAATGAATATATGTTTTGGGCTTTACATCTCATTCAACCTTAATATGCAAAACCTACAGCTTTTGTTTTGTTTCGTTAATGTTAATTATGTCATCATGAATGGTGGCGCAAGGGAGGTTGATTACTTGCCTCAGTTGCCTGCAATGTATGAGTCACCAACTTTCACTGTGCTTGCTTGTATAATATCCACGACCCATACGAGTTCCGGTCCCTGCATTTTATTATCGTCAATTGGGCCCGGCTTGAGATTCTATCACCTCGGAACCCCCCGAGTGAACCAGACCCGTACTCAGTGCTGATTAGGAGGAGACGCAGACAGCTGTGTAAAGCCTGATTTGTGCTTCGCCGTACGACGGAGTTGTTGCGTTTCGAAAATAGCAGACATACAAGCTCACAACACGGCGCGTTGTGACGCGTTTTGAGCTTGTAGGTCTGATATTTTCAACGCGCGACACCATCGTACGACGAATAGGCTGATCTATCAGATAACTGCAGCGCACAGCGCAGCAGCAGCAGGCTGTTAGGGATTAAACCATTATGATGATAGGGTTTAATGGTTGTAAACTACGTATTGCAATCATGCAATGTTGTGTTACTTTATCCAAATAATAATATTAATAATAGGCTTAAATTATAAAGCCTAATAACAGCATTTTCCCAATCGGCCACGGTGGCCGGTGGTGTTTATAATTAACGGTGAATTGAAAATTGTATCGGTCAATGGCCGGTAAATACCGGCTAACAGAAACCCTGCTACAACGAGTTGCTCTGCAATTTTCGGTGAAGAGATGTGGTGTAGAGGGAAATACTAGCGGATCTGGTATAGAGCCCTGGGGGACAACTGATCTCGCGATGCTCCTTGGAATTCTTTGACTTTTTTGACAACACTGTTATCGGCAATTATTAATTATGCATGTGTCCCAATTTTAACCACTTTCAACCTGGTCATTAAAGGTGAACATTCAAAAGTTTCTAAATATTTTTTAATGGTTAAATTGTGTCCATCAATCATAATCAACCATATGTCTTTCAAATACATTGTTCCACCTTTTGACTAAACATGGATCAAAACATGGATAATGGGTGGTCTAGGGCATTGGTTCTCAAAGTGGGGTCCGGGGACCCCCAAGGGTCCTTGAGGGAGTTCCAGGGGGTCCCCAGCTAAATGATGGATAGTTAGGAACCAAATTGACCTTATGGGTCTGTAACTCAGAGAGTGTACAAATGGAACCAAATGGACCCGTTACTACACTCTCAGAGTTAAATTAGCATACATTTTACAATATAAATTGGTGTCCCAGAGATAGAAATGTCATTAAATGGGGGTCCACAGCTTAATGCATATCAAACTGGGGGTCCTTGAAATTAAAATGGTTGAGAATCACTGCTGGAGGCGTAACAATCTTCTCTTATGGGGGTCCACAGGGTAATAAGTGTCAATTTGGGGGTCCTTGACATGAAAAAGTTTGAGAACCATTGGTCCAGGCCCCGTATCAGTGTTAGGGCGGGTGTGCGTACCTGTGCAGCCATCTCTTATAATAGAGAGGCAGGACGGCGTCGGCTCCTTGCTGCTGGAAGGCGGCGATGAGGCCCTCCAGCGAGGTGACGGTGCGGGCGATCAGCTGAGTGGGGCTCAGGGCCTCCAGCTGTGTGCCGTGCTGTCTGTTGTGCTGCAGCACCAGGTCATTGATGCAGATGGTAGGGTTACTGTTGCTGACGTTGAAGCCACAGCCTGAGGGAAAACACATGTAAAAAAAAAAACGTTCAAATGTGGAACTGTTTGGAATGTTTGTGTGTCCTCTCTGGGCTGCGGTAATGTGTTGTATGACGATATTGGTTGTGAAGTGGTATGATTGAGATAAAAGCACAAAACATTCATTTAACACACGTGAGGCTTGTACGGGGGGAAAAGCAAGAAAGACAGAAACAATTATGAGACAAAGAAAGAAAGAAAAGCACAAAAGTATCACTATGTTGGTTCGATTTTAACCATGAAGTAAAGTGTGAATTACAGTATACTTCGTCGTTATGCTGGTGTAGCACACAGCAATGAGTACACCTACAAGTAGATTGGCTATCTTCCTTCGGCCTGGCGGAGACAATAAAACCATTCAAAATTGGTTTTCAGCCAGGATATTCAGTTTGGCGCAAAAAAAGGAGGGGGCTAGTGTAGAGCCCTGAGGGACTCCAGTAAACTACTGTAGGTACATAGGTAAGTGGATAAAGGCCTTCCTTAACATCTCAGCTTTTTATTTACCTGCATAAGTATCTGACAATAGGCTCTATGCGTGTGACCACCAATGATAATAATGATGGCTCTATTCCATTTAATGTAGTGGTTCTCAAACATTTCAATTTCAAGGACCCCCATAACTCTGTGAGTGTACAAATGGAATTTATACACTCTCAGAATTACACACCTGTAAGGTTCCATTTGGAACCCCCTCAAGGAACCACAAGGGTCCCTGGACCCCACTTTGAAACCTCTTCCCGGTGAGCCAACATGCATAATATCGGCACCCTAGACTCTGTTTGACCAGAACAAAGCCTTTATTAGCATCATTGGTAACACCTGTGAAGGAAGCAAGGAAGACGCCCAATTTCTCTCCAATATGGCTGCTGTGCATAGAACCTATTCTTGTTTATGAAAACGACATAAACAAGAATTGTCAGATATCTATCATGCAAAGCAGTAGTGTGTCCGGCAAGAGGAATGCAGCTGCTGTGAAATACGTTTTAACGTATGATTTGTTGTTGTGGGATGAGGATTAGTGGCTGTCTGGAATGTTAAAGGTCCCGACAGACAGAAAGCGTCACTGTCACTACGCTCGCGTAAGTGACACTCCGCTCGCCGTCAGTGACAAGCGTCATGGCAGGCCACTCGTTCGCCATAATTGCACCACGGTTGTTAATAATGTGAACCGCACCGACCCAGATGGAACAAGTGACAGACACACACACACGCACGCCTTTTTTTTTGTGCTGTGGGAAAAAAACAGTATTTTCCTTGAGTAAGGAGGACTGGCTCAGTTCGTCACTAAATACAAATTGCTGTTATTTAACTGAAATCATTAAAAGTCGAAATATGGAGATACAAGATTTCTGCCCCGACAGTGACGGCATACACTTTGTGTTTTGGTGGTCTGGGCCAGTGTTGCCAGATTTTGCGAGAGAAACAAGCAACCAGGTCTACGAAAAAAAAGCCCAAAAGAAGCGAATCAGTTTAACCAATTTAAACCTATATACATCGGCTATTTGAAAATAGACGACCTACAAGCTCACAACGCGTCGCGATGCGACGCGTTGTGAGCTTGTAGATCTGCTATTTTCAAAGAATCTTGAAAAAGAAAAAGGCAAATATTTGGAATATTTTGAAACATTTTAAATACACAAATCTTATATGGGGGTCCCTGGCACAAAATATTCGCTCGATAACCCTACGCGCGCACACACACACGTATTCTCACCAATCAGCAGATGGAAGGTTGGTCCCATGACGGTGGAAGTCACCAGCACTCCACCCAGCTTCATCAGGTCGCTGTAGTAAATGTCGTTTGGCCACTTCAACCTCAGGTCTAGGTCCTAGAAGAAGGAGTTTACAGTTAATTTGGAACTTGACAGTGTCTGCCTTCTTATCCTGCTCTATCCTAGCTCCTCTGTCCTCACTCGAACCGGAAGTAGAAGTCGGTCCGCCATTTTGCCGACCATGCCAAGTCACACAAAATAAAAGGCAAGTACAGTCAGACAGACATTCATCTATCTATTATGTCTATCTAAGACATTTTGTCTACCTACAGGTGGAAGAGCACGCACACACAAACGCACGTAAACTCATACGCACATACACACATACACCATCAGAGCTTGTGTGCTGCAGCTTGGTAATAAGGGTTCCATTAGTCATTGTGGCCTGCTATTAATTAAAGTAACACCATGCTGACGTCTGTGGCTTCTGTGCTGATTTATTGGTGTGGCTTTGGTGGAACCGTTATCATTTATGTTTGAGGACTGAGGTTATCAGCACCATGGTACTAGCAGACCTCCACCACACAGCCAACATGCTAACTGTGTGTGGTGGTAGTACGAGCACTAAATGATATTTCATTCTGGGGATACAGTATACCTGAATATACTGCAACTAGTTATGGGGCCAGGCTTCCAGCATGGACCCATATTGTTATTCGCATTATTCCGTTTCTTCTTCTGCCACTTTTGGCAGTTCTGGCTGAACCGTGCAGTCGCTTTTTATGAAACTCGGCCATATGATAGATGGTCATGAAAAACGATCAAGAAATAATTCTCACAATCTTTCGTCAAAAGGTGGCGCTATAGCACTCAATTGAAAAATGCCAACTTTGATCAGGTACAACTCATGCCCTGTTTCACCTACAGCCATGAAACTTCGATGCACACATGCGTCTCCTCATGCTGAACAACTTTCACACTCTGACTTTTGACCTCTGACCTTTAGATCTCCCACCATTTTGAATTATATGAAAAACAGTTAAAACCTATCTCCTCCTGGGATTTTTGAGTAATCTGCACGAAACTTTTTACACATGAACTTTGGACCTATACCAAAAAACGTTTGCAAAATATCTTCCATAAGTGAAAAAATGAAGCTTTAATGAGCCAATGAATATTGCAGTTTTATGACAATTATTCATCTGCCCCTAACACATACATGCAGACTTGCCATTCTTTGAAACTTTGCAGAAATGTAAAGGGCCATTCCAAATATCACTGAAACCAATCTTACTCCAATTGGTCAAACGGGGGCGCTATAGCAATTTTTTGAAAATTGAAACTTTAAACAGGCAAAAGTCATGCCTCGTTTGGCCGACAGCCATTAGACCTGCTTACACATGTGCCTTGACTAATGAGGAACACATCTATCACGTTGACCAGTAAGCACCGCCCTTAGATTGTCCGCAATCTTGAGCAGTTTGAAAAACACTTAAACCCAGGATTTTTCAGCTATTTGCGTGAAACTGTATGATCTGTGTGATCTCCTTTTTCACAGGTTCTTGTCTGTTGGTGGCTTCTCGCTTAAATGTGTGCCCCACAACCTGAAGGTCACCAGTTCAAGCCTCACTTGGTGCAGACTTCATCTAAGTTGCATTTCACACAACATGACTATCAATGAATACATCTGCAATTGTTAAAGATAACATGAAATACTTAATTGAGTGTTTTTTACATACAGCTGATCTACAATCTCACAACTTTTCAGATAGCAATGAGAGTATGTTTTTTCAATGTATAACATACTTCATTGTGAAAATAGCCAATGTACAATCTGACAACTTTTAATGGTTTGTGAGCTTGTAGATCGGCTACTTTCACTAATTTTGGTTCTGAGGAGATGTACAATTTCTTCATTGGTAAATGTTTTGTGAACGAGTGATCTTAGTGTTAGTGAAACAGGGGCTTGGGTCATGACAGAAGGCAAGAGTTTGTGATCCTCAACAGACAATATCAGCCTGGACAAAGATATAGCACTATAGGTAGTGTTGCAGCTACCTAAGAGTGCTTCATGACCGTAAGGTTGCCGGTTCAAGCCTCACTTGATGCAGACTCATTTAAGTTGAAATGCAAAAAACATGACTCAATCTATTCCGTTTCCATGGCGCTCTCTCTCTCTCTTCAATCTATTCCATTTCCATGTCTTTCTCTTCAATCTATTCCGTTTCCATGTCTCTGTCTCTTCAATCTATTCCATTTGTCTCTCTCTATGTCTCTTCAATCTATTCCATTTGTCTCTCTCTATGTCTCTTCAATCTATTCCATTTGTCTCTCTCTATGTCTCTTCAATCTATTCCATTTGTCTCTCTCTATGTCTCTTCAATCTATTCCATTTGTCTCTCTCTATGTCTCTTCAATCTATTCCGTCTCTCTCTCTCTCTCTCTCTCTCTCTCTCTCTCTCTCTCTCTCTCTCTCTCTCTCTCTCTCTCTCTCTCTCTCTCTCTCTCTCTCTCTCTCTCTCTCTCTCTCTCTCTCTCTCTCTCTCTCTCTCTCTCTCTCTCTCTCTCTCTCTCTCTCTCTCTCTCTCTCTCTCTCTCTCTCTCTCTCTCTCTCTCTCAGGGGTGGCCATAGCTGAGTGGTTAGTGAGCCCGCTCTGGTTGCCCCAGGTACGATTCCAGGCCAGGTCAGCAAATGTGTCGATGAAATGAAATTTGTCCCTGAGCAAGACTCTTAACCCCTAATTGCTCACAGGCACTCATTGGAAACAAGACCGCAAGGACTTTCATGAACTGACCTGTTAAAGGAATTATCATTTCTCTTTCTCTCTCCTG
Organism: Gymnoscopelus microlampas; assembly: GCF_963454915.1. NCBI lineage: Eukaryota > Metazoa > Chordata > Actinopteri > Myctophiformes > Myctophidae > Gymnoscopelus > Gymnoscopelus microlampas. The sequence goes on from NC_139949.1 coordinate 8,085,021, forward strand.
GCCCCATATTATCGCTGCTTGCAGCTATATTTTTTGTTGTAATTGTATCCGTTTTAATTGTTTGATTTTATTTGGAGACATCACATAAAAAAAGAGCACAGTAGTAGCACTTTGCTGACATACAGTCATAGCATCATCGAGGATAAAAACACAATAAAGCCCAAGGGCTTATTTCTATTAAGGTCCTGACATTGCTCTTAAAAATGCTATCATTTGATGTTCAATTATTACCCACTGATAATAATAATAATACATTTTATTTATAACGCATAAAGAACAAGTGTTGATTTGCGGGTTCTGTGTTAAAGGTAGACTAGCCTGAAAGCAATTATTTAGCATAATCGTCAGAGTTGTTTCCATTCATCTGTATGAATTCATCTGTTGATACATTTTCCAACATTTAAGAAGTTTCACATTTAGCAGAAAGAGCAGATCTACAAGCTCACAAGGCGTTGTGATGTGATGCAATGGTTGCATAACATTATTAAATATATGGCCTGTTTTGGCCATAGCACAATTATTTTGATTACTGGTACTGGTCATCGTCAGTCATTTCTTTGTATATTTAAGTTATTTGTCTGTGCAATTTCTATTTACGAAGCCTAAAGGGCAAACACAAATGTAATTTCTATTTATACGTTCCAATGTTCAATGCCAAAGACGCAATTAAATCATCATAATTATTTGTGGCAATTAATCATCAACCAAAATGTCCTGATCATGACAGCCCTGACAACAAGCAGCGGTTCTCTGACACACAGCTGTGTACTGGCTGACGCATTCACGTAGAGAGAGCAAGTACGACACAGAACACTGTCAAACACAGCATTATTATGGGATGCTCCTGGCAGAGACGTGCGCTCTGCTCAGAGTGCAGGCTTGAGCACTTTTTTTTATGCATACTTTTTATATTTACGTTTACATTTACTTCATATCCTTTGTAATTATTATTTCAACACATTTCAAAAAGTTACTGCTGTCAGAAATTTTAAGGAAACCTCAAACATATTTCAAAAATAATGTCATTAAAAATAAAATAAAAAATCAGCGTACTTTGACGTTAACACATGGGGTGCCAAAACCGTATATATACGGTTTTGCAAAAGGTGCAAAAAGTGACACGGAGCGCCCAAACCTTATTTAAACGGTTTTGGTGTCTTTTTGTTTTTTTCACACAGGAGGGGCTAGAGCAGCTCTGGGAGTACCCATTGTGATCCTGAGAAGGATAGGCCAGATGGATCACCGGAGAAAAAAAACATGGCTACCCATCCGCTTCCTGTCTATTTCCTTCTTTAAAACGTCTGCATCTCCGAATCTGTTTCCGGTGGGGAAAACCGGTCATGCACGATGCGCGATCCCTCTCCGTTGTAACTCGCGAATGAAATGTTATCGTTCCAGGATGTAGCCAGGGTCATCGCGCTACATGAATGCATGCTTTTTTTTACGTGGATTTGCTCGTCGTGGAGTCTAGAGCTTTAAACAGCAAAGCGCAGTCAATGGGGAGAATGCTGGCACCCACGGTAAGTTGTTATTAAAAAATCCAGGCACCCAATGTGTTAAAATACCTGCTACACAAAATGCATACATGTTAGCAGGTGTGTCGTAGTAGTAGTATTATTAGTAGTAGTAGTATCCCACCTGGTATCCAGGTAAGGTGCGTACTGCCTCTACCACAGCCAGGGCAGCCAGGTGTTGGAGGAATGGTATACTCTGTCCCAGCCTGGTATTTAAATCCACCCGGACGTTTAGAGTGAAGGAGACACTGCCCACAGGGCTCAGCCACGCGTTCCCTCCACGACCTGATGACAAAACATACACAACACACTGTTTTAAAACCACTTTCAACCTGGTGTCCCTATGTTGGATCATTTTAAGCAAAGATGTGGATTTTGTTGGTATAAACGTGTATATGGATGTACACGTTTTATATGGATGCTTATATGGATGTTTTATATGGATGTTCATATGGATGCTCACAACGCGACGCGTTGTAGAGCTTGTAGATCTTTTTTCAAATAGCCTAGGTATAAAACAGGGGTAAAGTGGTTAATGTATGTTTTATAATGTAATAATTCTTATCTGCAAAGTCACTAGTAACTAAAGTTTTCAAATACTCGTAGTGGAGTAAAAGTACAACATTTGCCTCTGAGATGTAGTGGAGTAGAAGTAAAAGTACTGAAAATTGGAAATGCTCCAGTTAAGTAAAAGTACCTCAAAATTGTACTTAAGTACAGTACTTGAGCAAATGTGCTTAGTTACTTTACACCACTGACTGAGGTACATGTTGATGTGTACTGGTGGTATATTTAGGTCTGCTACCTCGGCCTCGACTCTGTCGAGCAGCGATGGCGATCAGGCCTGTATCTTCAGGTACATGCAGCACCAGCCTGGGGACAACATCACAGGAAGAGAAACGTCTGGTTAATACTTTGTTGCATGAGCAACTATAAGCTCACAATAAGACATAGAACTTACAGAATGCGGCTTTAATGCTCAAGGTACATACAGTGTACGAACAGTGTTCTGTAGCTCTAGACATGGCAATACACTTCATATCCCTTTCTTTCTTCTAAAGTCTAAAGAGGAGCTCAGTTATGATCAATTCATACCACCCGTTTGTTCGTTTTTTACTTCACGTTATTTCTCTGTTGTAATTACTAGCTGTTGATTGATGCAATTCTAAGCCTATTTGGGTTTATTTTAACCCTCCCACAAACTAATTACTTTATGTTTTGCTGTCTGTATTATTTCATTCTATCCCCCCCCCCTCATGTGCAAAAGATTACAATAAAAAATAAAACCAATACAAGTAGGCTTGCAACAGGCCTATGCCACGAGCATGACAAACAAACTGACGCTGGTATAGCCTTTCTTCTGGGTCTTATTGAAAAGTCCACACATACACAACGCAAACTCACACAAACTCCATGACTTTAAGCCACATTTATTCTATGCAGTGCGACGGTGTCGATCGCCAAAAAGAGCAGATCTACAAGCTGTCGAGGCGTCACGTCATGACGCCTTGACAGCTTGTAGATCTGCTCTTTTCGACGAGCAACACCCTCCCACAACGGAGCATACTAAATTAAGCTAAAAAGAAAAAGAAAAAAGAACCCTAGCGTCTACGACCCACTTCAAGATGGTTGAAAGTGAGTGAGAAGAGGAGGGGATTGGCAACCATTATAATGCAAAGAGACTAATCATTGCCAAATCAGCTTATACCGAGGCCCCCCCGGCTTTAATCTGTGCAAACTCCTCTTGACCAAACAGTGGTTTGTAGGCTTTCGGTTTAAAGCAGCCGCGGCTCAACAAAGACTCGCTGACAAAGGCGAGCGGGACGGCTCAATTCCAGGCTCTTGAGGGACGCCGAGTGAATTCTGATGGGACCCACACTCTGGTACATTTACTCAGTAATGCACTATAGCGTACAGGGGGGTAAGCGCCTGTGTTAGGGCTGTATGTATGTATAGAACCACAATATTGTACAACTCATCTCTCTATTGATCAGGCTCACAGGAGGCACAATAAAATCACACATAGGACGTTAAATATCAAGATATGGAACCAATAAGCACGAGGCAGAAATGTATTTAACATATTTTCCCCACTAAAATCATCATGAATGACTGTATAGCGTATAATCTGCGTATAGTGATAAAATAATACTTCACATTATGCAGAATTGGAAGTGGTAAAACATTGGCAAAAATGTCTAAAAGAAATGTAAAAACATTTAATGGGGCATGAAACCCTATAGGCGTATTTTGCAGTTTGTTTTCCAGTTCAGGTTTAAAAAACTACAGAAGATTAAAAACATGAAACTGGCCTTAGAGTTGTAATGTAAGCAAAGCAACACAGCTGCTGCAAATCAAGTAATGGGTGTGTTAGATATACACACCTGCATCTTACACCTATTATTAAGTGCAGCTGTGTTGCTTACTAGCCTGCCATGTTTCTAATCGGCAGTAATTTATTTCACCTGAGCTGATAAACAAACTACAAAATCAGCCCAACCCCAAACCCTCATTATTATTTTAATAAATGTGAAAACACTAAAAATAGATGCCAGGGTTAAAGTGGTTAGGGGGAATTGTAGTGGATTTAGTGTTCTTACAAAAAAAAGTTTCATTGCAGTCATAGTAGTTAATTATATGTACGACCAGAGCTGGAAATGCAACTTGTCCACGCTCCAAACCATCACACCATCGCATGAAAGACAGTCTGGACAACATTACAGTCTTCCCTGTGAAATAACTTAGCTAGACGGCATTTATGCATTCTTTTCATATCTACATGTCTAGTCTGCTGAAACAACACACTGATTTTATACTACAGAAGCTGGCTTCCCAGACAGAAATGTGAAGGTACCTTGTTACCTTTCCAAAGATACAAATTCTATTCACATTCATGATAATAGCTATTATTCTGTACTAGTATTTGTTATGTATCACTAGATTCCGGTAAAATGTAATCTATATAGCATGCTATTTAGACAGATGCTAGGTTCATCGTTTACTTTGCATCCTAAAGTTCAATGTACAGGTTTTTATTTTTATGGTATATTGGTTAGACAGATGCTAGGTTCTTGGTTTACCTGTGATCCTAGATTACTGAGGCACGACACTGTCTCTCTGCATTCTATTCATGTGTTTACCTTGCAGTCACTCTGGTTAAGAGTGTCTGCTAAATGCATGAATTGTAAATTATAGTTTAGAATTACTTCTAGTATTAGTCCAGTATCTCTAGTTTAGTGTCATTGGTATTAGTTCAGTATCACTAGTAATAGTGTTGCAGTATTAGTTCAGCATCACTAGTAATAGTCCAGTATCACTAGTTTAGTGTCACTAGTTTAGAGTCATTGGTATTAGTTCAGTATCACTAGCAATAGTTTTATAGTATTAGTTCAATATCACTAGTATTAGTCCAGTATCACTAGTTTAGTGTCACTAGTTTAGCGTCATTGGTATTAGTTCAGTATCACTAGTAATAGTGTTGTAGCATTAGTTCAGCATCACTAGTTTAGTGTCACTAGTTTAGAGTCATTGGTATTAGTTCAGTATCACTAGTAATAGTGTTGTAGCATTAGTTCAGCATCACTAGTATTAGTCCAGTATCACTAGTTTAGAGTCACTGGTATTAGTTCAGTATCACTAGTATTAGTTCAGTATCAGCGTCTGAATTTCCCAGCATGCCAGAGGGGAGACGGTGGGTTCAATGTGGTCGTTATGTAATAGTGTGTTATTAAGGGGGCCTGCATATTTAGACCCACTGAGGGTCTGCGGGAGGAAAGACAAAATGGCGGAACTGTTCGGACATGTGCCATCGAAATGAGCTCGGTTTGACTTGGGTTATTTGTTATAGCCTTGATTTTGTTTAATGAGTTCATATCAGTATCAGCTTATGCCTGCTTCATGATCTTCTAGGGGTTTGGCTTTGCAGTAGGCTTGTCGTTGTATTAAATAAAGTCCTGTCCATATGTAGGCTTATGTATGGAATGTGTAGCTTTACACTGTCAAGACAAATCTTTTAGGAGAAGTACACATGGAGTATTACATTTCTTATTTAAATAGCCACAACACTGATGACTATGCAACTTAACAAATTAATACACTTTTTGGCGAGGTACCACTACGTAATTTTCCTCTTCTACCCCGAATTTGAACCCGCTTTCCTGTACAAGTGCTGACATTTTTACCTTTGAGCCAATAGAGCATTGTGTGCTTGCTCAGGGGATAATTTGAATCATGACCATCAGGTCAAAATTCGTGTCAGATCCTGTGTCTAGGTGAGACATGACCTTGGCTTTGACACAATCTAAATGTCTCAATAGAAGAGCAGGGAGACGAAATACAACCACCCCTATTGTATAAGTTATATTGTATTAAAAAAGGTAGGGTAAGTGATATTTTTTGGTTAAAACAAAAAGTATTTTGTGAAAAAGTTAAAGCTCTATATTCTGATAGTAATCATTGCTATAGAGTGTTTGTTCAGTAACAGGAGTCTCCCTGTCTCTCCAGCTCTTTAATAAACAGAAAATACATTTTCCGGTAGGTGTCAAAATCTCAGCCAATCAGGAGAAAGTACCCATTTTTAAGCTTAATTTTTATAGTGTTCCAGTTCCAATTTTGCCTGCTCATTTCTTAGTGTCATCACTTCCAATTTCACTTGTTTAATCTATATCCTGATTGAGTTCTCTATCCTGATTGGATAAAATTGAATAGTAAATGAAAACTGAAACTGAAACTGAAACGAAAATGCATTTTCTGTTTTATAAAGAGCTGGAGAGACAAGGAGACTCCTTTTACTGAACAAACACTCTATAGCAATGAGTACTATCAGAATATAGAGCTATTTAACATTTATTTTAACCAAAGAAAATCACTTACCCTACCTTTAACTCTACCATACCGATTGGACAACATTACATTGTATTCATACAAAAAGGTTAAAAGTGCTTCTTTAACATTATATTGTATTTAAAAGAAAAAAAAACATGAATTATGAACTACAATGATACTAAATTTGAACATTACAAAATCCTTCCATTCGTCTAATCATGGAGGAAGGCGAGAGACAGAGAAAAGTAGAAAAGTAGTAGCTCCCAAAAATAGCCCAAAAAAGCGGATTCAACAGACGGGAGGAATTTGTCGGCATAAAGCTCAAGCTATACACTCCGCCGTACCGCAATCTCGCTCGTGCGGAAAACAGCCGATCGGCAAGCACGCGCTGCGCCGTGGGGCTTGTAGATCTGCCATTTTTTTTTTTTGGCTTTTTAACTCGGGGCTTAGCGGACGGTAATTGCAGTGGACAGTTTGTACGGCAGGCTCTGTGGTCCGCTGCAGCTCTCTACACACAGAAACTACTAATCAAAACATCGCCCTGGGCGGCTTGCAGGCAGGCTTGCCTGTCTGTCGGAAAGCGAGCCCCCGCCGCCTTGAAGCCTCGACAGGCAGAGAAAACATACTTTGAATAAAGTTGAATATTAACCCATTCAGACCTGAGGCCGCTTCTAAAGATTTTCTAAATTTCAGTTTTTCGGGAAAAAAAATCAAAAAAATTCATTTTCACTATTTTTCAAAAATAGCAGATCTACAAGTTCATAGCGCGGCACTCGGTGCCACGCTATGAACTTGTAGATCTGCTATTTTTGAATAGCCAAGCTATAAAATAATGGTTAGAGTGGTTACGCAGATGCGTTCCCGGTCTTAATGGGTTAATGTTGTATCGCTGAAACATTAATACTAGGTGAAAAAAGGGAGCATGTTTTTTTTTGAGGATTTTAACAATCACAAGTCTTAAAAAAACTTCACTCGTTTTGGTGTGAAAAAACGGTCAAATGTTTAACGATCACGTGAAGGGTTAATTGTTAAGAATGTTATTTCTATTTGGATAAGTGTTGTTTGAACAGATTGCTAGGTTCATTGTTTACCGGGTATCTTATAGTTTCAAATGTACAGTATGTTATTTAGACAGATGCTACGATAGGTTTGATATTTACCTATCCTAGTAACTTTGTAGAACTAACGTGTTTTTCTTTGCACTCTACTTGTTGTGAGTTCCTGACATTTACTCTGATGTTACACTTTAGAAGTCACTCTGGATAAGAGCGTCTGTACCGTGCAAATGTGTGTTAATATTCATTTAATCTGCCTTGACAAATCCACATCATGGAACGACAATCAAACCCTAGCCTTTACATTTTCTGTTTTTATGGTGTCCTAGGTCACACACACACACACACACAATTACTAAAAAATGAATGCTATTTTCGGTGCACAACACCGCCAGGCAACCAAGTAAAAATTCGCTGTAGCTCTAAACGTAACCACCAAGTTTAATCGGAAACCCTTTAATCGGAAACCTTTTCCTAATCGTTAAGCACAACTCTAAACACCTGTGTTGACCATAAAACATCAACGTTTCTTTCAAGGGCCAGGAAAATGGTTCTTACAACAACGTCTGTTTCTCAAATTCTACCATACTTGTGAGGACATCACAAGTATGATGATACAAGTACACACACACACACACACACACACACACACACACACACACACACACACACACACACACACACACACACACACACACACACACACACACACACACACACACACACACACACACACACACACACACACACACACACACAACACACACACACACACACGTAAAAGTGCTAAAATGTTTGAAAATAGCAAATCTACAAGCTCACAACGTGCCGCGAAATACTCCAGTAAAGTAAAAAATCCCTAAAAAATCACACCCTGTGTGAAGGAAGCGGTGCCTTTGGGGCGGGGCTTAACTCATTTCAGTTCGTCCCTATTGGTGGTCTGAGTCCACTTACCAAATTTGTACTTGGTAGCATGCTGCAAACTGGAATAATGGCTGTTTAAAGGCCAGCCAATGGGCAGACAGAGGGGGCGGGGCTTAAGTAATTACAGTTCGTCCCTATTGGTGGTTTTAGTCCATGTGCAAAATTTGTACTCCGTAGCATGCTGCGAACTTGAGTTATGGCTGTTTAAAGGCCAGCCAATGGGAAGACAGAGGGGGCGGGGCTTCAGCAATTCATGCTCGTCCCTATTGGTGGTCTAAGTCCACATACTAAATTTGGACTTGGTGCCATGCTGCAAACTGGAGTTATAGCTGTTGAAAATCCCGTGCTCATCCCGTGCTCACACGGGCGGACGGACATAACATACGCTGGTGGTCCCTGGACCCCTCTTTGATAACCAATGGCACGTGTGGCCAATGAGAGGAGAGATGGCATAAGCAATCTCCAAGTCCGTGTGTGTGTGTGTGTGTGTGTGTGTGTGTGTGTGTGTGCGCGTGTGTTTGTATGTGTTTCTTCTTTGCCGTGCTCATCCCGTGCTCATCCGGACGGACATACGGACAAAGTCAAGTGTAGAGCGGTTGGCACCGCTAAAAATGTACTGAAGCACAGTACTTGAGTACATGCACTTAGTTACTTTACACCACTACACACACACACACACACACACACACACACACACACACAGGTAGGGGGTCTAGGGTGGTGTGTGACCTCGGCGTGTCCAGTGGTGGTTAGGTGAGGGCCGGTGCAGAGGGGGACATTAATTGGGAGCAGAGTGTGCGTGGGCAGGGACCACCGGAGCCTCCGTGACCACCACCGCCCCGGTGACAATCAGTCTCCATGGCGATGAGGGACCAGGGGGAGGGGAGGGGGGCCCCACACAGCTGCATCTCTGCAGCCGACCCCCCCCCCACACACACACACACACACACACCCCTCCTCCCTGCACTGCTGTCAGGAAGGAGACTTTTAACCACTTCCAACTCTATAGCATCCCTGAAGGCAGCCCAGTGGTGGAAGAAGAAGTACTCAAAAAAATGTTTTACTTAAGTAAAAGTATCAATACCGCAATATAGAAATACTCTGTTAGTAAAAAAAAAAAAAAAGTAAAAGTATTGTATTTAAAATTTACTTGAGTAAAAGTATGAAAGTATTGGCCATCGAAGCTATATTACCCTTTGCTGGGGAACCCCCTGGAACCCCGCTCAGACAAGGACCCCTGGACCTCACTTTGAGAAACCCCGTTTTAACCCATTAAGACCTGGAACGCATCTGTGTCACTTAAGATTTCTTTGGCTATTCAAAAATAGCAGATATACAAGCTCAGATATACAAGCTCATTACTTGATTATTTTAATCAAGTAAAATTTGTAATACAGTACTTTTACTACAAGTAACAGTTGGTGTATTGTGGTATTAAAGGACAACTTCACCCATTTTCAACCTATCGTCATAGGATTTTTATACCGTGTGAAAAAAACGTTTTTTGACCTATTTTGGCCTAGATATCACATTTTTTAAGATAAAACCTAACCATATTAATTCTGCATCCGGGTGAGTGGGAAGTGAAAAAAAAAGCGAATCTGATGGTGGAAGTTACATAGAACAGCGCGATCGCTGATCTAACAATGAAAAAGCTATCAACGCGTCTAACGCGTCGACAGCATGGATGGATTAAGTAGCAATTGACTCGAAAACACGTCGGTGGCGTTCAAAGAGTTAATAAAAATGGGAATAATTATTTTTTAATCTCGTTTGAAGAAAAAAAAACACCTGCCTAACGATGATGTCACTGGTAGGCGAGTTTCTGAAGTGTCCACAGCCCTCCTATTTTATCATGAGCAATAGTGAGGACCAATTATATGAAGTTAGGTTGAAAATGGGTGAAGTCGTCCTTTAATGGGTTAAGTCAAAATAATCTGTGTACTTCTTCCACCATGCCCATCCAGCTCAACATGCAAAGAAACATCAAAATTAATTAGCACGATGCCTCACGAGTCGCTCACACGTCTGCAGTGTAAATACATTAATGCTCTTATACACTCAAAAAGAGAGGCTGTCAATAAACCGACGCCGCTTGGCTAATGCATTCCTCCAGAAACGCTAATCTCATTGTGGAAAAAGCACATCCCCAGCCGGGGTCACCGAGGTCACCGGCCCCGGAGAAAAGCCTAAATGTATTATATTAAAAAAATAAATATATATATATATACCAAGAATATCAATAAAGAAGGCCTGCAAAAAAGAAAAGACTCGGTTGCAATTATACCTGGACTGATATCAACCGAGGAAATCCTATTAGTGTAGATTTACACTGATAAGAGTGAAGCTGCAACGTCAGCGAGTGAGTGGTGCTGTTTTGGTTTTGGTTTTTAGACTGATGAGCATCTGTCACCCATCCAATGGCTGGCCTCATCCAGCTCCAGTAGAAGCATACACAATTTTATCATCAATTTTCACATTTATGGGAGCATAATTTACTAAAACGCATAGAATGATAATTGAAAGAATACTTTAAACTAGCGACTGAAAGCATGAAGTATTTGTACCAATGGTTACTAGGGTAATAAAATAAAGTGTAAAAGTCTGGTCAAATACCCATTGCATTTAATTCGTTCAGTGCCATTGACGTGTAGATGTCAACACTGTGTTTTCAGTGTTTACCACTAGATGGCGCTGTTCCCCAACCTATGAGGCACCATTTCAGGCTCAGACACAGAGAGATCTAGGAGATCACGTGATCACACGATCTACTGCTCCATCCGCTTCCTGGTTAGCGTATTCGGGGAATCGGCTGGATCTTGAGTTACTTTTTTTCCCCTGCATTTTTGGCGAGACGTGCTGTTTTCAACGGCCCATAGCAAGTGAACGAGGGGTCGCGGTGACTTTTTTTTTTGCGGAAGCAGTGAAAGCCTCCGTGTTTAGCAGCTTTTGGGGGATCGATTATACTGGATATAAATATTCTGTGGCTACTTGAAAAGGTAAGAAAAATAAAAAATCGCTGGCACTATTGGCAATTATTTATGTACTTGGCACTGAATGCGTTAATGGCATGGGCAGTGTTCTGCAAACAGCAGGGAGGTTAAATAGCGACACCTTCTGGGCCATTAACTCATTCACTGCCAGCTTTGTGGTCCCTCTGCCAGGATTTTGCGATTATCTTACCTTTTCAAGTAGTCACAGAATATTTATCTCCAGTATGATTGATCCCCTGATGGCTGCTAATCACTGAGGGTTGTCAGGTGTGTTTTCACAAATATCAACGAGGTCATTGTGACCTTGTTGACATTTGTTGTTTGAAAATAGCATCTTTCACTCAAAAATACAGGATGTGTGTTTTACCATGTAAATGTGATGTTTTTCTCCGTTTATTTTTTAACATTGAAGTGAATGGAGCAGCAACTTTTTGGATAGCGTTATCTCCTAGTTCCTTTGAGAAAAACGAAAAAAAAAAATGTTTTTTTTTCTTTCTTTTTTTAAGAGACGTCAAAAGACACCATTGGCAGTGAATGAATTAATGAGAAACGCAGCGTTTTCGGCACTTCCTCGTTAGCCTCAATTCCGGCGGAGAGCGCTTGCCGCCCGGTTTCATCACAGCACAGGTAGGTTTTCATCAGGTTTCGTCAGAGGAAAAAGGACGGAGTGGCATGAAGACAGAAGGTCAACAAGACAGAGAGGAGGGGAGAGACGGGTCTGATTCAGCCATGCTGTTGTCGTCAACCGGGACGATCCAAGAACAGTCACAAAGAAACGCCTACAAAAGTGGCAAAATGTGACGGATCAAAGATGACCGGACGCTCTGCCTGATGTTGACAAAATAAATACGTTTATACTTTATGCTATTCAAAAATAGCAGAGCTCATAGCGCGGCACCGAGTGCCGCGCTATGAGCTTGTAGATCTGCTATTTTTGAATAATCGGGAAAATGCGTGAAAATCTTTGAATATACCTTTTTTTTTTTTTAAGTGGACTTTTGTAACTCAAATCTTTGCTTCTGGGGGGTCCCTGGAACAAAATATTTTGAGACGCGGGGTCCACGGCCAAAATGCGTGTAATTTTGGGGGTCCTTGACATGAAAAAGTTTGAGCACCACTGATAAATAGAAACATACGTTTAAAAAAACATCTGACATCCGTGTCGTTGTCATTTCTAAAACGACACAGGATTGCATTCCCGGATCGGATGGGTTAAATTATTATTCATTGCCATCACTATTTAATGTTAATGTGATATTATCATTAAAACCTTAAGTGTTTCGCCAATTATTTGCGATACCCTCGCGGCTCACAGGTCGAGAATCACTGACATAAAGTCTTGTGAGAACCCCCCACCCACCACCCCCACCCCCCCCGTTCATTATTTGGGGGGCGTCTGAGCCACGGCGGTCAAAGGTCGGTGGGGTCAGGAGGATAAACGGTCAGCAGCCAGGTCATCATGAGACAGAAGCTCCTCACCTTGTGTCACAAACAAACAACCCCCCCCCCCCCTCCCCGAAAAACACTGTTCCTTCTGAACAAAGAGGTCTGACACCATCATTTACATTATCGCCTGATCAGTTAGTTCAGCTAATCGCAATTATTTGTGTATAATTGTTAGATTTATATTTTTAAAAAACAGCTCGGTGACATGAACAGAAAGGTCATATTTTTTTCATCATTATCTCATGTCATTGTCCATGCTCTTTTAACCATTTTCAATCTGGCCTCCGCGTTTTGGACATTCAGGGCAAAACGTGTTAATATTGTTGAAAAATTGTTGATCCATTTTCAAACGTTTCAAAAACAGCCGATCTACAAACTCACAATGTGTCGCGATGTGACGCATTGTGAGCTTGTACAGTAGATATTTTTGTATTTTATAGTAAATGATATATATTTATAGTAAAAAGTATAAAGTAAGTATAAAACTATTACGTATATGAACTTAACCTATACTGTACTACTGTATATGCATATGAAACAAAACCAAACTAAAATTGCCTTAACAAATGGACCAGATAAATAGATTTCTTAACTGCACGTACTCTGCCTCACAATGTTTACACCATAGTTGTCAGATGCCAAAAATAACAGATTTCCAAACTAACAAGCTTGAAGATGGAGTGTAAATTAAGCTCGGGCATAACGCAAATAAAAGCAAGCAAAAATGTCACCACATTCTGACTGGGTTGCTTTTATTCATGGCGGTCGACGCGAAGGGATCATTTCTCTAAAAGCCGTTTGTCCACAAAGTCATCTCATCCTAAAATCCCCTCACTCTCAATTCCAATTAAATCAACAAGATCAAAATACATCTCAAATTAAAAGATTAATTCCGCCCTTCAACGTTCATTTTCAAAAGGGGATTTGCCGTTGCATAAGTGCGTTTGCATTGATCATTCCGGGTGGCATCAGAAACGTGATCAATAGGAAAGGGACAAACCAATCTGTAAAAGTGATTAATTGAGCTAATCCTGTTTCCCGAGGAGGAGTGCAAATTATCATTTCCAAATAGCCCCCCAATGGAAGTGATCAATGACACACGCTATTGGTCAATTACCCCGGCACAGATGAGACACATGGCCAAGGGTGCGTCTGAACCAGTAGGCCAGTGTCACCCAGTTCTAAAACATTTGGGGAAGGGGATCCCCCCAAATTAGGGGGATAGCCCTAATAAGTGTTTTGCCACGGACCCACCATCTGAAAATATTTTGTGCCAGCAACCCCAATAAGAGAAGATTTGTCAACCTTTTTCGAATAGCCCCCCCTGGAACCCCCATTAAGAACCCTTTTAGAACCAATTTTGAGCCACTTCAACCATTATCTTATACTTTGGCAATTCAAAAATAGCAGATCTACAAGCTCATAGCGCGGCACCGAGTGCCTCGCTATGAGCTTGTAGATCTGCTATTTATTTATTTTAAATCATGAACATTTGTGCAAATCTTTGAACATATGTATTTTTTTAAGCAAACATTTGTAACTGAAATCTTTGCTTCTGGGGGGATTCTACAAATGTCTTCAATATCCTAACAGTTTTTTGAAGAATGTTATGTTTTATGTTGCTATAATCAGTGTTTCTCAAACTTTTTTTCATGTCAAGGACCCCCAAAATTATATGAATTTGGCCGCGGAACCCCCATCTCAAAATATGTTGTCCCAGGTACCCCCCAGAAGCAAAGATTTGAGTTAAAAATGTTCGCTTTAAAAAATATATATATACTCTAAGATTTGAAGATTGAGTGAAGGGCAATAGATCTGGGACGTGTTTTAGCAGCTGAACTCTCTCTGTTACCATCAAGGTTTTTAATCGCTTGGAAAAACTAACCGTTCATCTCTCTGCAATACCGCTTTTAAATGCTCTGTAGGTCTTTTAGATATCTTCTTCTTTTTTTTTTTACCTCAATAGTAACCTTACCCTTGATACTTGAGAATGTTTCAGATCCTTATATCATGTTTCAGATGCATTATTCCTTTGGAATATTATTTGTATAGTGTTGTATGTAACCATTTCTCTGTTGCAAGCTGCTAATTAAAATGTAGGGTGAGTGACATTCCTTTGTTGAAATAAGTGTTAAATAACCATATATTGTGATAGTAATCATTGCTATTGAGTGTTTGTTCAGTAACGAGAGTCTCCATGTCTCTCCAGCTCTTTATTAAACAGAAAATGCCTTTCTAGGTCGGGATACCAACTTTATCCAACCAGGAGAGAGAACTCATACAGGATACAGGATAAACGAGTGCAATTGAAATCGATGACACAATTGGAACTGGAGCAATATAAAATATAAGCTGATAAATGGGTACTCTCTCCTGATTGGTCGGAAATGTGCAACCCATCTGAAGACGTATTTTCGGTTTATTAAAGACCTGGAGAGACCCCTGTAGCCCCCGTTACTGAACAAACACTCTATAGCGATGATTACTATCACAATATAACGTTTTAACAAATAAACTTTTAGTTTTAACCCAAAAATATCACTCACCCTACCTTTAATCAACTAATTGCCCCTAGAATACAGTTTTCTCAACTTGTGGGACAGACTGAAAAGCGCTCAGAGCAGACCATGAACCACGAACGCACCTCGACACGGTAATAACCCGTCATGACAATATCCTTAACGTCAAAAAATACAAGCGTCCACTTTTGAAACTAATGGTATTACCGGCTAACCGTCTGGGCCGGATACGGAGGAGAAAGCCGATGTAAAATAAAGCGCAGTTTTGTTCTAGAAACCTAATTCTTTAACATCCGATGGATGACCTGATCTCTCAAATTCTGCTACCCGTTGTTCATTTTATACTCAAAAGCCCTTATTGTAAGCTCCTGTGCTTTGCTATGAAAACGTTAACCCATTAAGACCAGTTAATTATAACCATTATTTTATACTTTGGGCTATTCAAAAATAGCAGCTATACAAGCTCGTACGAGCTTGTAGATATGCTATTTTCTTTTGAAAATGTGTGCAAATCTTTGAATATAATGTTTTCTAAAGCGAACATTTTTTTACTCAAATCTTTGCTTCTGGGGGATTCTACAAATGTCTAAAAATCCAAACAGTTTTTCTTTTTTAAAACGTATGTTGCGTTAATCAGTGGTTCTCAAACTTTTTTCATGTCAAGGACCCCTAAAATGATATGTATTTGTCCACGGACCCCCCCCCCCCCCATCACAAAATATTTTCCAGGGACCCCCAACAGAAGCAAAGATTTGAGTTAAAAACATACATACAGGTATATATATTCAAAGATTTGCACACATTTTCACAATTTCTTTAAAAAACAAATAGCAGATCTACAAGCTCGTAGCGCCTTGTAGATCTGCTATTTTTTTAAACTGCCAAAGAAATCTTAAAAATTACACAGACGCGTTCCCGGCTTTAATGGGTTAAATATGTCTTGCTCTCAGAGGGACTGCCACCGGTCAATACTGTGTGTGCGCGCCAAGGCTATACAGAGACTTAGCATAGCTTTCACTGGACATCCTGAGCATAATGTGGTGGAAATCAACCAAGAACACTTTACTCGAGTACCGTACTTCAGCAGAATTTTGCAGGTACTTTTACTTAAAACCTGAGTATTTCCATTTTTCAATACTTTATACTATGTCAGGGGCAAATCTTTGCACTTTTTACTCCACTACAATCCTATGACATTTTTAGTTACTTTGTAGATTTAGATCAGGCCTATTAATACAAAAAACACGCATACATTAACCACGTATAGGCTCCGTGTTATACTCGCATAGCTCACAACGCGTCGCATGTGTAAGCTTGTAGATCTGCTATTTTGGAGAGAGTTTGACAATTTTAAAAGAAAGTTTCAGTACTTTTTATTTCTGCACTTTATGCATGTTTTGATGTCGAACACTTTTGTACTTTTTCCTCAAGTCAAAATGTTGAAGACGGCCCTTTTACCTGCAACAAATATTTTCATAACGTGGTATTTTTTTTTACTTCAGTAAAAGAAAAAAGTCTTGAGTACTGCTTCCACCACTGACCGTGCGCTCGTTCCCTCAGCATACGAAATAAGTCGGTTTTAAGCATCTGCTTACAATCTGAAATAATTGCAAGGTAGGAGCATGCAAGGTCAATTGGACCAATTTGATTTTTTTTTTATGCACAAACCTGCTGGGGCTGTTTCTGGGGGCCCGTTTTTTTTTCTAACCCCGAGCCCGAGCGGATCCTTTTTCCTGGTACAAGGGTTTGTATTTTTCACAGGAAACAGGACCCTAATTCCATACAGTGTCAGTTTGGATTTTGGATTCGCTGTCAAAACAAACAGTGATTGCCAGGTCCGTGGCCCCCCCCGACAACTCTGCAACAGGTTCCACTTAGAAGTGAAGCCTTGTTCCACACTGTTTATCTTATCCCCACTTCCAGCCGAAGGGAAGGTGTTAACACCATTAGCCTGCTACAAGTGTTCTGTTTACGCACCAGCGTCTCCGAAATACGATGCTGTTTTCACAGAAAGACGGAAAAAGGGAAAAACGCTATTTTATAATTATGAAAATCAGGGCATAATTTGAAAAACCCTCGGAAAGACGGCGGCGGAGAAATAAAAATGGTCCATGCCCCGGAGCGATGGAATTAAACTGCGCAACGCAATTTTTGTTATCCATTCGAAATATGGATTACAAAAACGTCCATAATTACATTTCTTGGGGTCCATAACGGTTTCTGTACTGTTTTTTTCCCCCCTTTTTTGAGGGGGTGGTGGTGGGGCATAAAGAAAAGAATGAGGATATGAAAACGAAAGTGGACCCTTGGGTTGTTTTTTTTCTTTTCTTTTTTCTTCCCCCTGTTCGAAACCCCGGGGCTCTTATGAGACAGAAACCCGACAAGTAGGAAGTGCGTAGCTCCAGGCGCCGTCGGGATAAGGGGTTGACCAGAGCAGGAAACGCGCCATTATGGCTCTCAGGTGGAGAGTGTGTGTGTGTGTGTGTGTGTGTGTGTGTGTGTGTGTGTGTGTGTGTGTGTGTGTGTGTGTGTGTGTGTGTGTGTGTGTGTGTGTGTGTGTGTGTGTGGAGCAGAGTGGTGTTAAGGGAGAACGCCAGAGCCTCTTATCCCTGTGCCTGTTCACAAATAAACACTTCCACCCTGCTGCTATACATGCAGCCTAGCAACACCAATTGTCCTCAACGAGAAACACACACACACACACGGTTCAGATGTGTGTGTGTGTGTGTGTGTGTGTGGCGGACACGCCACCTGCACGCTGATAACACCTCACTGTTCGTTTCACTCGAGACGAGTTCAATTCAGACTCCTGTGAAGTAAATTAAGGCTAGATTTGACTGTGTAGAAAGGGCTGCTAATTCTATTGTTTTGACAGCAAAGCTAGCGTATACATGTACTTATCCGAGGTGAATAGGTGGAACATATTCCCACCTGCACTCTGTAAACCTCACTGTTCATTTAACTTTGAGAATGTACAAATGTACATTTTGTGTTTACAATCTTTGGAGTTAAATTTGCACTAGATTTTACTGTGGAAAAAGGGCTACTAATTGAAATTAGTGAAGCATAAATGTATAACATTTGCATATAGATTTATTATTATATATTATTATTAGCTAAGCACTGGATTTGTGGTACTGGACATAACCTTTTTGTAACATTTGCTGTTGTCGTTTTAAATTATTATTTTATTTAGGTGAAAAACGTTTTTTTTTTGCAAATTGCTTTGGCCTGTTTGGATATAAACCATTTTGTCTGATGTGTGAAATTCAGAACTGTGGTCCGTGTGGTACTCACACACACACCTTGTTATTTTAAACTGTATATAAATAGCATTTCATATTTTCCAATTAATTGTGGAAATTCATTTTGACAGCCAGCTCAGTTGTGTTGAGTGGGTGCATAAAATAAGATAATCTAAAAATAAAAAATAAAATAAAATGAAATGAAATGAAATGAAATGAAATGAAATGAAATGAAATGAAATGAAATGAAATAAAATATGTGAATTTATGTTAAAATGTGAACGAACATACAATAACTAATTACTACTGCAGTATGCTATCAATGTAAAATGTTGTGCTAATGTTTGTATTACAGAATTAAGAATCTGAAAAGGCAACTGACGAAAAATTATTTATAAAAATTTAGTGTACAATTATTATTACCCTAAAATTAATTCCATCCAAAATGGCTGAGTTGTTATTCCGGAATCGCGCCGACGGACGGCAGTTGGTTGTGTGACCTTGTGAGAAGGCTGTGCTCTCCTGATACCGTACACCGCAACGTCCTCAGTAGTAATTGATTCATTTCTAACACAGAGAGTGTACAAATAAAACCAAATGTACACTTACAGGTCTGCATCTCTGAGAGTGTACAAATATAACCAAATAGACCCTTACAGGTCTGCATCTCTGAGAGTGTACAAATGTAACCAAATGGACCCTTACGGGTCTGCAACTCTGAGAGTGTACAAATGTAACCAAATGGACCCTTACGGGTCTGTAACTCTGAGAGTGTACAAATGTAACCAAATGGACCCTTATGGGTCTGTAACAATGAGAGTGTACAAATATAACCAAATGGACCCTTACGGGTCCGTAACTCTGAGCGTGTACAAATATAACAAAATGGACCCTTATACAATTTAGGCATTTAGCAGACGCTCTTTATCCAGAGCGCCAGTGTATTGCCTCAGTAAATTAGGATCATAGGTAAACCAAGAACCTAGCATCAGTCTAAACAATACAATACAAAAAATATATAATATGTACATTGAAACTACAGGAACCATAGGATGCCAGGTATGGGTCTCCATTTGGTTCCGTTTGTACACTCTCGGAGTTAATTTAAAACGGGAGGTTTTGACGATGCAGTGTGCTCCTCCCGACAGACAGACAGAATTGAGATTCCAGTTCGGTGGTGACCTTGCGAGAGCCTTTTATTAGCGCCTGCTTTGCCAAACACGCCGCTAATACCCTGAGCAAACAAGCCAGCCTTCCAGGACGCTAAGCCCCCCCCCAAACTCTACCATCAATAACCAACCCCCCCCTCCCTCCAAAACCCCCCCTCCTCGCTGTTATTAAGCTACCGCTTAAAGAAACCCTTTGTCACCATCCATTCAACACTTTAATTACTAATTAAAGCTTTCATTCCAGACTTGTTTGAGGGAGATGTCGAGTTGAAGAAGAATTCCGTTGTTTCGTTTGTTGTTTTTGTCCTTTTTTTTCTTTAGGAATTTAATTAGTCAGACGTATTAACATGAATGAGCACCCGCCAAGACGTGAATGATAACTACGGTGATGAAATATCGCTAAAGTGTGATAACAGACGTTTAATTAAACTCTTAAAATTATGGTCAAGAAATGGAGTTAAAGGTTAAGAAGTATATTTTACTTTATATTATTACCACATACAGTATGGACATTTTTTTAATGACTTTAACATTATTTGCACTGCAAATATTCAGGCTATACTAAGTACTTATAGTACTTAAATATGGAACAGTGATGTACTGTAGACGTGACAATCATAAAAATACAGTATAAAATGCTTTTAACCCATTCAATCTGGGAACACATCTCTTGTCATTTTAGATTTCTTTGGCTATTCAAAAATAGCAGATATACAAGCTCATAGCGCGGCACAGAGTGCCGCGCTATGAGCTTGTAGATCTGCTATTTTTGAAAAAGCGTGATTATTTGTGCACATCTTTGAATATGTATTTTTAAAGCGAACATTTGTAAAATATTTAGTTCCAGGGACCTCCATATGCAAAGATTTGAGTTACAAATGTTCGCTTTAAAAAATATATATATATTGAAAGATTTTCACAAATTTTCACGATTTTTACCAAAAAAATGCAGATCTACAAGCTCATAGCGCGCCACTCTGTGCCGGCGTGTGCCGCGCTATGAGCTTGTAGATCTGCTATTTTTGAATAGCCATAGAAGTCTAAAAATGACACACGTGCTGCGTTCCCGGTCTTAATGGGTTAACTTTAAGTGTGTGAACATTGAGTGTCTGCAAAATCAAGTAGTCAGTACTTTTTTTTCTCCTCTAGACGTCTCCTTAGGAATGCTGTTCTAAACCAGTTCCATCATATTATCATACATTATCATATCAAACAGGAATTATTCTTGCGGTCCTAATTGCAAACCTAACTATGCCCAGTCTGAGGTTCTGCCTTTTGTATCTGAAATGTGTTGGCACTTACTTATGTTACTAATGAATGATTCATTCTGTTGGGATATTATGTACTGAATTATTACTATTATTATTATAGATATTATTATATTATATCCCTGAATGCTAAAACAACACAGTTTTACATCATGGATAACGAAAGCTTTATGTTGCCTCGTCTTTTCGTAACTGGAAACATATTATTACACATTAAACAAAACTGGTGCTACGTAGCACTATAAGTGTTTTTAGAAATACATTTAATCCCTAACTGCTCCCCCCTCGAGCGCTCTACATGACCACATGAGCAGCCATCACCTGGGTGATGCTGAAACTGGAACAAAACATTTTGGGGGGC
Organism: Gymnoscopelus microlampas; assembly: GCF_963454915.1. Lineage (NCBI taxonomy): Eukaryota > Metazoa > Chordata > Actinopteri > Myctophiformes > Myctophidae > Gymnoscopelus > Gymnoscopelus microlampas. The sequence continues at coordinate 8,106,339 of NC_139949.1, forward strand.
CTTGACATGTAGAATCCCCCCAGATTTGAGTTAAAAATGTTCACTTTAAAACATATATATTCAAAGATTTGAGTTAAAAATGTTCACTTTAAAACATATATATTCAAAGATTTGCACAAAGTTTCATGATAATGAAAAATAGCAGATCAAGAAGCTCATGAGCTTGTATATCTGCTATGTCTTTGAGTAGCCAACGTTTCCCGGTCTTAATGGGTTAACACTACAGGACGTTTTCTTGAATTTCAAAACGTGTCACGCAATCACGCACGTTCTCTAATAGAGTGTGTAGGGTGCAGACCGGCTAACTAGAGCACTGCTTCTCAAACCATTTCATGTCAAGGACCAACAAATGTACACATAATTATTAGCCCACGGACCCCCATTTGAAAAGATACACCATGGACCCCCATAAGAGAAGATTCATTTACTGGCTATATAGCAGTGATTCTGAACCATTTCAATTTCAAGGACCACCAGTTTGATATGCATTAGGACCCCCACTTAAGGGTCCATTTGGTTCCTATTACTATTAATAATTTGGCTGGGGGCACCCTTGGAACATGCAGTTTGAAGTATCATAAATGTGTATGTGTAATGTTATGAGTGTATTTGCCAAGCATTGATAGGAGCTATTGTACTTGCAATAAAATCAATAATGCAGCAATATGTATCTATTTATTATGATTTTATTTTTATCTAAGTAATACTCGGAAGTGCACAGTTCAAAGTGACACTTGGGCAAAATGACAAACGCGCCCCCGAGCAGTTAATTCGTGGCAACGCTCAGAAGTCAATACCGTCTATGAAAATACAGAACGCTGAAAAATCCACTCTCAAGAGTTTAATTAACCCATTCAATCCGGACGCAAATCTTTGAATATATATATTTTTTTTTAAAGCGAACATTTGTAACTCAAATCTTTGCTTCTGGGGGGATTCTACAAATGTCTTCTAAATACTAACATTTTTTTTTTTTCTTTTTTTTTTTTTTTACTTATGTTGCTACATCAGTGGTTCTCAAACCCCCCCCCCCCCCCCCATCTCAAAATGTTTTGTTCCAGGGACCCCCCCAGAAGCAAAGATTTGAGTTACAAATGTTCGCTTAAAAAGATATGATTTGCACAAATATTCATGAAAAAAAAAAGCAGATCTACAAGCTCATAGTGCGGCACTCGGCCGCGCTATGAGCTTGTATATCTGCTATTTTTTGACACAGATGCGCACCCGGTCTTAAAGGATTAACAGTGAGGATTTTACTGTGTGCACACGGATCTAATTAATCAAGGACTTGATTTGAGTCACCTGTCCGCCTCTATCCTGCCACAGTGAAACGAAGTCTAAAATTCAAAACACATTTCGGAGGGCTAAATGTGATTCTGTTGCATTAACATTCCACTCAATTCATTTCTAGACACACGGAAATTCCTTTAACTCCAAAGATGGAACCAATTTGTACACCCAGTTTGCTTCTAAACCTTTTTTAAAGGAAAAGGTCTGAACAGCACTTCAATCATTACATTAGCTCAACAACCAACCACACCATCAAACGTTCATTCCCTATATAAATGTGTGAAATGTGATTTAAACGGTAGTTCTCAAAGTGGGGTCCGGGGACCCCCGGCAGGGATCCTTGAGGGGGTTCCAGGGGGTCCCCAGCAAAGTGAGTTAAAGGAGTATTTCACCCAAAAAGGAATGCGCTAAAAAAAATGTGTAATTGATAGAAATACGTTGGGTCCTTTAACTCCTTTAACTCTCTCCTTTAACTCCTTCAAAACAGATCAAAATATGTTTAACCACTTGAACCCTACAGTATATATAAGTTGTGAGCTTGTAGATCATTTTAAAACATAATATTGTATGGGGGTACACTACTCCCTGGAGCAAAATATTTTTCCCGCGGCCAAATCCATATTCATTTGGGGGTCCTTGACATGAAAAAAGTTAGAACACCACCGCTTTAAAAAAAGACCCTAGAATCCTGGACACAAAACTAATCCATAAGAGGGCTTCCTTAACTCATTAAGACCGGTAAAGAATCTGTGTCATTTTGAGATTTCTTTGGCTATTCAAAAATATTTCCATTAAAAAATAAATATATTCAAATCTTTACACAGATTTTCGAGATTTTTCAAAAATAGCAGATCTACAAGCTCTTGCAGCTTGTATATCTGCTATTTTTGAATAGCCAAAGTATAAAATAACGCGTTAAGTGGTTGCACAGGTGCGTTCCCGGTCTTAATGGGTTAAGAATAATATCGTGTAATCAAGCCTGGGCCGGACATCTGGAAATTTGAAAAAAAAAGAAAATCAGGGGTGAAATCAAACTGGATACAGGGTGTTTCTTTTTTTTTTACCATTCACCCTACTTTTGTTCCCTTTACAACCTTAATGACAACACTGTCACATCCAATCAGCTCAACACCGCTCCACAATCCATTTTTCAAACTTTATGACAGCCGTAATAGCTCCCACCTGTTGCCACCATCCTGCCTCATGAATGGCAACTTCCCAGTGCTCTCTCTCGCTCTCTCTCCGTGTGTGTGTGTGTGTGTGTGTGTGTGTGTGTGTGTGTGTGTGTGTGTGTGTGTGTGTGTGTGTAACGGAGAGACAAAGGCCTCTATTAGCTGCAGTTGCAGTGAGGTCACTCAGGCATTAAATTAGTTCCAGCCCCGCAACCCCTCCCACCACCCAGCGTGCGTGCACACGCACACACACACACATACACACGCACACGCATATTACTAAACTTGTGAGGACGTCAACATCTCAGGACAGCAATTATATGAATGCATTTTTTTTGGTTGCCATTTTGAACCACAACACGCTAAGCTGAAAATAGTCCCATCTACAAACTCACAGCTTGAGTTTGTAGATCTGCTATTTTCGGTGTGTGACGCTGGAACGGGACTAAAGTATAACTCCCAAACGCTAAACCCTAAAACGTAACCTCGGTCTAATTCTAACCTCCAACCTGAATCTTTTATAAATTGTAAGTCTAAAACTCATCACACACACACACACACACACACACACACACACACACACACACACACACACACACACACACACACACACACACACACACACACACACACACACACACACACACACACACACACACACACACACACACACACACACACACACACACACAAAAGTACTCTTTTTGTTACTTAAGTAAAAGTATCAATACTGCAATGTAGAAATACTCTGTTACAAGTAAAAGTCCGGAATTCAAAATGTACTTGAGTAAAAGTACAAAAGTATTGGCATCAAAATGTACTTAAAGTACCAAAAGTAAAAGTACTCCATTTCACAACTTTTCAAATGTATAAGAATCTTCGCATTGTGAGCTTGTAGATCGGCTTTTTTTCAAATGGCCAAAATGAATAGGGTTGAAGTGGTTAATGTATGTTTTGTAATAATAATAATAATTTGCCTCTGAGATGTAGTGGAGTACAGGCAAAAGTACGGAAAATTGGAAATACTCCAGTAAAGTAAAAGTACCTCAAAATTGTACTTAAGTACAGTACTTGAGTACAAGTACTTAGTTACTTTCTCACACACACACACACACACACACACACACACACACCTCTCTCCCCTAGTCTACTGGTCTGGTTGAGTGGGTGCCATCATGCTATGTTCATTCCCGTGCCACACACTGCCTTCTGTACGGGCCGACGTGGGCGACTCAACGCCACTTATGTCATCACGTGTCACTTTGCATTCACAGCCTCTCCAGCGCTCGACGCTGGACCTCCCGCCTGGCGCTCCCTCCGTGCTGCTCCTAGTCTTGCGTAGCCAGACAACTATTCCACGATCTCCTCCGAAAACGCTATTATAGAGTCTGGAACGGACGCCTCGCGAAATCCGAGACGAGGAAGATGGTCATCTGTTCCTCGTTTCCCGTTCACGGAAATATATTTGAATATCTCTTTAAAGGATTTTTTTTTAATATTCCCATTTCTGGTTAAAAGGACAACTTTGTTTTTTTTACAACCAAGGTTTATGTTTTAGCCTGTAATTAAAGTAAATAAAAGATGTGTTTTTTTTCATGTCTATTTCTCTAGTTTTAGCAATTTTCACAATCTTTTTTACAGTGGGTGGGGGCATTCGGGCAGGTGGCTAAATATTTATTTTTTTACACAATAACCCGGCGATTTCTTTATTATTATTTACAGTAGCTCTTCTAGCCCCCAATAACTCACATCTGGCCATCAAAGACCACGGGACCTTTTTTATTGTGTAAAAAAAGACATATTTAGCCACCTGCCCGAATGCCCCCGAACACTGTAAAAAAAGATCACGAAAATTGCTAAAACTATAGAAAGCAGTAAATGAAAACATTTTAACGCGCATCTTTTATTTACTTTAATTACAAGCTAAAACATAAACCTTGGTTGTAAAAAAAAAAAAAAAAGTTGTCCTTTAAGCAGCGAGCTACGTATAATTCAACTAATTTGATTTATATTGGGACAACTTTGCTTCCGGGCTCTAGAGCAGGGGTCCTTCAACGTTTTTCAGGCCAAGGACCCCCCAGCTGAGAGAGATGAAGCAGGGACCCCCCTCTACAATGTAAAAATTAAACTTTTTCTTTTTTACTTGGTCTGCTCTTTTTTCCCCTCTACACCCAATACCTCTTTGCCAAAAATAGCAGATGTGAGCTTGTAGATCGGCTATTTTTTGGCTAAAGTTCTCCTCAGAGAAGGGATGCTAGGGTTCAAGTGGTTAATATAAAAAAAAAATCATAAATCACACACATATTTGGCGGCCCCCCTGTAGTAACTCTAAGGACCCCCTAGGGGTCCCGGACCGCGTGTTGAAGACCCCTGCTCTAGACTGTATGACGGAAGCGTTTGAACATCGTGGGAGGCAACAGTCTGGCTCGCGAGACCACACAGCTCCTAACGCTGTTGCGACCCACTTTAACCCCTTATACTTTGTTGTACGTCAACAACTGAAAACGATCTACAAGCTCACAACCCGTTTGTTCAGCGACAAGATATGAGCTTGTAGATAGGCCTGTCACAATTATTACATAATGGTCTAATCGCAATCACCTGAGATAATTGCAATTATTTTGTCATAATCGTTTCCTTGTTCAAGAAATATTCATACATAAAAAAAGTTTTTTTACCTTTTTTTTAAGTATAAAATGTATAAATATGTCAATAATTTATTTCAAAGATATTTGAGTTACTCGTCATATCTACCGCGTGCATTTTTTTTCATCATGAGGCAAACATAAATGTATTTTCTATTCATATGTTCAATGCCAAAAGACTAATACAGTATACCATATATTAGACTAATATTACCAGGGGGTCCCCAGCATTAGTTAAAGTGTCACAAAGATTTTAACCCCTGTATCCATAGTTTATACTTTGGCAATTCAAAAATAGCATATTCACAAGCTCATAGCATCTGCCATGTTCAAAAAATCTTGAGAATGTGATCTTTTTTTGAAAAAGGACATTTTTAACACAAATCTTTGCTTCTGGTTCTGGGGGTCCCTGGAACAACATATTTTCAGGTGGGGGTCCACGGCCACATACATAACAATTTGGGGGTCCTTGGCATGAAAAGGTTTGAGAACCACTGGTCTAGCGCATTGTAATGGGGACAGACTCCCTGCGTTCTGGCTGATACCCATAATAAGCCTCTCGGACCTACTTTGCCTATTTTCAAATGTTTGGTTATTTTCACCCAAAGACAAACATTTGTCTATTTTTGGCTGTTTTTAGAGAACCAGATGCCATTTTTTGGGGAAGGGGAATTCCATCGACCCGGAATGGACTGGTTTCGAATGGAATGGACTGAAATTAAATGAAATGGAACTGGACTGGACTGGACTAGACCGGAGCGGAGCCTAAGTTACAGTATATGTAGTACACACAGTATATGCGTGCGTTTGTATTATGTATTATGGTTGTATTGTGTGTGTGTTTGACCATTTTCCTGTTAAAAAAAAAATGTTTTATGGTAAAAAAAAAAGATGTTTAGAGATACGTTTACACTTATAGAAAGACTCAGGTTGGGGTTAAGGATTAGACATTTAGAAGATAGGTTTAGGGGCTAGAGGCTGAATTATGCTTGATTATACTTAGTTTCATGCTGGTCCTCCACATTTAAGTCCTCACACAAGTATAGTAATTCAAACCTGTGTGAGTGTGAGCACGTGCGTGTATGTGTGTGTGTGTGTGTGTGTGTGTGTGTGTGTGTGTGTGTGTGTGTGTGTGTGTGTGTGTGTGTGTTCGTGTATTACCCTTCAAGCAGGTCCATGGTGTGTGTGTGTGCGTGTGTGTGTGTGTGTGTTCGTGTATTACCCTTCCAGCAGGTCCATGGTGGTGGGTGTGACCTCTGTGTAGAGCAGTGTGTGTCCCAGTGTGTGGGTCTGCAGGTGCTTTCTGTAGGCGTCCACGCTGAACTGCTCCGACCGCACACACTCCTCCTCCAGAGGCTCCGTGACGAGGGCCAGCGTCCCCTCAGGACAGCCGGGCTGAGGGTCAGCGCCTCCTTGGGGACAGCCAGCGCCGGACACCAGCCTCAGCGGGGCCTTGGAGGACCGGATCAGACCGTGCGGGTCTGCGTGACCCCGCAGCCACTTCAGGAAACGGGCCTTGTTCTCCTGTGAAAAAAAGGTACATACAGAAGAGCAATTGACTTTAAACTACGTGAACCCCAGTTCCAAGTTTCAACAGTTTTTCTGAAAAATGTATGTTTCTATATCAGTGGTTCTCAAACTTTTTCCATGTCTTTTTCATGTCCCCCAAAATGATATGTATTTGTCCGCGAACCCCCATCTCAAAATATGTTGTTCCAGGGACCCCCCAGAAGCAAAGATTTGAGTTACAAAATGTTCGCTTTAAAAATATATATATTCAAAGATTTGCACACATTTTCAAGATTTTTCAAAAATAGCAGATCTACAAGGTCATGGCGCGGCACTCTGTGCCGCGCTATGAGCTTGTATATCTGCTATTTCTGAATAGCCAAAGTATAAAATAATCGTTATAGCTAAAATCTAAAATGACACAGATGCGTTTCCTGATTGAATGTTAAATCACACAGTAAAATCTCTCAGTGTCAACGCTGCACTATAATGTCACTTTCCTGTTCTAGCCAGGATTTGAACCCGGGTCTCCTGTGCAAGCGTTGATATTTTTTGTTTTACCTCTGAGCTAATAGAGCCTGCCTGCTTGCTCTGGGGAGAAATACGAATTTTTGACCTTTAGGTCAAAATTTGTGTCAAACTAGAGGCGGGATGGTGTCAAAGGTCGTGTCCAACTTAAACGCGGGATCTAAATGTCTCAATAGAAGAGCAGGGAGACCAAACACAACCACCCCAATTGCATAAGTTATACTGTATTAACATACTCTACCATGCAGATTGGACAAAATTACATTTTATTCACAAAAGAAAAGTTACATAATACCGCTTTCATTTATCCAATTCTAACTCTGAGTGTGTATACATATAATTTAACTAGCGTATAACTGTAACCTAGTGGACCTGTAAGGGTCAAAGGTCGTGTCCAACCTAGACACAGGATCTATAAATGTCTAAATGTCTCAATAGAAGAACAGGGTGATAAAATACAACCCCACCCCAATTGTATAAGTTATATTGTATTAACATACTGATTGGACAAAAATGACATTTTATTCAATAAGAAAGTGACAATACATAATAAATGTAACTTAAAGGAGACACACCATGAATTTCACTTTTTTTTATTTTTTTTGGGCTCCCCAGTGTCTCTTGTACCCCAAAAATACAGGGTTGCTACTGAGAATCGCTCAGTAGCACCCCTCTGCCCAACAGGACGTTTTGGTATTGCAGCTGAAAGTGCTTTATAAGCCTGAGAGAATTGACTTGGGATGAGTATATCTGAGTGTTGATTTAGGCTCAAACCTTTTGAAAATGGTTTGAGGGACATACACCATATGATATTAAATATCTTTTTTTTTTTTTTTATTCATGGTGTGTCTCCTTTAACTACCATATAAATGTAATTTAACTAGCGTATAAATGCAAGTGGACCCTTACGGGTCCACTTGGTTGCATTTATACGCTAGTTAAATTAACACCGTGGCTTTTGACTGTGTGGTTTAATCAAGGCCTGTTGCTAATCACGGAGGGTTCTTAATTAACCCCTCTCTGCCACCTGTCACTTCACATTAATCAGCGTGCCTCCCAGACGCAGCTGTGTGTCTGTGGATTCAACCTAAGCGCTCCACGTGCAGCAGAACATGACTCTTTGTATACATTACACCACAGGACTCTCCAAATGATGTTTAAAATCTATCGGTCACACCCGTCCTCATCACAACCTGTCAGAGGAAGCTTCTGAAGTGAGTCGTATCGTTGCCGTCGGGCAGAAACCCTGTATCTTCATTTTTCAATTTTTTATGTTTTTGTAAATTAAAGGAATACTTCACCCAAAAAGGGCTTTTTCCCTATCAATTACTCACCACCATGAAGCCTTGATTTCTTTTGTGTTTTTTGTCGCATTCCATGGGTTCAAATATAATGTTTTAAATATGGTTTTACTCTTGTTAAGATTGGTCTCCTATTAACTTCAATTGGCCAAATATTGGCAATGAATGGAATGTGACAAAAACACAAAATCTCCATGAATTACATGGGGTGAGTAATTGATAGGATTCTTTTGGGGTGAAGTATTCCTTTAATGCCCTATTTTGTAGTACAAGAGTGGCCACATAAGTAGTGAAAATAGCAAGCTCACAACGCGTCAAATTGTGACACATTGTGAGCTAGTAGATCTGCTATTGTTGAAACATTTTGAAAGTGAAAGTGGTTAAGTGTGTCTGTGGCTTTTATAAATATTGAACCAATGGAAAGTATTAACAAGAGCTTGTGACTAAATAATAACTACATTGGAACATGGTTTCCACCCGACAGCAACAAATGTCTATGGTTGCCGTGTATGTATATGGGTGAAACGTCGCGCACGCACACACACACACACACACACACACACACACACACACACACACACACACAGTGAAGCTGATCCGTCATTGAAAACAATACATTTTTCAACCCATTAAAACTGGGAAAGAAACCGTGTCATTTTAGCGTTGGTTATTCAAAAATAGCAGCTCACTTGTATATCTGCAGATTGGACATCTGCTATTTAACATTTTTAACATAACATTTTCAGATGGGGTGGGGGGGGGTCCGCAGCCAAATATATATACATTTTGGGGGTCCATCACACGGAAAAGTTTGAGAACTATTGATTTAGAAGGCATTTGTAGAATCAGTCTTAATGGGTTAAACATGCAAAGACTAAGTGACTGCTAACAGCTTAACCCATATACAGTATCATGTCATTTATTTTTACAACATCGGTATTGGCAACTATGCAGCCTGCTTGTCCTGAAGTCTAACCACTTAGAACCTGAATTCATTATTTTGGACATGTCTTTATAGGTGAAGATTTTGAAAAGTTCAAAAAATTGTCAAAATAATATTTTCAGATGTTCCTCCTGCTGTTCTTGCAGAATGTGCCCAGAATGACAATGCCCAGAATAGGGACACTAGGGTTCATGTGGGTAATTAGCAGAAATGCATGTTTTAGCTTTGTTATTTTTTAAATGTAGGAAACAGGGAAACAAAATGGATATTTACACACAACCCATACAAATTGGTCCACTGTTGGTCCACTGTTTGGAAAATGGTGTTCTAGACAGCTTGGTGGTAAAAACATGCAACAATTAGGGCAGAGTCTTGAGGTGCAAATCCTGCCTGTCATTTTGACCTTGACCCGTTCCACCCAAAGTGAATCATGTGTTCAGGGCCTGACCCTAACCCCGCTGAACATTATTATCATACTGACCCTACCCCTAACCCCGCTGAACATTATTATCATACTAACCCTACCCCCACTGAACATTATTATCATACTAACCCTACCCCCACTGAACATTATTATCATACTGACCCTAACCCCACTGAACATTATTATCATACTGACCCTAACCCCACTGAACATTATTATCATACTAACCCTACCCCCACTGAACATTATTATCATACTAACCCTACCCCCACTGAACATTATTATCATACTAACCCTACCCCCACTGAACATTATTATCATACTAACCCTACCCCCACTGAACATTATTATCATACTGACCCTAACCCCACTGAACATTATTATCATACTAACCCTACCCCCACTGAACATTATTATCATACTGACCCTACCCCCACTGAACATTATTATCATACTGACCCTAACCCCACTGAACATTATTATCATACTAACCCTACCCCCACTGAACATTATTATCATACTAACCCTACCCCCACTGAACATTATTATCATACTAACCCTACCCCCACTGAACATTATTATCATACTGACCCTAACCCCACTGAACATTATTATCATACTGACCCTACCCCCACTGAACATTATTATCATACTAACCCTACCCCCACTGAACATTATTATCATACTGACCCTACCCCCACTGAACATTATTATCATACTAACCCTACCCCCACTGAACATTATTATCATACTGACCCTAACCCCACTGAACATTATTATCATACTAACCCTACCCCCACTGAACATTATTATCATACTAACCCTACCCCCACTGAACATTATTATCATACTGACCCTAACCCCACTGAACATTATTATCATACTAACCCTACCCCCACTGAACATTATTATCATACTGACCCTAACCCCACTGAACATTATTATCATACTAACCCTACCCCCACTGAACATTATTATCATACTGACCCTACCCCCACTGAACATTATTATCATACTGACCCTAACCCCACTGAACATTATTATCATACTGACCCTAACCCCACTGAACATTATTATCATACTAACCCTACCCCCACTGAACATTATTATCATACTAACCCTACCCCCACTGAACATTATTATCATACTGACCCTAACCCCACTGAACATTATTATCATACTAACCCTACCCCCACTGAACATTATTATCATGCTGACCCTACCCCCACTGAACATTATTATCATACTGACCCTAACCCCACTGAACATTATTATCATACTAACCCTACCCCCACTGAACATTATTATCATACTAACCCTACCCCCACTGAACATTATTATCATACTGACCCTACCCCCACTGAACATTATTATCATACTAACCCTACCCCCACTGAACATTATTATCATACTGACCCTACCCCCACTGAACATTATTATCATACTGACCCTACCCCCACTGAACATTATTATCATACTAACCCTACCCCCACTGAACATTATTATCATACTAACCCTACCCCCACTGAACATTATTATCATACTAACCCTACCCCCACTGAACATTATTATCATACTGACCCTAACCCCACTGAACATTATTATCATACTAACCCTACCCCCACTGAACATTATTATCATACTAACCCTACCCCCACTGAACATTATTATCATACTAACCCTACCCCGAACCCCACTGAACATTATTATCATACTAACCCTACCCCCACTGAACATTATTATCATACTAACCCTGTCCCTAACCCCACTGAACATTATTATCATACTAACCCTGTCCCTAACCCCACTGAACATTCCCACAGAGTCTCAGCAAAACCCACCCATCTGTTCTTCAGTTACATTGCTCTCACTCTCTCTCTCACACACACACACACACACACACACACACACACACACACACACACACACACACACACACACACACACACACACACACACACACACACACACACACACACACACACACACACACACACACACACACACACACACACACACACACACACACACACACACACACACACACACACACACACACCCCTTATCCAGTCTGCTCCCTTCAGGATTCAAATTCAAAAACGGCAAAAAATAGCCGATCTACAAGCTAACAACATGTCACGCAACGACGTGCTGTGAGCTTGCAAATCGCCTATTTTTTTGGGGGGCAAAGAGATTCCGTGTATATAGGAACCTACTGTATAGTGCAGAGCCCGGGGGCACTAGCGGTCAACGTCAGTATAGAGTTTAAGTGTTTAACAAGAGAATTCGAAACGCTAACTGAACAAGTGTGTTTAAAACAAGCAAGGTTTTAATTCAGTAATTGTGCACAATTCAGCTAATGAGCCATTTAGCGCAAGTCAAATGAAGCAGAGAACTGAGAGGCTCCTCACATTGCTACTGCGTGGGGCTTCCCCAGGCAAAGGATATCACCTTCCTTCTCCACAAGTCACTGTTTGTCTGTTTGACGCACGGCAGTGGTGAGAAAACGTAATCACATTTTTTTGAGTGGTGCCAACCACTCCTTCATTTGACTCCGTCCGTATGTCCGTCCGTCCGTATGTCCGTCCGTGTGTTTGAGCACGGCTGATTGGTCAAGCTTCACGTGACAATATTGTTGCTGATTGCAACACAAGGATGCAACCAGTTACACTTTCAAAGGCAACCCCTCTCTTCACACTGGGTGTGATTTTTTTACTTGAGTAAAAGTATCAATACTGCAATTTAGAGAGCAGATGTCCGCGATTCAAAATGTACTTGAGTAAAAGTACAAAAGTATTGGTATCAAAATGTACTTAAAGCACCAAAAGTAAAAGCGCTCATTATGCAGAATGTCCCATTTCATAAGTTTTCAAATGTATACAATGAATTGAAAATAGCAGATCTACAAGCTCACAATGCGTCGCGATGCGACGCATTGTGAGCTTGTAGATCGGCTATTTTCAAATGGCCGAAATGTATATAGGGCTGAAGTGGTTAATGTATGTTTTGTAATAATAATCAAAATCTACAAACTAAGTTTTCAAATAATTGTAGTGGAGTAAAAAGTACAATATTTGCCTCGGAGATGTAGTGGAGTACAAAGTAAAATCACTGCAAATTGGAAATCAAAATTGTACTTAAGTGCAGTACTTGAGTAAATGTACTTAGTTACTTTACACCACTGACGCACAGGATGTGCACGTGTACAGGACAAGCTCTGCGGTGAGCCTCGCTTACCCACAAACCCCTTCTCTGCATGCAGCCCCATACGCAAAGGCCTTTTTTACGTGCATCTCTCTGCAGAGCCGTGTCTGAAGCCTGATTCATACTTACGAAAATAGCCCACCTACTCACATGACGGAGGATAAATTAGGCTAGAACTCTGCAACATCCTTTTTTCTAACCAATTGCAATTCACCACTTAACCCATGAAGACCTGGAACGCATCTGTGTCACTTTTTGATTTGGGCTAAAAAAAAAATAGCATTATTTTACACTTTGGCTATTCAAAAATAGCAGATCTACAAGCTCGTAGCGCGGCACGAGCTTGTAGATCTGCTATTTTAGAAAAAACGTGAAAATGTGTGCAAATCTTTGAATATATGTTTTTTTTTTTTTTTTTTTTATATAATTTTTATCCCGCGATTTTTGTAACCCATTTTTTTCACCCGGTGCCAATTTCCTAAGTGATCCTGGGCGCTACACCAGCCCTACACCAGCACTACACCAGTCCCCCACAGAATATATGTTTTTTAAATTTGTAAAATATTTTGTTCCAGAAACAAAGATTCGAGTTAACAATGCAGCATCTGTGTCATTTTAAGATTTCTTTGGCTATTCAAAAATAGCCTGTAGATCAGCTATTTTTCAAAAAGAAAATTGTGAAAATTCATGCAAATCTTTGAACATATATACATTTTTAACTCAAGTCTTTGCTTCTGGGGGTCCCTGGAACATAAATATTTTTGAGATAGGGGTCCGCGGCCAAATACATATCCTTTTGGGGGTCCTTGACATGAAAAACGTTTGAGCACCATTGATATAATAGCAAAAAAAACAAAAAAAAAACGTTAGGATTTAGAAGACATTTGTAGCATCCCCAGAAGCAAAGAAAATTAAACATATATATTCAAAGATGTGCACAATTTTTCACGATCTTTCAAAAATAGCAGATCTGCTATTTTTGAATAGCCCAAAGTATAAAATAATGGTTATATAGCCAAGTAAAAATCTAAAATGACACAGTTATGCGTCCCCGGATTGAATGACGTTAAGGATGGATCTCTGAGACCTCTCACACTAACAACACAGTAATCTGGTTCAGATGATCACTTCACATCAGCCTCAAACAGGGGAAACAGGGGATGTTTCCCACTATCCTGTGAGCCCAGCTGTAGAAAGGCTGGGGTGGGGGGGTGCAGGGGTCACAGTGAGAATCCATATTCATGGTGTAAATGCCTGGATCATCTGCTTTGTGCCATTCAGAGTAGAAGCCGTGGAGGAGGGAGGACCCCCGAATTGATATTGATATTCAGACTCCACCTCACCCCCTAGCACTCACCGCTTCAGACTTCACCTCACCCCCTAGCACTCACCGCTTCAGACTTCACCTCACCCCCTGGCACTCACCGCTTCAGACTCCACCTCACCCCCTAGCACTCACCTCTTCAGACTACACCTCACCCCCTAGCACTCATCATTCCTTGCATCACTTCTTGTCGTCCATTGTTTGATATGCTAGTTATACTATACAGATGTATGTTTGTTAGATATTCGTCCACTGTAAATAGCGCCATTTCCTTATTGATTAACTCACTGAGTGCCATTAACGTGTTTCACGTGTTTTTAGCGCTATGGCTCAACGTGCCATTAACGTGTTTGACGTGTTTTTGAAAAACATGTTCAGAACCCAAGATATCATCATCTGAAGGTGTGCAGCTCCATCCACTCCTTGTTTAACTTAGAACTGAAAAAGGCTGTATCTCGCTTCCTAAGCACTTTTTGTTTTCTGTGAAAAAAACTCTGGCACTTTTCAGAATCAATTCTGAAATAATTCTGGCAATCCTGGCACTCAATGAGTTAATGATCAATTAATCAATAACGAGTTTCGATTTACCCATTCAATCCGGGAACGCATTCCGTGTCATTTTAAGATTTCTTTGGCTATTCAAAAATAGCAGATCTACAAGCTCATAGTGCTGGCACCGAGTGCCACGCTATGATCTGCAATTTTTTTTTTATCGTGAAAATGTGCGCAAATCTTTGATTATATATATTTTTAAAGCGAACGTTTGTCAAATATTTTGCTCCAGGGACCTTCAGAAGCAAAAATTTGAGTTACAAATGTTCGCTTAAAAATATATATATTTAAAGATTTGCACAAATATTCAAGATTTTTCTAAAATAGCAGATCTACACGCTTGTAGATCTGCTATTTTTGTATAGCCAAAGTATAAAATAATGGTTAATGTGGTTCAAATCTAAAATGACACAGAATAGATATGTTCCGATTGTATTTTTCTTTTTGTTTACATGGGCATCCCAACTGAGAGGCTGACCGTGTATAATTCTCAGACAGAACCAGTTGAGTATACTGAAGGTGGAACAGGTCTGCAGCTGTCTGCTGTCCCATGTATATACCTATAGGAAGAAGGAGGGGGGGGGGGGGGGGGAACCAGCCAATCTGGAAGCAATCGCTGCCTTTCCTTTTCATCAGCCTGGTGTTTGTTAACAGAAAGTGTTCGGGGCAGCGGGGTCCAGGGGGTCACGGCCCTATCCAAACACACCCAACAATCATAATAATAATCATCATTTGGTACAGTTTTTAACTTTTTTTCTCCTAAAAGCAGAAACCTTAGCTCTGATATTCAGCAGAAATGCCAAACACAAAAAGAGGGCCCCCGAAACTTCATTCGGTCACACTTTCACCCTTTCTCACAGCGTGATTTATGAGCTCCGTCTTGAACCGATAGCATCGGTTTAAGCTGCGGGACAATCAGAATATACATATAATGCCTGTGTTGTATAACCCGTTTAGACCGGGAAAGAACCTGTGTCGTTTTCTAGATTTCTTTGGCTATTAAAAAAAAATAGCAGATCTACAAGCTCGCGGTATGCCGCGGTTTGAGCTTGTAAATCTGCTATTTTTGAAAAATCATGAAAATGTGTGCAAATCTTTGAATAATATGTATATTTTAAAGCGAACATTTGTAACTCAAGTCTTTGCTTCTGGGGGAGATTCTACAAATGTCTTCTAAATCCTCACAGTTTTCTGAAAAAAACGTATGTCGCTATACGAGTGGTTCTCAAACTTTTCCATGTCAAGGACCACCTGAAATCATATGTATTTGGCCGCGGACCCCCATCTCAAAATATGTTGTTCCAGGGACCCTCCCCAGAAGCACAGATCGAAGTAAAAAATGTTCGTTTCAAAACATATATTCAAAGATTTGCACACATTTTCCACGATTTTTCAAAAAAATAGCAGATCTACAAGCTCATAGCGCGGCTTGTCTTAAAATGACACAGATGCGTTCCCGGTCGTAATGGGTTAAGTGTAAGTGGCAGTCGGGCTTTGTTATGTCCATTAAGTTAAGGGGACTCTCTTCCACTTTGTCAGGACTGAGATTAAAAACACATTTCGAGGACAAAGTCAGGCCAGTGATAACATCTGACTCGGTGCTTTGGCCTGTTTACCTACGCTGCAGCTCTGCTGCCTTCTAGTGGCAGCTCTGCGAAACCGCAACCATAAAAAAAACGTTCCTCTCATAGACTTGACAGGATTTAAAAAGGAGTAGTTCACCCAAATAATGACTTATTTTCTATCAGTTACACACCCCATGAAGCCTTGAATTCATGGAGATGTTTTTAAGCCAATCATTTGATGACTGGCGGAAAGATGCTAATGTATATCCGGTAGGAGACTTAAAAGAGTCTCTTTGTGTCTCTTTGTGTGTCTTTCAGGCAAGCCGCAAGTGGAGTCTGCAGTACCACCACGGCCCAAGACACCATCACACCGGAGTGAAATGTTTGGATCGGGGGGGGGGGGGGGGGGGGGTCTGGTGCAACGCTCCGGTCCTGGACCTGGTGAGACGAAGGAGGAGCCCGGCCAGGAGGCCATCCACAGAGCCTAGTCCCCTCCACGTGCCAGAGCCTCTCCTCTCCCCCGGTAACCGGCAGAGTAGTTCCGGAGAAGCGGACCGAGTGGCCCTGTCTTTCCCTAAGAGGACTGACCGTGGGTAGCCACGGCGCGGGGCTTGATCAACCCCGACCGGGTCACCTGGGCGAGGGGGTATGTTGTTGCGAGACCCGAAACACCCGATGACCCCAGGCTACAACACTGATGATGATGATACGTCCCAGGTGCATCCACGTGATGTTTTTTTATTTTTGCTTCCTACCGGAGCCGCTGCTGGTCATCAAATTATTGGCTTAGGAATGTGACAAAAAACAAAAAAATCGGGCAGGAGCCCCAAGCCGGGAGGCATTGGGTCCCATTTTTTTTTAGCCTTTGGTATGCCCCGATCGCATCTTTTGTTTACAAAGCCTAAAAAGGCAGACATAAATGTCATTTTTATTCATATGTTCCAATGTTCAATGCCAGAAACAGTATCGAACCCCGACCTCTCAATCTAACCCCCTTTTTTTTGGACGATGGGTTCCCAGATTGGTGTTCACCAAACTGAGGTCCATGCGACGAGTTGTGAGCTTGAAGAATGACTTAAGTGGTTAAAATGTATGGAAAAACAAGTGTGTGAATGCATCCAGGCGCCCACGTGTGCGGGTCTCATTTTAGTCAGATGTAAGAAGGGGGGGGGGGGGGGGCTCCAAGCTAAAAATGTTGAATACATTTAAGGAAAGCACTATGTGAGTGCTTTGAGTGAATCAAATGCCGCCCCCCCCCCCCCCCCTGTAGTTTTGGTTTGTTTTGAGTTGTTTGGGGTGGTGTGCATCCTGGTGCAGACCAAACAACTGCACCCTGCTCTCCAAGTGGTTCCGTAGCAACTTAGGCCAGGGGTCTTCCACGTTTTTCAGACCCAGGACCCCCTAGCCGAGAGAGATGAAGCAGGGACCCCCGCTACATAATGTATAAAGTTGTGTTCATAGAGAATTTGATAGACTAGTTTGACACACATTATCTTTTGTTGGATTCATATTGATGTGTATTTTTTAGACCTTTTAAACCATAAATATTTAGTGAACTTGACTAAATATGGCTCTGTACTTGGTCTGCCTCTTTTCACACCAACACCAACTCTCCGAAAATAGCCGATCTACAAGCTCAGAACGCCTCGCAGCGCGAGGCGTTCTGAGCTTGTAGATCGGCTATTTTCGGCTAATGTTCCCCATTGCACAAAGATTTGGCCCTGTAGTAACGGATTTTGCCCTGTAGTAACTCTGAGGACCCCCTTAATTGACTTGATTGGCTACCGGACCTCAGACACACACTTCATTGCCAGTATGTAAAAGTATGCGTCTATGTAAACCTATAGGTTTAATTAATATTAAACCAATGACAAGTATTAACGAGAGCTTGTGACTAAATAATGACTACATTGGCTCCATTGGAACATCAGGATCTTTTTTTTTACATTTCCTGAAAAGTAACCGTTCTGGACATACAAGGTTTCTGCCTGACAGCCACAATTATTCATACCGTTACTGTAGCAGACTCCTCCATAAACTCACAGTCAGACAGTGCCCTCTACTGGTAACAGCTGCCAACATATTATGCCATCATCACATCCCTTCCCTAGCCCATTCAATCTGGGAACGCACACTGCGTCATTTTAGATTTTTAGCCATAACCAATATTTTACACTTCGGGATATTCAAAAATAGCAGATCTACAAGCTCATAGCGCGGCACCGAGTGCCGCGCTACGAGCTTGTAGATCTGCTATTTCTTTTGAAAAATCGTGAAAATTTGTGCAAATCTTTGAATATATACGTTTTTTTAAAGCATTTTTAACTCAAATCTTTGCTTCTGGGGATTCCACAAATGTCTTCTAAATCCTTATTTTAAAACTGTTGCCTATATGTTGCTATAATATCAGTGGTTCTCAAAAAAATGTCATATCAAGGACCCCAAAAATGTATATATATACATATTTCCCTACATTTCTTTGAGAGAGAGAGAGAGCGAGAGAGCGAGAGCGAGAGCGAGAGAGAGAGACAGACAGACAGCTCAAAGAAATGTAGAGAACACTTTGATCCCTTAATTAAGGTTTCGAGGCCAATAGGCTCGAAGCCTTATTACATCTGTAGGAATTCATGATCTTCCGCCGGTTTTGCCAGTTCTGGCCTAACCGCGTGGTCACTTTTTATGAAATTCGGCAATATGGTAGAGGGCTATGCCAAACGGCGAAAACCCGAAACGCACAACGATTGGCCAAAGGGTGGCGCTGTAGCACTCAATTGAAAATGCCAACTTTGAACAGGTACAGCTCATGCCCTGTTCGACCTACAGCCATGAAACTTCGATACACACATGCGTCTCCTCATGCCTAACAACTTTCACTGTTTGACTTTTGACCTCTGACCTTTAGATCTCCCACCATTTCGAATTCTATGAAAAGCAGTAAAAAGCAGTAAAAGTCCATAGCTTTCTGGGATCTTTGAGCAATCTGTACGAAACTGTCTACACATGAACTTTGGACCAATGCCGACAGACGTGAGCAAGCAGATTTTTCATAAGTGAAAACGTTAAGCTTTTATAAGCCAATGAAAATTGCATGTTTTATGACAATTATTCATCTGCCCCTAACACATACATGCAGACTCACATTTGTTTGACACTTTGCAATATTGTAGAGGGTCCTTCCAAGTATCACTGAAACCAATCTTACTCCAATAGGTCAAAGGGGGGCGCTATAGCAATTTTTTGAAAATGCAAACTTTAAACAGGCAAAAGTCATGCCTCGTTTGGCCGACAGCCGTTAAACCTGCTTACACATGTGCCTTGACTCATGAGGAACACATGTATCACTTTGACCAGTAAGCTCTGCCCTTAGATTGTCTGCAATTTTGAGCAGTTTGAAAAACATTTAAATCCAGGATTTCTGAGCAATTTGCGTGAAACTGTGTCAAATACATGTTTGAGGCCCTTTTTCACAGGTTCATGTGTGTTGGTTCAATAGCTTGATCGCTTAATCATCTGCCTTGAAACCATAGGGTAGCCGGTTCGAATCCCACCTCAGGTAGACTTCATTATAATTGCATTGCACACAACATGACTATATCAATGAATACATGTGCAAAAGATGACGAGAAATGCATACTTGAAAGTAGTTATTTTCAATGTATGACGTACTTCATTCGCCCTTTTGTTTTGTTTTGTTGGATTCTCCCTTTTCACTGTCTAAGGCTGTGTATTGGATAGCTCCACCAGTAGAGTGTGAGTCTCATGTGCCGAAGGTCCCTGGTTCAAATCCCACTTATTACAGTTCACATTTAAATTGCATTGTACAAAACATGACCCTGTTAATTCAGACATGTGCAATGTTTAGACAATAACACGAAATGCTTTTGAGAGTAGTTGTTTTTTATGTATGACATACTTTCTTGTGAAAATAGCCGATCTACAATCTCACACCTTTTTAGATAGCAACGCGTTGTGAGCTTGTAGATCGACTATTTTCCACTAGTTTCCATTCCGAAATATATTGAGCAGTTTGAAAAACATTTAAACCAAGGATTTCTGAGCAATTTGCGTGAAAGTGTGTCATGTGTGTGAACTCCCTTTTCACTAGTACAGGTCTGTTGGCCCAATGGCTTAATCATCTGCCTTGATACAGCAGAGTCGCCGGTTCAAATCCCACGTCATGCAGACTTCAACTCAATTGCATTGCACACAACATGATTGTATCAATGAATAAACATGCAATTGATAAATAAAATGCTTATTGAGAGTAGTTATTTTCAATGTATGACGTACTTCATTCCCTCTTTTGTTTTGTTTTGTTGGATTCTCCTTTTTCACTGACTAAGGCTGTGCATTGAATAGCTTGATCAATACACTGTTAGTCTCATGTGCCAGAGGTCCATGGTTCAAACCCCACTTGTCACAGTTTACATTTAAATTGCATTGTACAAAACATGACCCTGTTAATTCAGACATGTGCAATTTTTAAACAATAACATGAAATGCTTTTGAGAGTAGTTGTTTTTTATTTATGACATACTTTCTTGTGAAAATAGCTGATCTACAATCTCACACCGGAAGAACCTATAGGACGGAAAAAGCTATAGATATCAACAGACACCATCAGGGAGGCCATATCTTTAGCTCAATGAGAAGAGAGGCAGCCTGTGAATCCATAGGTCGCTGGTTCGATCCCTGTCCCCAACAATGCGTTGAGGTGATCATCATTTGGAATTCCCCCTATTCCCATGGATTGGATCCACCCCTCTCACCTGCTCTCACTCATCACCAATCACACCTGCCACATGCACAGTACAATTTTTAGGTACTTTTACTTTACTACTCTACTCTACTACAATTACAAAACACCTACAGTAACCACATACAGCCGATCTACAATGTGACGCGTTATGAGCTTGTATGTATATAATAAGCAACCCATGCTGTATGATAACTTATCACATATGAAATCCAATTCTGTCTATCCAATGGCTCAGTCTGTACTGTGGCCATAGCTGAGTGGTTAGTGAGCCCACCTAGGGAGCCAGAGGCCCTGGTTGCCCCAGGTACGATTCCAGGCCAGGCCAGCAAATGTGTCGATGAAATTAAATTTGTCCCTGAGCAAGACTCTTAACCCCTAATTGCTCACAGGCCCTCATTGGAAACAAGACCGCAAGGACTTTCATGAACGGACCTGGAATTATCCTTATCCTTTACACTGTCTACCCACAAGTCTATAGGTCCCTGGTTCAAACCCCAATTTAACCGGTCCAAATATAATTTACTGAACAAAAATCATGACTTTGTTAATTAATGCATGTTCACTTCCTCTCTCTCTCTCTCTCTCTCTCTCTCTCTCTCTCTCTCTCTCTCTCTCTCTCTCTCTCTCTCTCTCTCTCTCTCTCTCTCTCTCTCTCTCTCTCTCTCTCTCTCTCTCTCTCTCTCTCTCTCTCTCTCTCTCTCTCTCTCTCTCTCTCTCTCTCTCTCTCTCTCTCTCTCTCTCTCTCTCTCTCTCTCTGCCACTGTGTCACTGTCTGTCTGTCTGCCAGTCTGCCAGTCTGCCAGTCTGCCACAGTCTGTCTGTCTGCCAGTCTGCCAGTCTGTCACTGTCTGTCTGTCTGCCAGTCTGCCACTCTGTCACAGTCTGTCTGTCTGTCTGCCACTCTGTCACAGTCTGCCAGTCTGCCAGTCTGCCACTCTGTCACAGTCTGCCAGTCTGTCTGTCTGCCACTCTGTCACAGTCTGCCAGTCTGCCAGTCTGCCACTCTGTCACAGTCTGCCAGTCTGTCTGTCTGCCAGTCTGCCAGTCTGCCAGTCTGCCACTCTGCCACTCTGTCACAGTCTGTCTGTCTGTCTGTCTGTCTGTCTGTCTGTCTGTCTGTCTGTCTGCCACTCTGTCACAGTCTGCCAGTCTGCCACTCTGTCACAGTCTGCCAGTCTGCCACTCTGTCACAGTCTGCCAGTCTGCCACTCTGTCACAGTCTGCCAGTCTGCCACTCTGTCACAGTCTGCCAGTCTGCCATTATTCTCGAAACCGCTCATTGCTGCTTGCAGCTATATTTATTTTTGAGTTTTCATGAACTGTGTACATGCTACATACTGCTAACAAAAACTGCTCAAAAGAATTAAGGGACCAAAGTGTTCCCTTAATTATTTTGAGCAGTGTATATTCAAAGATTTGCACTCATTTTCAAAAAATGGTTTAAAAAATGGCAGATCTACAAGCTCATAGCGCGACTATGAGCTTGAATATCTAGTATTTTTGAATGGCCAAAGAAATCTAAAGTGACACAGATGCGATCCCGGATTGAATGGGTAAATGTAAAAATCTACAAGCTCACAACGTGTCGCAGTGCGACGCGTTGCGAGCTTGTAGATCTTTTTTTTTTTTTTGCTGCAAAACACGCTTCCATAGAAGACACGCTGGCTTCTGTGGATTCCACAGAAGCCAGCAGAAATCAGTGGTGGCGACTGAGAACATTAACCCAATAGGCTCCATGCACAGCAGCCATATAGAGCATCGCAGTTCCGCCACTTCCTGGTGCCGGAAGTAAATACTCGATGCATTTTTCCCATTGACTTTTCCAAAAATATTTATATCAATCAATTTAAGCCTAGAATCAAGCTATCCAGGATAGCGGTGAATCATGACCATATTATATATGGTCATGATTATTTAATGATATGATATACTATATTTAACTCATTGAGTGCCAGAATTTTTTATTTTTTTTAAACGCTTGACAATTCTGGCACTCAATTTTACTACCTATGAGTACGTAAAAGAACAGAAACGAATAAAAAAAAAATATTTAAAAATGATGTTGTCCCAGTGCCAGAGTTTTTTTCACAAAAAACAAAAAGTGCTTAGGAAGCGAGATACAGCCTTTTTCAGTTCTAAGTTAAACAAGGAGTGACTGGAGCTGCACACCTTCAGATGATGATATCTTGGGTTCTGAACATGTTTTTCAAAAAAAAAAAAAAAAAAAAAAAAAAAAAATCATTTTTATGCTAATTTTTCAAAAACACGTCAAACACGTTAATGGCACGTTGAGCCATAGCGCTAAAAACACGTGAAACACGTTAATGGCACTCAGTGAGTTAATAAATACCCTTTGTTTTGCCGTTTTCAAAAAGGTTTTTTCACAGAATCAAACGTTTTATGGTCATGATTCACCGCTATCCTGGATAGCTTGATTCTAGGCTTAAATTAATTTATATAAATATTTTTGTAAAAGTCAATGGGAAAAATGCATTGAGTATTTACTTCCGGAATTGGGCCCCTTGCCTTACTTCCTTTACAGGTGTTACCAATTAATACTAATTAAGGCTCTGTTCCATTTAGCGTGGCATAGTGGTTGTCTTATTTTCAAGGACCCCCATAACTCTGAGAGTTACACACCCACCATAAGGGGCCATTTGGGAACCAAAATGGAGTGTTTCTAGTTAGCCAACATGCACAATATCAGCACCCTGACCAGAATGGAACAGAGCCTTCATTAGTATCATTGGTAACACCTGTGAAGGAAGTAAGAAGAGACCCAATAGAGCCAATCCTCCTACCTGGCAGGTGGAGAACAGGTAGACAGGAGTGGGAGGTGGGGTCTGGCTGAGCTCACAGCTCAGTCCCAGGGAGGACAGGATCTCGGTCAGGACCTCGTAGCGCCGCGCGTTGCTGGACTTGAGCTCGTCGAAGCCCTCCGACGTCACCTCCTGGGACTCGGGGGACATTTCAAGATGCACCTGCAAGTGAAGACCGTAAATTATTCCTTTTGGAGAGCGGTGGCGCAGTCGGTAGCGCTGTCGGCTCACAGCTGGGTTCGATAGGCTCTATGCACAGCAGCCATATTATGAAGACATGCACAGGTGTTACTAATGATACTAATGAAGGCTCTGTTCCATTCTGGTCAGAGTCAGGGTGCTGATATTGTGCATATCTACATACCCTTACAGGTGTGTAACTCTGAGAGTACACTCTCAGAGTTATGGGGGTCGTGGAAACCACTGTGCTACACTAAATGGAACAGAGCCTTCATTAGTATCATTGGTAACACCTGTGAAGGGAGTGATAATATGGCTGCTGTGCATAGAGCCTATTCCCGCCGGGGACGCTGTGTCTCTCCTACGCGTCAACAGTGCCCATACCCTAGGTGGGGGTTGGCGAAAGGGCCTTTCTGTGTGGAGTTTGCATGTTCTCCCCGTGTCCCCTATGATAGGTAATACCCTCACAAAAAAACATGTAGTTATCTTGGTCTCTATACTGCCTCCCCCTGGGGCGCCTGATGGAGGGGAAAGGAACTGGTTGGAATAACGTGTTCCTTCCACACGCTACGTCTTACTGGTGAAACTCCCGCCCTGTCAGGTGATAAGAAGCGGCTTGCTAGCTCCTCATGCATTGAAGGAGGCATGAGCTCAGTTCTGGGCTCTCCCTAGGCTGGCAGAGGGAGAGTAACGCCCAGGATTACATAGGCAATTGGCACTGGGTGAAAAAAATGGGTTACAAAATCGTGGGATAAAACAATGGTAAGAAAATAAAGAAAGCAGTTGCTTTGTGGCTCTGTACAAGCCCTTTGGTAGAGGTTGGGGTTGTGCGGTTATCTTGTTATTATGCAACTGTAAATAGTGGTGATATATCTTCAACAGTTCTTCTGTTGTTTAGAAATTGATATTTAACAATATTCTCCTCATTGACTTAAATTGCACATTGAAACAGCTCTTAAAGTCACTCTTTTAGCATATACATGAACCCAAACAAAATGCATTGTGACAATATGGGAGAATACAAAACAAGACAAAAAGTCAACTTCCGGTTTATTTCACTATAAACCTGGGTCTACATACTGAAATGGTAAAATCAACAGGAAGTTAACTTTTTTTTATCAAATAAAATGCTATGTGGGGTTTTGTAATATGAACACAAACTGAGAAATACTGCACCACAGCAGCCATTCGTGTCTGTCTAGACTCATACTATATAGTACATGAATGAATGAAGACTTTGATGTGCTTTGTGAGGTCACAGTTAAAGTTTTATATAATTACGTATAATGGCCTGTTTTGGCCATAGTAAATTATTTATTCATTTTGATTATTGGTATATTTTGATTATTGGATTATTGGCCATTATCATTAATTTCTTTGTATGTTTAACACATAGAGTGCCAAAACCGTATATATACCTTTTTGCTAATACACCCGTGGAGTGCCAAAAATCCTAAAAAACGTATATATACGGTTTTCATACCTTTTAGTTTTTTTCATTTTGTCCACAGGGGGGGGGGGGGGGGGGGGCTAGTGCAGCCCTGGAATCACCCATGAACACTCTAAGTAGTAAGGGACACCGTGCCAAAAAATCTCGCTCCCATCCGCTTCCATTCTATCTCCTGGCTAAAAACCCCTGTATCTCCTTAACTTTTTACAGTGGGCAAAACGAGTCCCGTTCGATCCGAGATTACTCCGCCATGGTGACTCACGTGAGACATGTTGTTGTTTCAGGCTTTAGCCAGGACCATCGTGCAACCTACACGCATGCTTTTTTTTTCATGGATCGCTCGTCGTTGAGTCTACAGATTTAAACAGCACAATGCAGCGCAGCGGTGAGATTTCTGGCACCGAACGTAATCTGTTATTATAAAATTCTGGCACCCAATGTGTTAAGTTATTTGTCATATCTGCCTGGTGCATTTTTTGTTTACAAAGCCTAAAAAAGGCAGACATGAATGTCATGTGTATTCATATGTTCCAACGTTCAATGCCAGAAACACAATTTAATCATTCAAATCGGTCATTCCACGTCGGTGGACATCCGTACCTGGCACAGGACGGCCTCCCCTCCGTCCTCTCCGTGGGTGAGCCTGACGATGACCATGTCCTTCTGCCCGTGGGGGGCGTCCTCCTTGTCCCCCGTCATCTCCCCCCACAGCTCCACCTCGCCCCCTCCCTGTGGGTCCCGGATAAACACCTGGCCGCTGGCCCGTACGCTGAGCTGCACGAGAGAAAATCACAATGACGATCATCTTTTTACTTAACCACACTTAACCCATTGAAACCCAAGGCAGATTCTACAAAATGTCAGTTTTTAGAATGTCTTCTAAAAACAGTTTTTTGAAAAAAACTCATGTTTCTATGTCAGCAATCTGGGAACCCGTCGCCAAATGAAAATGAAAAACAGCGCCCTCTGCTGTTTTTACTATCTCAGTTGGCTCTGGGAGGAAGTCGATGCCGCACCCGTGCGCAAGGAAACCGGGGTTTTGGTCTGCCTTCAGCCTTTCACTTCCGGTGGTGCGACTCTTTTCATTCCCACTAACAATATTTCTACACGGAACACTAACACCACTTCTCCCAGAGAACATGGATCGTTTTGGTTATACGCCCACTTGTTTCTATGATGAAAGAGCAAGTTAACATGTGAATATCTTTCCGTGGTTTTGTCTGCTCCGCAGACGCTATTGTTAAATGAGTTTCGGTTTGTTTCGAGTGGGGAAGGATCGGCGGACACGTAAATCCCGCCCACTACATTTGATTGGGTAAAGCGCTGCCTGCTTCCTGATCTGAAGGCACGCCCACTTGTAGGCCAGTGCGTACGCGATATGACGAACCCCCCCGACAGATTCAAACGCAGAGCAGAATCTGTTCTTGAGAGATTATTACTATGTCAGTGGTTCTCAAACTTTTCCATGTCAAGGACCCCGAAATGTATATGTATTTGGCCGTGGACACCCATCTCAAAATACTTTGTTCCAGGGACCCCCCCAGAAGCAAAGATTTGAATTACAAATGTTCGCTTAAAAAATATATACATTCAAAGATTTGCACACATTTTCGTGATTTTTTCAAAAATAGCAGATCTACAAGCTCGTAGCACGGCACTCGGTGCCGCGCTACGAGCTTGTATATCTGCTACTGTATTTTTCAATAGCCAAGGTGTGAAAGAATGCTTTTTTAGCTGAAATCAAAAAATGACACAGATGCGTTCCAGGTCTTAATGGGTTAAACCCTAGATTCTTAGTCAAACGGACCTACTTTACAACTGTACCGCGTCTAGTCTACACCGTTTTTCAGGCCAAGGACCCCCTAGCTGAGAGAGAGATGAAGCAGGGACCACCTCTATATTGTATAATACTTAAAAGGGACTACACCATGAATTTTAACTTTTTCTACTTTTTGTGTGTGTTTTTGGTCTCCCCTACCAATCTCTAAAGCCAAAAATACCCCAGTTTGAGCACTCAGGCTTTCACAGCATATCTGGGCTTTTATGTAAATTGGTCTCAAAACAGACCAAACTGATTTGCCCCCGCACGTGACGTCACAAGCGATGCAATCCCTACCGTTTTTCAGTTCCAACATTATTTATTTTTATTTTTTTTACTTTTTCCACAGAACCAGGAGGTAACATGCATACAAACCGGCTCAAAAGCGCCACGTGCCAAATCAGGACAATGTGGTATTTGCAGGTGAGAAAGTGCTTTATAAGCCAGAGAGAAGTTAGTTGGAACGAGTATATATGAGGCTTGATATAGGCTCAAACCTTTTGAAAAACGTTTGAGGGACATAAACAATATTAAATATAAACTAGAAATTACTGTTCCGGAAGAAACAGTGTGGAATCGCTAAGATCCAACTATCTATTTATAGTACATATTGTGATGTCACGTGAAGCTTGAGGAATAACTAACTGTGATCGCTATAGCGATCCCACAATTAAAAAAAAAAATCATGGTGTAGAATCTACACCATGATTTTTTTCTGTGTCTCGACTTTACACCACGGCCAGTGGTGTAAAGTACATTTACTTAAAGGATCTACACTGTAGATCCTTTAAGTAAATGTACTTTACACCACTGGCCGTGCCCAAATATGGATATCTATGGACATCTATGGCATCAAATGGCATGTTTAATTAACTACTGTAGAACCAAATATGGAATGCTAGTTATTCTACACCATGGACATCACAGCAAAAATCATATAAAAGGAACCGCAAACCTCAACATAAGGCTTTCAGCTCTCAAAGCTGTCTTTGACATCACAGACAGTCTAAAGTGAATCTCTGAACTGCATTTCTTTACTTAGAAGACATCATCAGCATCTATAAGTGTTCTGACCTTTGCAAGTCATTGCTGCCACACCTTTTGATCAAACACGGAGGGAGGTGCAGAGAAATACTTTTATTTTGCAATCTACTACCGACCAAAAGTGTAACATCCCAACAGACTCACAGAGCTCAAACTACGCTGTCATTCCCCAGGCACTGGTGTAGCGCTGGTGTAGGGCTGGTTTAGCGCCCAGGATCACTTAGGAAATTGGCACCGGGTGAAAAACAATGGGTTACAATCGCGGGAATCACAAAAACAAAAGCAAAAAACAAAACAAAACAACAACAAAAACTCGCACGGAGAACCTCCTGCGCTGGGATCTGAGCGCTAAACAGATCCAGCAGATGTCTGACGAGCTCATTGCCAAGACCAAGGAGGTGTATGATGCCGTGGGCTCCCGAGACCTGAACAGAGTCACCATAAACAATACCCTGAAGGCCCTGAATGACCTGGAAGCTGAGTACACTGTCCAAAAGAACATGTTGACCTTCCCTATGCGTGTGTCTCCCAGTGAGAAGGTGTGGGCCGCTAGCACAAATGCATGTAAAAAGCTGAGCATGTTTAACGTGGACATGAGAATGAGGAATGACGTCGCCCGGAGGATTCTTGCTCTGGGATTGAAGGTGGATAAAGACCTTACTGCAGAGGATAAGAGATACATGGAGAGACTCTCCATGTATCTCTTATCCTCTGCAGTAAGAAAAACAAAAGAACAAAAGAAAAAAGAAATGGATGGAGTGCCAAAAGAGAAACAAGACAATATCAAATACGCTAGTTTGACCTTCAGCAGGGAGGAACTAGGAGGTCTTCCCGAGAACTTCCTGAGCTCCCTGGAGACCGATGGAGACAAGCTGAAGATCACGCCGTCGTACGACAACTATTTCACCACCATGAGAAAATGCTTTGTCCCTGAAACACGCAAGAAAGTTGGGAAAGCATTTTACTCGTTGTGGGTCACCTACGCTGACGTTGTCCTGGAAAAAAGCATGGCAAAGTCTGCCAAGAAGGTCTCCAACTTCCTGGAGGAGCTGGCCCATAAGCTGAAACCACTGAGAGACAAAGAGAGAACAAATCTCCTCAAACTAAAGGAAGAGGAGTGTCGGATCAGCCATCAGCTATTCAATGGGGAGCTGAATGAACGGGATGTGTCATACTACATGGCCCAGGTGAAGAACCAGTATGGAGTGGATCACAACCAGTTGAAGGAGTATTTTCCCTTGGAGGTTGTGACCCAGGGTCTGCTGGGCATCTGCCAGGACCTGCTGGGTCTGTCGTTCAGCCTGGTGCACGGCGCCCCCGTGTGGCATCCCGACGTCACTCTGTACTGCGTCACCGACCTCTCCTCTGGACAGAGAGTCGGACAGTTCTACCTTGACCTGTTCCCCAGAGAGGGAAAGTACCTCGGAGCAAGTTGGGCTGGATATTGCTCCCTGCTGCAGCCCGGCTGTCTGCTGTCTGATGGGAGCAGACGGATGGCTGTCGCTGCCATAGTGACCGAGTTCAGCAAACCCACAGCGTACGCCCCCTCCTTACTGAAGCATGACGATGTGGTGACGTACTTCCACGAGTTTGGTCACGCCATGCACTGCCTCTGTGCTCAGGTTGACTACGCTGCGCTCAGTGCATTCAACACGGAGACAGACTTTGAAGAGGTTGCCTTTGAAGAGGTTCCCTCCCAGATGCTGGAGAACTGGGCTTGGGAGAAGGAACCACTACAGAGAATGTCTAAACACTACAAGACAGGAGCTCCGATTCCCGACGACCTGTTGGACAAACTCATCAAGTCTCGTCGCGCCAACATCGGTATGATCTACCTGAAGGAGATAGTCGCGGCTAAATTGGACCTGGCTCTTCACACCCAGCCTGGTTTGGACCCGGCTAATGAATGCATGAGGCTCAGCAAGGACATCCTGGGAGTCCCTGATTTTCAAGGGCACAACATCCTATCAGCTGTCTGTGACCAAGCGGAAAGCGGCCGCGGTGGCAGGTTTTACCGCTACCTGTGGGGTAAGGTGTTGTCCATGGACATGTTCTACAGCCGTTTCAAAGAGGAAGGAATCATGAACCCCAAGGTGGGTTTGGACTACAGGAACTGCATCCTGAAGCCCGGTAGTTCTAAGAATGCCGAAGAGATGCTGAAGAACTTCTTGGGTCGTGAACCCAATCAGGAAGCGTTCCTCGCGTTCCTCCTGAGCAAAGGACCAACATGTCCAAGTGTTCAGTTCATCCCAGGTGGAGAGGGACTTTAAACATCAAATAAAAAGAAAAGAAAGAGGGTCTTGATTTGTTTTGGTTTGATGAAATGGCCACAGCAGTTTGAGAATAACACAAGAAAATCCTGAGATAACACAAGAAAATCCTGAGACTTATTTCCATTGATGTCCTCTCACAGTTAACAGTTAATAAGTTAAAAATACATTAAAATTAGAGGTGTAACGATATAGTGACTGCATCGAAAAATCGTTTTCAATTTTCAACGATCTACTATATCGATATGCAAACAGCTAAATATCTTATCGTTTGACTTTGTATCGTATCGAATCGTTTTGAATTGCAAATAATCGCATCGAATCGTTCTGCAATGCAAATAATCAATTATATCAATACTAAGTACTTTTAAGAAGAAAAAAAAGAGAAAGAGGGGTTTATATCCAGTATCCAGGTATTTATTTTTCACACAGAATTTGTGGGTAAACAAATAGTTACTGTATCGATTTTAAATCATTGAATCGAATCGTATCGTGTCCTGTATCGTTCATGTATCGTATCGACTAAATCACTGAATCGAAACGTATCGTATCGTTCTAAATTAACCTGTATCGTTCATGTATCGTATCGACAACCAAGTATCGTGATACGTATCGAATCGTTGTTAAAACGTATCGTTACACCCCTAATTAAAATACAAAACACATGACAGTAACATATACAGTACATTACATGAGGGCCCCTCATCTTTCATAGACTAGAACCCTCTTTAGGGGAACCTTTTTCTAATATACAAGCCTTTGTCTGCTGTTTAAAATACCTCAGATTGGTTGTCAGTTTGACACTGGTTTCGAGGCCGTTACACACTTTGCACACTTTACTGTTAAAAGCTCACATTTGCTACACTGGCTCTGGTGAAAAAATGGTTTACTTTGTTTACCTGAGTAAACAATTATTAAAAAAATATGGGGACCTCGCCATATCTTATGAACCTTGGTCAATCTGGCCATGGTAATCCTGGATTCTACTGGGAGCTCTCTGAACTGGTTCCTCCCTATCTGGGCTGACTGTAGCTTGGTTTTGAGGGATTTGATTAGGCCCTCGACCCAATCAGTACATGCAAAATCAAAATGGCACAAAATAAGGGAGTCGGCCAACACCAGTTTAGTCTCCCTATCCAAGTACCTTGCTGTCCGTGCCAAAAACCTTTGTCAGTCCGGAGACCTTGCTCAATACCTTGCCGGACATATTTTGGCCGTCTAAGTTACCCTCCAAGATACAACCCAGGTATTTCACTGATGATTTTGCTGCCATGTATTCCAAATGTAGTTTGACCTTGAAGTCAGGGCCCTTCCCTAATTAGGTGTTGGAGCCAAACAGAATAGATTCTGTCTTCTCAGAGTGTAAAGATAACTTGTTATCAATAATCCAGGGGTTAATGTTGGCCAATTCCTCACTCAGGGAGCTCCCTAGAGTGGCTTGATCCTTCAGCAATCTCTCAGCAACACTGACAAGCTATTTTCTATAATATAAACCCAGAGATGGTTACAAAATGATCAATAAAAACAAACTAAGTTCAGCTTTCATAAACATTATAATAAGGCTGTGATGGCTGTGATGGCAGAGGCTTGCACCTCTGTCCACGTTAGGGGAAAATATCAACCAATCAGAAGTAAAGCTAAAGCTAACAATATTGAAGGACAAGGTCTCCCAACCGAATCGAGTGACGTGACTCACAAGTCTGTACGACAAACCGTACACAAGTTATAGCAAAACATAGGAACTTTTAAATATCGACCATTCAGAAGAGGGGCGGGGCTAAGTAACCAATGAATGACAAGGACTCTCAAGCGAGTCAAGTGATACGACTCACAAGTCTGTACGACAAACCGTTCAAAAGTTATCCACATGTTTCCTAGGGCGTTGTGGGCATGACTTCCTGACGATTTGATCCAAATACCTGATCAAATCGTCAGGAAGTGATGCCCACAACACCCTAGGAAACTTGTGGATAGCAAAAAATAAGAACTATACCATGTATGTCTGTTGTCTGTTACGCATAAAAAATAAAAATAAATAGGAACTATCAAATATCGACCAATCAGAAGAGGGGGCTAAGTAAAACCAAAGAAAAAACAAGGACTGTGATCCGAGTCCAATGACATCACCCACAAGTCTGTATGGCAATCAGCTCAAAAGTTACATAGAAAAAAGGAAAAACTTGACCTTGTAGATCAGCTATTTTCACTTCCTGCTTGGCGGTGAAATAAGGAAGTTTGACGCTTCGCCATGGTCACACCGTTGTATGAAAACTCACGCTTTTGCTAACTTTTTATTGTTGAGGTCTCTTGTGTACGCTGAGCGAGTTTGAGGTGATTCTGAACATCCTCCAAAGACAATCTCCTAGTTAGCGTCTGTAGTAGTAGGTATCAGTGGTGGAAAAAAGTACTCAAATGTTTTACTTATCAATACTGCAATGTAAAAGTGTTCCGTTACGTAAGTAAAAGTCCGGAATTCAAAATGTACTTGAGTAAAAGTACAAAAGTATACCAAAAGTAAAAGTGCTAGAATGTTTTAAAATAGCAGATCTACAAGCTTGTAGATCGTCTATTTTCAAATAGCCTAGGAATAAAAAAGGGCTAAAGTGGTTAATGTGTGTTTTAAAATGTAATAACTTATATCTGCAAAGTAACTAGTAACTAAAGTTTTCAAATAATTGTAGTGGAGTAAAAGTACAATATTTGCCTCTGAGACGTAAGGGATTAGAAGTGAAAGTATTGAACATTGGAAATATTCCAGTAAAGTAAAAGTACCTCAAAGTTGTACTTAACTCTCTCACTGCCAGACTTATTTCTGGCTGCGTTTGGCCACTGCCAGGGATTTTTCGATTTTCTTACCTTTTTCCAAGTGGTCAGAGAATATTTATCTCCAGTATGATCAATCCCCTGATGGTTGCTAATCACTGAGGGTTATTATACTGTGTGGTTTCACAAATGTCAACGAGGTCATCGCAACCTTGTTGACATTAATTGTCTGCCATGTCTGGGCCAAAAATACACAGTAAAAAGAAAAAAGTACACAGGAGCCGAGATACAGACTTTTTAAGTAATAAGTTAACCAAGAAGTGAATGGAGCAGCAAATCTTCGGATCACGATATCTTGGTTTCTGAACGTTTTTCTCAAAAAAAATCTGGAGGTCCTTGTTTGGTTTGAGAACCACGGATATAGAAGACATTTTGTAGAATCGGAACCTCAGGTCTTAGCACGTTGCCTGCCAAGGACGCATACTGTATATGCGTCCTCTCAACTAGCTAGTTGAGAGGACGCATACTGTATATGCCAACCTATGAATGATGCCTTGACTGCGAGAGAACGATAGGAATGGAAATGACGTCATCCCAAAAAAACGAACTCCGTCCAGTCGTCCACTCCCATGATTTCTTCTCCCAGACTGCGTTTTCTGGTGAAAACGAGCCATATTCACCTGCCGATAACAACAGAACGGACGATCGCGGTTACAATGTTTTTGTTCCGGTGGAGAGAGGAGTGACTCGTCTCTAGCCTGGGTTCCAGACCATAGACCCCGCCCACTCTCAGAGCGGACTGCCTCCTCTTGGTCTGGTGTCGAAATGTGAACCTAGGATTTATTCGGTACAAAAAGTACCGTCCAATGAGAGTCGGCGGTGGGGGTGGGTCTAACGACAAGCCAATCAGCGAATATCTGCTAAGGCAAGCTGTGCGATGACGTCAGATGTAGGCGGATCCGTGGATCTCTTGTGATTGGCTTAGGGAAATTCAAATCCCCTCCCCCTTGTAATCGCAGACGCTGGAGCCAATTTCAGACTGAAGCTCCATGCATATTAATATTAATCAATTAATACCTGGCAGTGAATGTGTTAGAGGGTTAAGGAGTCTAGACCGAACCTGCAGTTCGGTGGCGTCCTCCCTGGTGAAGTTCAGCCTGCCGATCCGTTGCCTCCGCCTCTCCCTGGCCTCCAGGCACAGGCCCGACGGGCACAGTGTGGACGACAGCCCCAGGACCCGGCCACCCACCACGCCCAGGTAGTGCAGGAAACGAGTCTGCAGCTTGAAGGGGAGCAGAACCAGGTGATTACAATAGAGTTAACTGAAACGAACAAAATAACTAAAACTAGGATTAAATAAATAAACAATTTTAGTTAAAGGTAGGGTAAGTGATTTTCTTTGGTTAAAATAAGTGTTAAATAGCTCTATATTCTGATAGAACTATATAGAGTGTTTGTTCAGTAACAGGAGTCTACTTGTCTCTCCAGCTCTTTATAAAACAGAAAATGCATTTTCGTTTCAGTTTCATTTCCAATTTTATCCAATTAGGATAGAGAACTCAATCAGGATATAGATTAAACAAGTGAAATTGGAAGTGATGACACTAAGAAATGAGCAGACAAAATTAGAACTGGAACACTATAAAAATGAAGCTTAAAAATGGGTACTTTCTCCAGATTGGCTGAGATTTTGACACCTACCGGAAAATATATTTTCTGTTTATTAAAGAGCTGGAGAGACGGGGAGACTCCTGTTACTGAACAAACACTCTATAGCAATGATTACTATCAGAATATAGCGCTTTAACCTTTTAACAAAATACTTTTTGTTTTAACCAAAAAATATCACTTACCCTACCTTTAACTGAAATAAACATGTAAATGATAACTTTGTGGATATCCATTTTCCAATTCCTTAGCTGTGCCAGTTTTAACTGTAAATGTATGGGGGTCTTTTTTATTACCTTTTTTAGGACCTTTTTTTTTTTAGGACCTTTTTGAATCTCCCCCTTGACCAATACATAAATAAATAAAAATAAGACTTACATTACAGTCATTTAGCAGACGCTTTTATCCAAAGTGACTTACAATAAGTGTATTCAACATACAGTAGGGAACAGTATACTAATCACCAGAAGTCTTAAGTGCATTCTCTTCTAAAACAAGCAACTGAGAGTATACCTAGCGCTACGGTAAAAGTGCAATATATACCGGCTTTGTTAAAACAGACTTAACAGTCAAACTCGACTAAAACTAAGCCTTTTCAACAAAATGTAAAACCGTTTTAAAAACGGATTCAAACTGAACTAAAATTGAAAACCGGAGCCTTGTATTAGAGAGTTGCGCCACCTCGGGGGCAGAAAACTGTGCCGGTCACGTGGTTCATGTAAACTCGAAATAGTGACAAACGCTCATAGTAAGGTCCCCTCCCCGGTAGTTAGGCAACTAAATGGAGCGGAGGAGCAGATCTACAAGCCCATAACGCGTCGTGTTATGAGCTTGTAGATCTGCTATTTTTTGACCCGCTGTACGGCGAAGTATAACTCACTTAAAAGGACTGGGGAGCTGTTCTCACGTTATTGCTTTTCTAGCGCAAATATATCGGCGATTTTTGGGCCGACGACGGCCGATAGGAATATTTTGGCATATCGCCCATGCTTAGCTCATAGTGCATTCCGGAAACTTCCGGTTCAGGGCTTTGTCACTAATTCGACCAATAGAAGGCTCTGTAGAACAGTGGTTCTCAAACTTTTTCATGTCAAGGACCCCCAAATTGACACTTATTAGAACCGCGGACCCCCCTTTGAAAAGATACAGTATGCCAGGGACCCCCATAAGAGAAGATTGTTACGGCTCTAGCAGTGATTCTCAACCATTTTAATTTCAAGGACCCCCAGTTTGACATGCATTAGGCTACGGACCCCCATCTAATGGCATTTCTATCTCTGGGACCCCAAACTATATTGTAAAATCAATGTTAATTTAACTCTGAGAGTGTACAAATGGAACCAAATGGACCCGTTAGGGTCCATTTGGTTCCATTTGTACACTCTCAGAGTTAGACCCATAAGGGTCCATTTAGTCCCCAACTATCCATCATTTAGCTGGGGACCCCCTGGAACTCCCTCAAGGACCCCTGGGGGGTCCCCCCCCCCGGACCCCACTTTGAGAACCAACGCTGTAGAAGACCGGGCCGATGAAGTGAACGCGAGGCGGACGCGACTCTCCTCGCAATGGCTCTGGTCAAAAATCGAAATGAAAACAGAACCTGATCGAAAAAAACTTCCAAACTCGTACCAACCTGCGGTGTGAGCGGCTCCAGTTCAGCCAGCACCAGCAGCTTGGTGCAGTGGATCCAGGGGTGGGCGAGGACGTGCTTGGGCTGCAGGTGGTAGATGACGTAGCGCTCCGTGTCGATGCACTCCGCCAGCAGAGAGCGGATCTGCTGGAAGCGCTCCTCGCTGCCGCCCGTGTACACCAACACGTTGGGCGGTTTGCCGGTGCCGTCCCGCCCGGGGAACCCTTTGGAGTCGTCCTGAAACGAGAGGCGAAACGATTGATGGAATTAACGGGTTATATGATATTTTTTTCATTACAAATAAGTGTTAAATAGCTCTATATTCTGATAGTACTCATTGCTATATAGAGTATTTGTTCACTAACAGGAGTCTCCACGTCTCTCTCCCCAGCTCTTTATTTAAGTACAATTTTGAGGTATTTTTACTTTACTGGAGCATTTCCAATCTACTCCACTACATCTCAGAGGCAAATATTATACTTTTAATCCACTACAAATTATTTGAAAACTTTAGTTACTAGTTACTTTGTAGATTTGGATTATTATTACAAAACAGACATTAACCACTTCGGCCATTTGTAAATAGCTGATCTACAAGCTCACAACGCGGCGTGATGCAACGCATTGTGAGCTTGTAGATCGGCAAATAAGATCAAAATAATTGTATACATTTTAAACATTTGAAAACTTGGGACATTCTGCATAATGCGTACTTTCTACTTTTGGTACTTTAAGCACATTTTGATACCAATACTTTTGTCAAATAAATGTAGAATTCCGGACTTTTTCTTGTAACAGAGTATTTCTACATTGCAGTATTGATACTTTTACTTAAGTAAAAAAATGTGAGTGCTTTTTTCCACCACTGCTGTTTTGGAACATAATGAGGTTTCCACCCTGACAAGAGACCCTGATATAAATAAATAAATAAACGGGTTTACCTGAAAGTCCTCCAGAGCCTCGTCGTCGCTGCTGTTCAGCGCCGTGGTGTCGTTGGCGTCGTCGGGCAGCTCGGGGATGTTCTCCGCCGAGGCGTACTTCACGGACAGGATGGTGCTGTTCTCCAGCTCCAGGCATTCGTGGCAGTTGGAGAGGTGCAGGTGTGTGTGGCTGTGGGCCGACATGTGGCCCAGCGTCAGCTCGGAGGCCAGCTCCTGGCTGCTGCTGCACAGCGGCTCCGAGCCTCGACGATCCTCCAACCTAGTATAGGAAATTACACAGTGGTGTAAAAGTAACTAATGTACTCAAGTACAATTTTTTAAGTATTTTTGAGTGGTGCCAGCCACTCCTACACTTGACCGTGTGTGTGGGTCCGTCCGTCCGTCCGTTTGAGCACGGCCACAACAGCTGCAGCTGATTGCAACACAAGGATGCAACCAGTTACACTAATTCAAAGGCACCACTCTCTTCACACTGGGTGAGATTTTTTACTTACCTTGGATTGACAATTTTCAGTGCTTGTGCGCTTCTACTCCACTACATCTCAGAGGCACATACTGTACTTTTTACTCCGCTACTTAAATCACTTAAATCACAGGCTAGAGGAACAAGACTGAACAAGACTGCTCGACGTACTAAACAGCACACACAGGTAGAAGAATCTTGGCTGGGTTCAAAAACCAAATCCATTCCAATTTTGGACAGCGTGGCTCCCATGCAAACCCATCAGGGTCAAAACCCGCTCGGTACCATGAATGAATTCGGACATCCTTACTGCCATGAAAGTCGGAAACAAAAAGTCTTCTTTTTTTTCTCTTTTGTACATATTTCTTATGTCTCATACCAGTAACCTGTAAGCTGATTGTGTGACGTTCTGTATAGTAAGTGTGTATATCTGTCTGTCTCTTATGTCATCACGATTTGTGTGCATGGGAACTCATTTTAAACAAGCTTAGTGCTTTACGAGTTATCCAATTTAGTAGACCTCGTTATTGTGAATTGTACTTCCATGTACCGTTTCTCATGTCTTACTAAATAAAGTACATCGTACAATTATTTGAAAACTTTAGTTGCTAGTTACTTTGTAGATTTGGATGAGTACTACAAAACATGCATTACACACTTTATCCCTATATACTTTGGCTATTTGAAAATACTGATTTTATCATAACAAAAGTTTTTTTTTTAACTGTTAGGATTTAGAAGACATTTCTAGAATCGCCAGAAGCAAAGATTTGAGTGTCTGTCGGTCCCTCTTTACCTCCCCAGCCATTCAGGAACGCTTCAGATTTCAACCACCAGGGGCAACAGAGCAGGTCTGGACTTGATACCACTTGAACCAGCAGTGAATGGGGACACTAACAAACATTGAATTACCTTTTAATTCAACTGGTTTAAACATGTGCCGTGTAACTTCAGGCAATTTTGTTGCTCTACTAACCCCATTTCAGAGGTTTATTACCACACAAGCAGCATAGTAAATTACCTAAACTTATGAAATGCTGGATGCAAAGCCCTTCTGTCCATATTCTGTGCACCGACTGACAAGGGACAGGTGAATGTAATCAGACTGGAAGGTTTGCTGCTCTAGCCTATACACAAATCTACAACCAAATACCCCTATACACAAAATGCTACACACACACAGACACAAAATGCCTAAAATGATTTATACTTTTAACTTATATTTGTTCCTTCTGGGTCTGGCCAAAACCAGGTCTCCTGGTCTTGTTGAATAGCCCAAAGACATCTATCACTTTGCTCTAACCTCTTCCTGGTGTCAGGCGGTAGCAGCAGGCTGCCCTTCCTGCACTGGGCGTGTTGTTGGGGGTCCGGGTCCCCCCCCTCTCTCCGGTCACAAGGCGACGCCACAGACAACACGATCTCCGTCTGCGTGTTGTCCAGAGCGAGGGAGCACAGGTCCTCTGGGTTCTCCGCGCGCGGCTTCTCCAAAAGCTCCCTGAGGGACGATTCTTGGAGCAGAACGGCTAGGGGGAAACGTTGATTAACACAATGCCTGCCAGAGTTTTTTCAGAACAGTCTGTAGCCTCTGCCAGGGTTTTGCCATGATTTTGGTACCTGTTCGCGTAGCCACAGATTTTTTTCCTCCAGTATGATTGATCCCCAGATGGTTTCTAATCACAGATGGGATTCAGGTGTGGTTTCACAAATGTCAACGAGGTCATTTTGACCTCGTTGACATGTGTTGTTTGATGTTTCAATATAGCTCAAAACCAGTAGTTTTAAACCAAAAAACAAAGTGAATTGTTTGTCCGTTTGAATTTTAACATTGAAGTGAATGGAGCAGCAAATCTTCGAACATTTTTAGCTCCTAATCTGTTCGTAATTCGACAAGGGTTGAAATTATAAACAAAAAACAAAAAAAAATGTTTAAAAAAAAAAAAAAAAAAAAAAAAAATCCTTTTTTTCAAAGACGTATATATACGTCTTTGGCGGACAACAGCTGATTATTAAAAGACGTATATATACGTCTTTGGCAGGTAATCAGTTAAAAAGGTGAAATTATTATTACTGCAAAATGGCAACCTAGAAGTACATGATGATATTTCACTTTGGCTCATATATCAGGCATTATTTGACTATTTTTTTATGACATCGGTATCAGCAATTATGCAGCTGATGTGTCCTGATTTTTTCCCAACTTTCAACATGGTGTCTCTTGTGCATTTCAAACGTCAAATGTCAAATATTTTTTTCCCATCAGTTTTCAGAAAAAACATGTTTCTACATCAGTGGTGCTCAAACTTTTGTCAAGGACCCTCAAAATGATATGTGTTTGGCCGCCGACCCCCCATCTCAAAATGTTTCGTTCCAGGGACCCCCCAGAAGCAAAGATTTGAGTTAAAAAATGTTACTTGAAAAACATATATATTCAAAGATTTGCACACATTTTCACGATTTTTCAAAAATAGCAGATCTACAAGCTCATAGCGCGGTACTCGGTGCCGCGCTATGAGCTTGTATATCTGCTATTTTTGAATAGCCAAAGTGTAAAATAATGCTTTTTAGCTCTAATCAAGAAGTGACACAGATGCGTTCCAGGTCTTAAATGGTTAAATAAAATAATAAATAAGTAAAAGACTGAATGGAAAACAGGCAGTGAAAAAAATTGGGGGGGGAGAAAGAAAATCTCGCCTGCCCTAAATGTAATTCCTGGGAACTCCACTGGTTCAGTAACAGGGGTCTCCCCTTCTCTCCTGCTATTTTGATAAACAGAAAATACACGTTCAGGTCGGGAGAAAGTCTCAAATAGAAACTTCAAATCAAATCAAAGTTTTTCCAAATCTTTTTTTCATATGGGTCAAAACATGGGTAATCAGTGGTCTAGGACTCTGCAAAAACGGTCGGCCTCTAGTCTCTTCTACAAGTTCATTCAACACTCAAAACAAAACGTGTGCAACATAAAACTTGGAAGTTCACAGGATCTGTCGGGTGGAAACCTCACATGTCCAAAACCGTTACTTTTCAGGATTCAAACTCAACAATAACAAATAGCAGATCTACTTTTGATGCTTTTGTGTGACGCTGTAGTATGATCAAGTAGGGCGTTAAGCCATTAAGACCGGGAACGTATCTGTGTCATTTTTTTAGATTTCTTTGGCTGTTCAAAAATAGCAGATCTACAAGCTCGTAGCGCGGCACTCGAGAAATCGTGAAAATGTGGGCAAATCTTTATATATATACTTTTTTAACAAACGAACATTTTGAACTCAAATCTTTGCTTCTGGGGGGTCCCTGGAACAACATATTTGGAGATGGAGGTCCGTGGCCAAATACATATCTTTTTGGGGGTCCTTGACATGAAAAAAACGTTTGAGAAACACTGATATTACAGCTATATACTTTTTTTT
The DNA here is from genome assembly GCF_963454915.1 of Gymnoscopelus microlampas. Taxonomy (NCBI): domain Eukaryota; kingdom Metazoa; phylum Chordata; class Actinopteri; order Myctophiformes; family Myctophidae; genus Gymnoscopelus; species Gymnoscopelus microlampas. The sequence continues at coordinate 8,148,009 of NC_139949.1, forward strand.
TTTTAACCGTTAGGATTTAGAAGACAGTTCTAGAATCCCCAGAGGCAAAGATTTGAGTTAAAATGTTCGCTTTAAAAAATATATATATTAAAAGATTTGCATGATTTTTCAAAAAATAGCAGATATACAAGCTCATAGCGCTTGTATATCTGCTATTTTTTGAACATCTAAAGAAATCTAAAATGACACAGATGCGTTCCCAGTCTTAATGGGTTAATTTACAGGATAAAAACACAAACAGTTAGAATACAGAGATGGGGGGAGGCTTCTGCATGACAGCCACGACAGTGACGGAAAGACAAATGGAGGAGGAACTCACAGACTATCTTTGAAGGCACTAGTCCATTGTCCGGCGCCAGGCGGTCTTCTATGAAGGCTACGCCCAGGCGGCTGAAGTCGTCCAGGCTGGCCTGGCACACCGCCCTGAACGGCTGGCCAGGCCGACAGGCCAGAGGAACACAACACTCTGACCACTTCACCACCTGGACACCGAAAAAACACATGTTACACAGGTTATAGGCTGGTTAGCACAATTATTTCAAGCTTTTGCCTCGATTACGGTGAACCCATTAAAGGTTTCATGACGTTCAGTTTTACCACACATTAAAAGTCTTTGTCATGGTCCTTCAAACGTGTATGGAAAGTTTTAATGAAAAAATCCACTCCATTGATCCATGGCAGGTGTTTTTCTCTCACATTTCTAAAGCCTTTTCAACTGCAATGAAAAAAGAAATCTTTGCCTGCGGGTGTCGCTGGTGAGGGATTTTGCCTGTCAATCATCACCTCTGCTCCGCCCCCCCAAAGGAAAGGATAGGGGAGGGGAGGAGCAAGGAGGAGAGTGGGCGGGATTAATCGGCTGTGACCTCACTGCCGAAGGGCCAAGCTCAGATTACTTTTCAGCCTAATTATTCAGAAAACCCCAGACCACAGAAAATCCACTGAATGTTCAAAGTTCAGATTTTTTGGTTGTAATTGAGGTCATAAAACCCCCCAAAAAAAACATAAAAAATAAGAAAAGTGAAAATGAATGTCATAGAACCTTTAAGGCCTGACGTTCCGATTCTACAAATGTCTTCTAAATCCTAACGGTTTTCTGAAACATTTGTTACTATATCAGTGGTTCTCAAACCTTTTCATGTGAAGGACCACCCAAATTTGTATGTATTTGGCGGCGGCGGACCCCCCCCCCATCTCAAAATATTTAGTTCCAGGGACCCCCAGAAGTAAGGATTTGAGTTATAAATGTGGGCTTTAAAAAAAAAAAAAAAAAAAAAAAAAAAAATTATATATATATATATATATATATATATATATATATATATATATATATATATATATATATATATATATATATATATATGTGTCAATTCTAAAAAAGCTCAATTCTGACACGGATGCGGTCCCGGAATGAATGGGTTAATGAACCATTTATTTTGTTAAGTGCAAATAACCTGTCTACAAGCTCACAGTGTGCCGCTGTGCGACAGGTTGTGAGCTTGTAGATCGACTATCTGTGCTATTTTTGCACACCACCATTATACAACAAAGTATAATACAGGGCTTACTGCAGTAGTTAATCAAACTAATACATGTAGTCGATTATTTAAAAAATAATCTAGCAGACCTAACACAGGTTGTAACTACACGACCTTAACACAACACATTACAGAATTTGCTGATTTGATTATAAATTAGTTGCAAACACTATAGCAACTATCACAATTTGGAGCTTTAACCTTTTCACAGAAAAAATACTTTGTTTTACAACCTTTAACCGTTTGAATCCTCGTGTCCGTATTCTGGGGGCGAACACTCGCCACCAATAGCTGATTTACAAGCTCACACAAACAAGCTACGCAACACAACCACACTGCCAAATGTACCCAGATACGCCGTCCCACACCTTGACACTAGGTATGAAATGGTACACAAATGGTCAGCTAAGTCAGTGGTTCTCAACCTTTTCAGGCCGCGACCCCCCAAAATAATCATATTTGAAATGGGGACCCCTCACCCTGACAAGCACTTGGAATTGTAGGAGTTGAGGTGTCAAATTTTGTTTGGCTCAGTTCCACAGATAAATATTGTGAAAATAGCCGATCTCGCGAGGCGCTGCGAGCTTGTAGATCGGTGACAATTTTGGCGGTATTAAAAAGGTCTTAAGTCCTTAAAGTCCTTTTTTCGGTGAAGATATTTAGTGTAGAGCGAAAACTTGAGGGGTAATATAGCACCATGGGGGCCTCCAGTCAACTAAATATGTAGGATTATAAGTAGATAGAAACCAGCCACACGTTGGCTGCCCCAGACAACATTTTCACATCATGGACCGATTCTTTAGTGACCAACGGTTGGCAGTCTTGTCTTGTTAAAAAGGTTAAAGCTCTATATTCTGATAGCAATCATTGTTATTAGTTTGTTTAGTACTAAAACAAACACTCTCCTACTTCTTTTTAGTAAACAGAAAATACACTTTCAAGGGTTTCAAACATTTTCACAGCATTTACAACCCCCCAAAAAACAGCCGACGCATGCACAGTAACATGCACTGAAAGATCATATAAGAGGTGGTTTCAGCTACAGCCATGGATAATAATGATAGAAGCTGGATGTTGGTGAACTCAATTGTAAATTGTGTGGAAGAAATGTAATATTAGTTTTGAACTAGTTTCTTTCTGCTCCTACATAACATATTTGGATATCGTTGCTGTTGGGGAAAAAACATCTCATCTCCACATTAATGCCCTACTTCATCATACTAAAGTAAAAATAGCAAAAATAGCCAATCTACAAGCTCAAAACTCACTGCATCGTGATGCGTTTTGAGCTTGCAGATCTGCCATTTTTGAATAGGCTCTATGCACAGCAGCCATATTGGAAAGAAATTGGGCCTTCATACATCCTTCACAGGTGTTACCGATGATACTAATTAAGGCTCTGTTCCATTCTGGTCAAACAGAGTCAGGGTTCTGATATTGTTCGGCTCACTGGAGACACTATCCTACACCAGTGGTCCAGGGACCGTCATGGTTCCTTGAGGGGGTTACAAATAAAAATAAAATGTGGACACATGAGGTTTCCACCCGACACCAACGATATGTGATGTGTAATGCGTACTTTATTATTACTGCATGTGGCATCAGAATGATGCCGCGTGGCTTCAATGATGAAGTAAACATTCTCTGGCCGGGGACCAGCAGCCACCGAGGAGGACGGTGACAGCACAGTCCAACTGCTGAGGTCCTCACATGCCTATGGGGACAACAAACACACACACACACACACACACATATGTCTACACGTTAGTAGAGACATCGGTTAGGACTCATTATTAGGGATTAGGGTTGAGACACGGAACCGTAATCGGTTCCATCACATTCCGGAAACAACCATTTCCGGAACAGGTTTTTCATGTCTAGGACCCCCAACTTGACAGTGATTAGCCCACGGACCCCCATTTGAAAAGATATGCCATGGACCACCATAAGAGAATATTTTTTTACGGCTCTAGCAGTGATTCTCAACCATTTTAATTTCAAGTACACCCAGTTTGACATGCATTAGGCTAAGGGACCCCCATTTAATGGCATTTCTAGGGGTTAGGGTTAGGGTCCCGTTAGGGTCCATTTGGTTCCATTTGTACACTCTCAGAGTTACAGATACATTAGGGTCCATTTGGTTCCTAACTATCCATAATTTAGCTGGGGACCCCACTTTGAGAACCAATGTGCTATACAATTGCAATACCGGTAGTTCTCAAACGTTTTAATTTCATGGATTCTTGATCATGTACATTTGTACACTCTCAGAGTTACAGGCCTGTAAGGGTCCATTTGGAAACCCCTATGAGACTCACTAAAGGGAACCGTTGAGGAATGGGATCCTAAAGGATCCAAACCCAATATTTGGAAAAAACAAATATTGCTACATAATTGCACTAAGCAGTTTCTTCTACTGTCTGTACTGTATACATGAGCCAAAGCTGCAGCTTGGTCCTGGTTTGGTTCTGTTTCTTGTGTCTCTTTTTGTTCTTGTCTTTGTGCTGTTGTTTATTGTGTTGTCTTGTATGTGAGAGGAAGCACCAAGACAATTTCCTATCAAACTTGTTTTGAAATGGCAAATAAATACTTGAACTTGAACTTGAACCTATTAGGGATACAGTGGGAATGGGATAATCAGTTAGACAGGCATTAGCCATCCTAATCAGGTGGGTTCACAAAAGGGAACTTTGTTTTTAAAGTGCCTGGCATCCGGCTTTGTCGAGCGTCTACACACACAAACATGATTGGCCCGTGTTCAGGGGAGGGAAGCCGGGGGGTGAGGGTGATATATGTCGCTGCACGTAATCCTATGGGCTGGGGGCGGCACCTGTCAGCAGGGAGTGTTGGGCGGGAGGAGGACGAAGGCTCTACGTCCTCCCGGTGGGGGCTCCTCACTGGCAGGTGAGTCAGTAGGATACGACAGCAGTGACAACACACACATGTGTGTGGAGAGGAATCAATTGGCATAACGACTAAATCGGGGAGAAAAAAGGGGCAAAAAGCACAACAAAATTATAATAATAAATACAAAAGGGAACTTTTGAGAACACACCTGATCAATGCCAGGCTAATAATAATGAGTAGACGTATGAACAAATAAATCCATTATTCAATGTCTAACCGCATTCACACAATACTACTCAACCCCGCCCCAACGCAGCGTCTCTGCGGCCCCTCATGGTTTTAATTTTTTAGCACAGGATAAAAATATACATTTCCGTTCAAATATATGGGTTGCTTCATTTTTTTTTCAAAAACAAACAGACATATACAGGTGCGTCAATTGTTACAGGTATAATGCATAGTTTTCTATGCATTTCAGGGTTTTTGGGGGGTTTGACCCCCATTTTTTTCGGCCACGCGGAAAAGCCGCACACCCAGGATAGATAGCTTCAATTTTATAGTGTTCCATCTCCAATTTTGTCAGCTGTTTTTGTTTGTGTCATCACTTCCAATTTCACCTGTTTATCCTGTAAGAGTTTTCTTTCCTGATTGGATGAAATTGGTATCCCAACCTAAAAATGAATTAAAGAGCTGGGGAGACAGGGAGACCCCTGTTACTGAACAAACACTCTATAGCAATGATTACACTTATATAAACTTATATAAACAAAAAAGAATATCACCTACACCCCCTTAATGAGTTAGTGGACCACACATCTAAGTTGACGGCAGAAGGAAACATTCCTACTACTTCACCTTCATTGAATAGACAGGGGAAAAACATGAGGGGGGAATGTGAGCCAACAAGCTGCTACAGTATGCATGTACTGCCAGAAACAGCAGCTTCAACCTGAGCTAGCACTACTTCACAAACTTCCTTTTTTTAAGATTTATTTTTGGACTTTTTATGCCTTTATTATTATTAATAGGACAGTAGGCTGACAGGAAATGGGGGACTCGAACCCGCGGCGTGCTGTCAGGCTACATTGTCGCATCATGACACGTTGAGAGCTTGTAGATCATTTTATCTCAATTTTGAATCATTTTAGAGTTTAAAACATTTTTTTTTAACACTAAAAGAAAAATGCCAGAGGTACAGTTGTTATACTCGAAATGCGTTGCCAAGTAGTCGGCCTGTTTTTAAGCCATTTTTGTGTTTAAGTGCCTAGACAAACGTTGTAAAAGGTATAGTATGTATTTTGAAGACATTAAACCCTTTTTTTTTGCATTATACAGTGGTCTCTCTCCTCGTGTGATTTACATTGGAGGGGAAAAAAAGGAAATTTGGGGGGGAATGAAACAAAATATTACTGCTGGTGTCACCGTGGCCCAGTTTGGGCTGATTGGGAAACTAGAGCAAGACATGGAGCTCAACAGTTGTAATTCCAGACTCTAATAATAGCATTCCGAGATTGTGGAATAAAGTTGTCTGGCTACTAGGCTTGTAACGATTCACTCAACTCAAAATACGATTCGAATCACAATACTAGGTTCATTTTTCACAACTTTTTTTAAACACAATTTTCTTTTCCAGACAAACGATCGAAAAATCTTTTTTTATCACTATTATTTCCCTTAGACAAATCCAGTATTTTCTTCTCTTAAATATTTTTTTACAAAACTGTGTTTTCTCTTATCCTCTTTTCAAAACAGTAGCAAATGACTGAAAAAATCTTTTTTTTATCAATTCTCTTAAAAAGATCCTGTATTTTCTTCTCTTTTTTTACGCTCCCTCTGCTGTTTGCATCGCAATAAAAAAACGAGCCTGTAGATCTAGATATTTTTGAAAAATTGAGAAAATGTGTGCAAATTAATATATTTATATTATTTTAAACATTTTTAACTCAAATCTTTTCTTCTGGGGGTCCCTGGAACAACATAATTTGAGATGGGGGGGGGGGGTCCGTGGCCAAATAAATATCATTTTGGGGGTCTTGACATGAAAAGGTTTGAGAACCACTGATATTGAAACATACGTTTTTCAGAAAACGGTTAGGATTTAGAAGTCATTAGTAAGAATCGGCCTCAGGTCTTAATGGGTTAATTGATTTACGATAAATCGTTACATGCCTACTGGCTACGCGACACTAGGGACGTCATGATGACCCATGTTCACCCTCCCAATGGGACTTGTAATGGCACTTGGTGGATGTCGGTGCACAAACAGAACACCAAGAACCCATAGAAATATGCAAGACATCGTAGCGTGTTGGTCAGAGTGGTGGTTATTAAAGTGGGGTAAGGGGACCCACAGGGGTCCTTTGGGAAGGGTTCCAGGGGGTCCCCAGCAAAATGTGTTAATGCAGCACAATCATTTTTCACAACTGCTATTTTTGAACTTTTTGGAAAAATCTTGAAAATGTTGAATAACTTTGCTTTTTTTAAAAACAAATCTTCTCTTCTGGAGGTCCTTGACACAACATATTTTGAGATGGGGGGGATGGTTGGGCAGAAACCAGCTAACTCCATTTTTGCTTTGCACGTTTTTTTCATAAATCAGTGCTATTGAACACCCTTTACGTCTGCGTGTTGGTTTACCAATGAAAAGTATTAAAAAGCACTTCTGACGAAATCAGCTAACTCCATTGGATCCTCAAACATTCTGCTAAACCAGCACCAGTCCACCAAAGAGGGGAGGAGCTGGTTTTACTGACTCCAGGCTCCACCCCCTTTTGACCTCATTGGGAGCTTGGCAGTCCATTCAGCTGTTCTTATCAATGATGTACAAAACCTCCTAACTCCACTTTTTGTTTTTGTCATTTCCTGAAAAATTTACATTTTGGAGTTAGCTGGTTTCTGCCCGACAGCAGAGATATCATTCTGGGGGTCCTTGGCACAAAAAGGTTTGAGAACTACTGAGTCCCGCCCCCCAGCTATTCATTTCAATTAAAGTTGTTCGCTGGCGTTTGAAGCACCCGGAAGTATTTGGGCACCCAAATACAGAAGACTTGAGCACCGAGCAGGCGCACTAGGGTTTCAAATGGTAGGAGCATGCGCAGCAGCATGGCGTTTTAAATAAGGAAGTACTGCATTCTCAGATTTGACCACCAGGCGGCGACAGCCACTTCGCTGTTCTACCGCGGCTCCTTCGTGCACGTGGGATGGAGGGCGGTCTATCCTCTCTCACGAGCGCAGAGTGACGGTCATCGCCACCAGCTTGTCGTAGTCGGCCCCAGCGAACTGCTCCACCAGCTTGCCGTTCTTGTAGAAGTGGAACGTGGGCATGCAGCTGATCTTGCATTCGGCGGCCACATCGGCGGCCTCGTCCACGTCCACCTTCAGGAAGATCACGTTCTCGTTCTCCCCGCTCTCCGACAGCTCCTTGAAGCGAGGGGCGATGTGTTTGCAGGGCCCGCACCACGTGGCCGTGAAGTCCACGACCACCAGCTTGTCCCCGGCAGTCTCCAGGATGGCCCGGAAGGAGTGCAAGTCTTCTACTGAATGAACCATGGCGACGATACTTGGAAACGGATGAGAGTTTGATCCTATGACTGTCCTGTCTGTCTGTCTGTCTGTCTGTCTGTCTGTCTGTCTGTATGTCTGTATGTCTGGACCTTTTATGAGCCCTCCCCCCTTGTGGAAAAATTATATCATCTTTGACGTCACTCTTGTCCAAATATGGAATGGGCGGCCGCACAGACAGAAGGACACAGATACCAGTGGGTTCTCAAACGTCTTTGTGCCAAGAGCCCCAAAATTTTAAATATGTTGTGCCAGGGACCCCCAGAAGCAAAGATTTGTATCAAAAATGTTAGCCTTTGTAAGAAAAAGATTTGCACACATTTTCAATTTTTTTTCAAAAATAGTAGATCTACAAGCTTGTATATCTGCTATTTTTGAATAGTATAAGTATAAAATATAGATAAAGGGGCTAAAATGATTGTGACGGTTTATTAACTAATGTTGCTGGGGACCCCCTGGTATCCCCCCCCAAGGAGGACCCCTGGGGGTCCCCGGGCCCCACTTTCAGAACCAATGCACTAGACCAGTGGGTTCTCAAACTGTGGGTCGGGACCCCCAGGGGCGGTCTCTCCAAATTATTTTTGGGAGGTTCCCAGATGATTTGCTTAATGTGCAACATTCTTTTCTCACTCAACAGTAAACAAACCAGAAAACAACATACAGTATTAGTGTACACAGGTGAGGTTATCAGCACATTTCTTAAAATTACTTTTAATACCTTTTTTTTTCCGTCAAAAGTGATCAACAAACTATACGATAAACAATTGGCTATTTTCACAATATTTATCTGTGGAACCGAGCCAATAGGCTCTATGCACAGCAGCCATATTATCACTTCCTTCACAGGTGTTACCAATGATACTAATGAAGGCTCTGTTCCATTTAGTGTACAAATGGAACCAAATGGACCCCTAAGGGTCCATTTGGTTCCATTTGTACACTCTCAGAGTTACACTCCCGTAGGGTGTCATTTGGAACCCCTCAAGGAACCATGAGGGTCCCTGGACCCCAACTTTAGACCCACTGGCGTAGCAGAGTGTTTCCAGTGAGCCAACATGCACAATATCAGCACCCTGACTCTGTTTGACCAGAATGGAACAGAGCCTTCATTAGTATCATTGGTAACACTTGTGAACGTCTTCACAATGGCTGCTGTGCATAGAGCCTATTAAAAGTGCTTGTCAGGGTGGGGCGGTCCCCAGTTCAAATAGGATTATTAGGAAGGTTTTAGAACAGCAGCACTAGACGACAGGTGCTGCACCGTGTAAAGCTATGAGAAGCTCTGGGGTTCTGCACGGGTGGAGTGGAGACACACACATCTTCAGGAGTGCTTTACCTCTATTATTATACTATAGTAAGCAAGGAAGATACTGTATATACAGGAATACATTTAGTTAATGTAGGTAACTCTTCATTTTATAAAAGAAATATGAGCTTGTATATCTGCTATTTTTAGACAAAGAAGTCTAAAATGACACAGATGCTTTCCCGGATTGAATGGGTTAATTCCCAAGCTGCCACTCTACCTCGTTAGCCACTGCTGACACATGTGACCATTTATTTTCATTGACCAGGGTGCATGACATTTACTCTCATAAATAATACCTCCAAAATGGTCACAGAATCACTTCAGATGATACACTGAGGTGGTGACATACATTGAGACTTCCTGTAAACCCGAAGGACTTAAGACCGGGAACGCATCTGTGTTATTTTAAGATCGCTTTGGCAATTCAAAAATAGCAGATCTACAAGCTCATAGCGCGGCACCGAGTGCCGCGCTATGAGCTTGTAGATCCCTGGAACAACTTATTTTGAGATGGGGGTCCGCGGCCAAATACATATAATTTTGGGGGTCCTTGACATGAAAAAGTTTGAGAACAACTGATTATAGCAACATACGTTTTTTTCTCTCAAAAAACTCTTTAAAAAAGGATTTGGAAGATATTTGTAATCGGCCTCGGGTCTTCATGGGTTAATGTGCACACTACACTCTCCTTAAACACATAACCCTACATACTTCGTTGCCGGGGGTCAGCTCACAAGACACGCTGTGATCTTCTACTTTGGCATTAACACCAGAATAGGGAGGATTTTATTACAGTGTAGAATGGGGTCAGATAGAGATAGATAGATAGATAGATAGATAGATATATCATGGGGGATCCTTTAAATAAATACAAATGTTGACAACCAGTGCTCTAGAGCAGGGGTCTTCAACGATGTTCAGGCCAAGGACCCCTTGGCTGAGAGAGAGATGAAACAGGCAGTAGGGACCCCCCACTACATATTGTATACAATTGTGTTGCAGATTAAACCTTTCCTGATTCATGTAAATGTGTATTTTCAGACAGTTCACCGCTTAAACCCTCAATACTTAGAAAACTTGTACTTGGTCTGCTCTTTTTTTCCCTCTACACCAAACCTTGTTGACATAAATAGCACACTGCGAGGCGTTGTTTGCTTGTAGATCTGCTATTTTCGGCTAATATTCCCCTCAGAATAGGGATTCTAGGGTTCAAGTGGTTAATATCACACAAAGAGATTTGGTGGCCCCCCTGTAGTAACTCTGTGGACCCCCCCCTAGGGGTCCCGGACTCCCTGTTGAAGACCCCTGCTCTAGAGTGTGGTCCAGGTACCCTCAAAGTTCCTTGAGGGAGTTCCAAATGAACCCTTAGAGGTCTGTAACTCTTTGTAAGTGTACACTACAAATGGAACCCAACAGAATGAATAAATAATAAATAACAGCTCTAATAAACACAGTGGAGCACACAGACCAGCCTCTATAGCGCCATGATTACAGTTCATATAATAAGTCGGATACAAGAAGAGTGGGCACTAGGGAAGAGTGGGCACTAAGGAAGAGTGGGCACTAAGGAAGAGTGGGTACCTCGATGTCAAAATGTGCTTTTGTCCAAAATGTTTAAAAAAAAAAAAAAAAAGGGTCTTCAGTAATGTAAAGCAGTGGTTCTCAAACTTTTTGACTTCATGTCAAGGACCCCCAAATTGACACTTAGTAGCCCGCGGACCCCCATTTCAAAAGATATGCCAGGGACCCCCATAAGAGAAGACTTTTTTACAGCTCTAGCAGTGATTCTCAACCATTTTAATTTCAAGGACCCCCAGTTTGACATGCATTAGGGCTACAGACCCCCATTTAATGGCATTTCTATCACTTGGACCGCAATTCATATCGTAAAATCTATGTCAATTTAACTCTGAGAGAGTACAAATGGAACCAAATGGACCCGTTAGGGTCCTTTTGGTTCCATTTGTACACTCTCAGAGTTACAGACCCATAAGGGTCCATTTGGTGCCTAATCTATCATTTAGCTGGGGACCCCCTGGAACTCCCTCAAGGACCCCTTCAACTTCTTGTTTATGCCCAAAATGTTTTTTTTTAACAATTGTAGAATATTGTATCTTAATTGTCAAATATTCAAGCATTTTATAATTTTTCATTTTCCAAATGTTTTATGTTTTCACATTTTGGACAAAATAGCTAATTTGACATCGAGGTGCCCACTCCTCCTCAGTCAGTGCCCACTCTTCCTGTTACCCATTGTTTATGTGTTCCTTCCCTCTAATGGTGGTTTTGCATTCATAATTCATTGGGTTACAGGACATAATAGATAAATAATAAATAACAGCTCAAATCAAACGCAGTGAAGCAGCACACCGACCAGCCTCTAGCTGAGTGGTTCTCAAAAGTGGGTTCCTGGGACCCTCAGGGTTCTAAAAGGACCATTAAAAAGGTCTGGAACTCTGAGAGCGTACAAATGGAACCTTACGGGTCCATTTGGTTCCATTTGTACACTCTCAGAGTTGCGGGGGGTCCTTGAAATTAAACGTCTTGAGAAGGATACAGGATAGGTGGGCACTAGGGACATCTTAGCCTGGGACCAGACGAATCTGCGAGTGCAAACGCCAGGCTAGGGACATCTGGCCACCTTGATGTAGAATTGGCTATTTTGTCCAAAGAAATGGTCTCTTAACTTGTCTTAAGTGAAGTAAAAGTATACATGATGTAAACATGCACGGTACATCATTATCAGACTTAATTCTATCCTTCAACTTATTGTTTATGCCTCAAAATGACTGGATTATACAGGTTTTGTAGCAATTGTAGAAATATTAGACCTTAATTGTCAAATGTTTAAGCATGTTCTGATCATGTATACTTTAATATTTTTCAAATATTTTATTTTTTTACATTGTGGACAAAATAGCCAATTTTACATCGAGGTGCCCAGATGTTCCTAGTTCCCACCTGGCCTGGTACCTTTGAGGGTCCACTGCTCTAGCTCGATTCATTACAGTTCATATGAAACATGAGTGTCATATCATGACAGTCATGGCGCTACTTGTTGCTGGTTTTTGAAATGTCTACATTTACAACCAGTACATCTACATAAACGTTCAAATTTCAAATATAAAGTGCTGACCCCATGGCCACAGATGTAACAAGTTAAAACGCCCGGGTCTAAGTGCCCGTATCTTCCGTATTGTTCAATAAAAAGCATGTTACTCCTATCGGCAGCCATTTTTTTTTCATAGAGTTATAAGGTATCAGAGTGCAGTACACCTCCCAACCAATAGGGTCGCGTAGTTCAAAACGTATGGAGAAAATTCTGAGAAAATGGCCACCGGATCGGATTAAAATGCTTTTTATTGAACAATACGGAAGATACGGGTACTTGGACCCAGGCGTTTAAACTTCTTACATCCATAGCCATGGGGTCAGCACTTTATATTTGAAATCTGAACGTTTATGTAGATGTACTGGTTGTAAATGTAGAAATAAAAGAAAAACAGGGACAAGTAGCGCCATGGCAATTGACTTGTGACAGACGAGCGTCATGTGAACCATGGCTAAGAACATTGGAAATACTCCAGTAAAGTAAAAAACACCTAATAATTGTACTCAAGTAAAGTAGCCTACTTGAGTACATGTACTTAGTTACTTTACATCACTGTATTAGCTGTAGTACAACCCTCGTAGACGTATTTATTATTCTGGCGTTTTCAATCTACGAGAGTTGTAGGGTTCACGCCCCATGGAGACATGGACTTTCTGCACTATGCCCCTCAGATACTCCAAACGTGTACAAATTGAAAATAAGGTGCTTACCCCAAAGCCCCAAATGTTAACTACTTCTACGCGGTAGTAGTTTAATGTAATAATCCATACCTTTCAATAAATAAGTGTTTTAATGCCGTCTGTGGCCGAACGCCATTTTTTCACCCTCGTTTACTTCCTCTTTACATTTAGCGTAATTCCGGGTTTCACCGGATGCGCCCCCTCACTACCCGTCACTACCGCCTATTGGGAACTTCCGACAGAATCGGCCACAGACAGCATTAAAACCCTTCTTTATTGAAATATATGGATTATTACATTAAACTACTACCCCGTAGAAACAGTTAACATTTGGGGCTTGGGGGTAAGGACCTTTATTTTCAATGTGTACACGTTTGGAGTACCTGAGGGGCATAGTGCAGAAAGTCCATGTCTCCATAGGGCGCGAAAAACGTCAGAATCATAAATACGTCTACGAGGGTTGTATACGACAGCTAGTACTTAGTTACTTTACAGTTTACACCACTGTATAAATAAATCACCTGAGGTTCAGTGATGTACACAGCCTTGTCTCCCACGGTGAGCAGCACGGATCCAGGCTGGAGGTGTCCTCTACCGCCAGGACACCTCTCTGGGCACAGCGTGCAGAAGGTGAAGCCGCATCTGGAGGTGTTACGGCGCAGAGTGTTCCTCAGCACCGCGGAGTAGCAGCGGGTGTAGCGCAGCCACAGATAGATGTAGCATAGGGTTATGAACATGGTAGTGGACCTAGATCTACGTTAGTCCTCATCTTCTAGTGGTGGTCGTTTCTGACAGCCTTCATGTTGTTGTTCTTGCTTCTTCTGGGGGGTTTTAAATGGAGGGTTTACATCCGTTTTGGGTTGTGGTGTGGGTGCCCTCTGGTGTTGTGGCCTCGAAATGCAGTGTAGTGGCCTACTGCACTTTCACACACATACATGGTGGTGTGGAAACTTTGTCAGTTTTTCTGAATCTTTTTTAATTTCAAGAACCCCCAGTTTGACATGATTTTTAAATCTCTGGGATTCTACTGTAAAATCCTCAGTGTTCATTTAACTCTCAAGTTGAGTGTACAAATGGAACCATTTGTGTGTGTGACGTGTGTGTTACTAAACAAATCCCAAAATAGGGAGGCCAGGCGTGAAGTGGTTAAAAGAGCATGGGATAATAATGGAAATTATTGCAATTAGCTCAAATTATTGCAATCGGGTGACTATTATGTTATAATTGTGGCTGACTTAAATGGAAGTCAACAGGGATATGTCCGATCGGGCCACATTTGGAGTCATCTTTGCTGTCGGGCAGACAGCTTTCATCTCCATATTTGTGTGTTTTTTGTTCATAAATTAACGACCTACTTTAAGATATATATATTTTGGGGGATTTGTATGCCTTTATTTAGAGAGGAATAGGGAACCTAGGCTGACAGGAAATGGGGAGAGATGGGGGGGTGACACCGGGTGACACGCAGCAAAGGTCGTCAGGAACGGGAGTCGAACCCGCACCGCGCTGTCAGGCTGGCATTGCAGCCTAGGGTGCCTGAACCGTCACACTACGGCCCAGACCATTATCAATTGATCATACTACAGCGTCACAGAAGAGTAGCAGATCTTCAAGCTCGGGCGTGAAGCTTCACGTTTTCAGCTTGTAGATCTGCCACTTTTGAATTCTGAAAAGTAAGTTTTGGACATGAGATTTCCACCCTACAGACATATCATAGATGACTGACGTCTGATGTCACAGGCTGGTCACATGAAGTCTGTCCACATTGGAGCCACACCGTTCCCATGTGGATCGACATTGTACTTGGGTTAATGCTGCATTCGACACCATATCCTGTTGTGAGAATAGACATGGCATTGTGTCTGTGCAAACAAACCCTGCCAGGGCCCAGCTGTTTGATAGAGCTGGATTAACTGGTATGACAAGAGATCCAGGACTAGACCAGCAACTCAACCTTTTATTTTGAGGACCCATAGTTTGATGTGCATTAGGCCGCAGACTGCCATTTCATTCCTCTCATCTCAGTCAGTTAAATTACCTCGGAGAGTGCTCAAATGGAACCAAACTCTGAGTTAGACGGTAAGGGTACATTTTCTTAACACCTTGTGGGCCACATACCCAATGTTGAGAACCAGTGGTCTATAACACAAGTTTGAGTACGTCTGCTCCAGAGGGTTTGTTCCCAACGTACACCTACCTGTATGCACAAACAGCTAATCTTCAAGCTCACATGTCAAAATGTGAGCTTGTAAATATTTGTGGGGAAAAGATTCCTAAATCACACTAGGTAGAAAGTGGTCAAACTGGGTATAAAAATCTGCCTTGGGAACTGGGTGTGCACAAAATCTGGTGTATATTATACACACACCTCAACAGTGCATTGTTACCAAGGCACATTTCCATCAGAAACATACATAAGTAAACCGGTTGGAGATTACGAGCAGGTTGAATAAGTAGATAAGACCTGGTTCCAATTTAAGACCAATAATTCAGGTTCAAACAAGTAATGAGATAATTTCTTCCACACACATAAGCTACAGTTAAGCCGTTTTAGGGTTCTGAAGGGATCTTGAACATATACCTTTTCTAGAAAAAGAGATTGAAAAGTTTGGTATTTGCCATTTATTCACAAATCATAAAATATGGGTACATTGTACTTCAGACATTAAAAACAAGTGTCACTGATGAAACACTAAAAGGCATGCATATCCAACAACAACTTTCATACAAAATATTCCTGAATAAAACTACACAGTAAAATATATTGTGGACCCTTCACAGGAGGGGAATTAGATGGATATTTACAGAATAATGAGGCCTTCTTACATTGTCTGAGTGTCCCGGGCAACAGTTGCCTAGTGATTAAAATGCATCTCTGGCAACAGCCTTACGATTAAAATCAATGCAGGTGGTGCTTGTCCCAATTCAAAACATTTAAAATGACTTTTAAAAAAAACATAAACTGAAACAGCCCAGATTGATTAAACTACTAGGCAGCAAAAAGAGAGGCCAATAACAGCATTAACAAGCAAACACATTTGATTAAAACACACGCCCTAAGCTCAGTTCTCCAATGGAGATTAAAAGAACTAAAATCGGGATCAAAACTGCTGCCGAAATGGAACATCGTTACACCTCACTAAACAAAACTGAAACTGTAAGGAAGGCTTAAGAAAGAAAAACATACAAACACATTATTTGGTCACAGTATAAGGTGCAAGTAATGGACCAAAAAAAAAAATCTGTATTCAACCTCAGAGATTTTCCATCAGGGGAGCAGCCAGGGTCTGGATGGTAGATGACTGCAGTTGAGGCAGTAGGGCGATCTTCATTAGCTTGCTCCCCGAATATTTGCTCTTGACGGCCTATTGGAGAGGAAAGGTTAGCTGAGTATTCATCCATTTCACTGATTCTCAACCTGTGGGACGTGAGGATACTGCAAGCGGGCCCCCAAATATGGCAAAACACAAAGATTTTGTATACTAATTAAGTATTCATTTTGCTTTGAAGTCTACATTGTGATAGCAATAAATGAAAGTATAACATTCAAGCCAGAACACAATATAAACAGTTCTGAAAAATGCATGCGGCACAATCCCACCTGACCACTTAACACTGCAGCCGAAACGCTGCCATGTTCAATGGTCAGGTGGGTTGGCCACAAACACTTCTCAACCTCGTCTGGATCAGGGCCCACAGGAAAATCTTGAACAACTGAGCCATGTAAACACTCCATGCCAACTCACTTGGAACTTAGTTTTGCCCTCGTTGATGACAACTACATTCTTGGCAATGCGTTGCAAGATGGGCTTGAGGTGAGCCTCGTCGTATTTGGCGTAGTGCTCCTGTGTAGGATTCTGCAACAGATGAAGACAAAACACAACTTTAGAGCCTGAGAAAATGTCATGCTAGCCATCTGTACCACTAAGCCACGGGCTGGGTCATCCAACTTCAAATTATAGCAAACATTTGCCTTGATTAAGATGAAAAAGCTTGTAGATCCATGGCACCATTGTACAACAAAGCATACAGGGGTTAAGCAGACTCAAATTTGTCTCAATTAACCTACATGATTGCTACGTTTACGTTTTGGCCAGCCCTAAGCTTAAATAGCCAGTCCCCTGCATTTTTGTGTGATCATTGACAAGTCTGAAGTAGAGTAACAAGACACTACAAAAAGCCCTGGGGGACTTGATTCTAGACATAGACAACTGAACTCACCCATGGTAGGCCTTCAAGCAGCAGCTGGGAGAGGTAGAGGGAAGCAGCAGCAATCTCAGAGGGCCGGTAGTGGACCATATCGTAGTCAAGGAGTGTTAATTCCATGAGATACTTGGCCAGCGTGTGCCTCTCCACAGTAGACTGGAACAACAAAACAACACCATTGAAAAGCCTACTTACACATAACATACATGACCAATACTCTGCATCCTTTATAACAGTCACCACAGTATGTTCTTTTAGGCTGTGTTCACACTGTCAGCACAAAGCTGATTTATTGGCCTATCCCAACTAGATTGGAAATTTGATTTGTTCTATCAAGTCTGAACAGCAAAACCCCCCATGGAATCTGATTGTTGCTAATCAGATATGAATCACAGCCCTAGGTAGTGTAATGAGATTCAAATCTATTAATAAATTTGCATCAGTCTGATGACTGAAACCTGATTTGTAAAGCCGCGAAAATGGCCGATCTGCAAGCTCAAATGTTGCATCACGATGTGTAGCTCTGCCATTTTGGGTGATTTCTGAATATACAAAGCCAAACGCATGCAAACAGTGCTTACAGTCAGTTGCTCAGTCCTAAAGATCAGAGGTGAGCTACACAAATCTGATCTGCCTGCAGTCTGGACAAAGCCTTAGTGCAAAGTCACTATATGCATGATCACTACACCTTCCATTTTATGTTAGTGAACAATGTGAGACTCACGCTTGCAGCCTTGGAAGCCCTCCTGAGGAAGTGCAAGGGCAGGGGGCGCCCCAGCTCAAAGTTGAGGCACCTCAGCACCACCTGCTCCATCTCTCTGATCTGAATGGTTGTGAAGGCGTTGTCCGTGATGTATGCAAAGTCCTGGACCTCTGGGGCGTACATCTCCTCGTACTTTGAGGCCAGCAGCATGGCGGTGACCCCAACGAGCTGGAGCTTCTTCCTAGAAACTGGCTGAATCTGTAATACAGCAGAACTTACTTATTAACCCATTAAGACCTGGAACGCATCTGTGTCACTTTAAGATTTCTTTGGCTATTTTTGAAAAATCTTTTAAAAAAAAACTAGAATTTAGAATTAAAAAAAGAATTGCCTCAGGTCTTAAGGGTTAAAAAAAATAGACCACCAGAGCAGATGAAATTGCAAACAAAATGTGCCCTTGCCTGCAGAAAACGGTCCAAGATGGCAACCGTGAGATAGAGAGTCTCCTGCAGCAGCTGGAATCGGGAGTGAACCTGGATCAGCCAGTCGATGAGAAGCGCTCGCATGCGTGGTGTTATGTCGTAGCCGTTCAAGTACCCGGGTCGCACAGCCTGCTGTACCTGTACAAATAAAATGTTTCATTACACTGCTGCAAGACACCAGGTGTCATCATACTAAAAAAAGAAAACGTGGCCTCTGGCATCACGTACCTCCAGATCCATCAGATATGCGTAGATGTCTTTAACATATTCAGAACATAGCTGGGGCATGTCCGAGTCCTCTGCGTCGATGTCCTCTACCGCGAGGAGTGTGTCCGAGAAGGCCTGACACAGCTCCTCTTCCTCCTTCATGGAAATGTCTGCTGGTTCTTCTGGAAGAGTGGCGGGAGCAACTTTAAGGGGTGCCTCAACTCGGACCGCCTTCGATGGATTGACGACGGCTACTTTGGCTTTCTGGGTCAAAGCGGTTTTGGCCAAAGGTTTGGCTGCTCCGGTCTTCTGAGACTAGAAAAAAATAAAAACTCAGTTAGGTCATTTGTTTTTACAGTGTTAATGTGTCAGAGATGATTAAAAAATTAAATCAGGGTCTTTAAGTTTGGAGTGGTTGAGAATCGTTCTTTTAATTACCTTGGTGTTTGTAGCCACCTTGCTGTTAAAGTTGGACAGCTCTCCCAGTGCAGGTCTCTTTGGCCCAGCGATGACAGCCTTCCCCATGAGTGCAGGGTTGTCTAGGTTCCTCCACTGTTCAAACATAAAGAAACAAGTTAGTGAACTTTGATAGGCAGCTTTAATTAAAAATAAGTTTAAAAGCCGTTGAACCACCAGAAAAATATGAACAAACGGCAACCAAAATACAACGTGAAATAATTTGCCGACCAGTAGAGATATTCAAGCAGTGGTGGAAAAACAACAAAAGTATTGGTATCAAAATGTGCTATGTACCAAAAGTGTAAAGTACAAGTTAACAAATTAATTATAAAACAAACATTTAGAAATAGCAGATCTTGAAGTTCACAATGTGGTGCATTGTGAGCTTGGATCAGCAACTTTCAAATGGCCGAAATGTATAAAGGGCTGAAGTGGTTAATGAATGTTTTGTAATCATTAAAAAGGAACTCAGGTCTTCAAATAATAGTGGAGTAAAGGTACAATATTTGGCTCTGAGATGTAGTAGAGTATAAGTATTAGTACAGAGTACTCTAGTAAAGTAAAACATACCTAAAAATTGTGCTTAAGTAAATGTAGTTACTTTACACCACTGAGGTAACAAAGCGTCGAGTTGTTAGTAGTTGGAAGACAATGAGGCACCATACGGTTTAACATGTAACTGGTATGCTAATGAACCCAGCATGTTAACGGTTGAACAGTGGAGTTCTAACATGGTGGAAACGTAAAAAAAAAAACAGAATTAAACGCGTTTTAATTAAGATTCAACGCTAATAGAGACCGTTCTAACGTTAGAAACCGAATGAAGTGTTTTTTTTAGCTGCAGTGTTGTTCACCTAACGAACCCAAACACAGCATGCTAACGGCTAACGGCACGACAACAAGCAAAACTCTTGCTCAATCATTTAACATGTATAATTATTTTTACTCACCGCGGTGCTGCTGAATTCCATCGAGGACATGTTGTTTGACCGAATAAAAGAGTTAAAAGACAGAATTAACCGTGCTTTAGGTTCAGTTGGACTATTAGTCTGCAGCGGTGTGTTTGTTCGGTTGGACCTTCTCTGTTGGACCACGAGTACCTACTGAGGCAGCTGTGCCCGTTTCATAAAGCGCTCCGTCTCCTCTGATTGGCCAACGGCCCGCGGAACGGGTGCCGCTCATTGGCTGCGAGGGGGAAACGATCGGTCATGACGTCACGACGCAGGGCTACGTTGCCCTGCGTCGTGACGTAGACGACACAGTCTCCTTCAACGGTTAGGCGTTTAACTTTATTGAACAATATTGTGCAAACAACAGCCTGCTGTAGGTTTAAAGTTTAAACATCAAATATGAATTGATAATACATTGATATTAACTTTCATAGGCCTATATTAAACATATTGTATTTAGGTATTTAACTTAATTGCAGATATACAATACACCAATTTTTTACTAAACTTCTGAAGTTATATTGTTGCAATGTATTCTGCTTGTATGTTGTAAAGTTGAAACATGACTTATATTGGATTGATTCCACGTTTGTTTGCTGTTTAGGTTGTATATATACCAGTGGTTCCCAAACTTTATTTAATTTATTTATGGAGATTTATTTTTATTGAATTATTTTAATTTTATTCATGAAATACTTTTGAAAATGTTGGAATTGTTTTTGATTGATAAAACGTTATTTTTTTTGTTGAAACTATTTAAAATCTTTTGAAATCTACATTTTTACATTTACATTTTTTTCAACGTAGGAAACAGATATTTACTCTCGACACATGAGAAACAGTGGTATATATACTGTATGTCTGGTGAGTTCATTTTCTTGCAGGCCCTTGGGCCTCAACAGTGGTATGTGGCTGATTGATGGCACTACTGCCTACTGTACTTATAAGCCAACATGGGCAACCTGAAATCAGTGTTGATTTTGAAGGACCGAAACATCCACTATGGATGAGGACCAAAACATCCACTATGTCACTTTATTTTCACCGTGTCACTTTTTGTGCTTTAACTAAAAGACTATATTTTTGCATCCAAAGGGCCTCAATGTTCATTTGACAGTGTGCAAGCCTATTTTCTTGTTTATAGACTTTCATGCTGGCCTTTCAGCCCTAGTAAGCCTTGAGTTTAGAGCGCAAACTTTCTATCTTTTTTATCTTTCTGTTCTAGAGTAAAGCTGGGCTGACTAAGTTCAGGCTCAGCCCTTATCTCTGCCACGCAGGAGAGCCACCACACTCACACACACACACACACACACACACACACACACACACACACACACACACACACACACACACACACACACACACACACACACACACACACACACACACACACACACACTACTAACAGCCATCGCTACCTCTTACAGCTTTTGTCCTTCCCGGTGTGTGTGTGTGTGTGTGTGTGTGTGTGTGTGTGTGTGTGTGTGTGTGTGTGTGTGTGTGTGTGTGTGTGTGTGTGTGTGTGTGTGTGTGTGTGTGTGTGTGCTTTTGAGTACAGTACCTGTGTTTAAATGGTTGTGATGTGTGTGACCTACTTTTGATCTTAGTAAAGGATTTGCTAAAATACATTCAGCAAGAATGCTGAAGACAAAACAAATATGTATAGTAGGCTACTTGGTGTTGTAAGTATATTTTAATGTGAATACTTTTGTACTTTTACTCAAGTAAAATTGTAGAGGCCGTGTGTTTATATTGTGTTAAGGACTGTTTGTCCAATATTGTAACCAGCCTAGTTCTGAATTAGATAGAGCATCATTTTATGCAATACTGATTGATTGATTGATTGATTGATTGATTGATTGATTGATTGAATACTTTATATGGAAAGACATGGAAACAGTACATGGAAGTACAATTCACAATACAAAGTCCTTTAAACTGGTTCGCTCATAAAAGCACTTGGCTTATTTAAAATGAGATCCTGTGCACTCAAATCATGATGACATTTAAGAAGACATACAAATATACACTACTATGCAGAACGTCATACAATCAGCTTACAGGTTACTGGTATGAAAAACAAGAAATATGTACAATAGACAGTTTTAGGAGGAGGGCAGGGGGGGGGGGGGGGGGTAGGTTAAGACTTTGACAGGGGCTAGTTTGGAATTGCAGCCTCCTAAAGGTGATTCTTTAGGGCAGTTTTGAAAGTGAGTAGGGTTTTACACTCCTATACTCCTTTGGGTAGGGCATTCCACATTTTTGTTGTATAGCATGAGAAATAGTTCATACCCTCCCTTGTTTGTGCCAAATCTGGGTTGAACATGATCAGTGGAGCTGCCTCTGGTGTTATGATCGTGGACTTCATTTACGTTTTGGAAATATTTTGACAAATACAGGGGAATCCCAATGTTGTGTCGAATCTTGTAGACCAGGCCCATCGCAAGTTGCTGTACTCTGTCCTCAACCCTGAGCCATCCAACCCTAGCAAAATGAGCAGGGGTTAGATGGGTTGTATGACTGAGGCCAATAAGTAGCCTTACCAGTTTGTTTTGGAGCCTTGTTTTTAAGGCCTTAGTGGTGTTGTGATACTATGAGAAGCATGCATAGTCGAAATAACCTTGGATGAGGGCCCCTGCGAGAATCTTCAGGGTATTCGTACTGACTAGAGAGTTGATCCTATACAGAAAACGTGTTCTTTGATTGACCTTTTTGATGACTCTTTCTGCCATCTTATCACCGGAGAGTTTTGCCTCCAAGATGGAACCCAGGTAGGTAGGCTAATACAACACTCTTCTGGTTTAAAGTAGTGTTTGGAGAGCTCCAGATAATTCAATTATCATAATTGTAATACGGTTGTCCACTGATAAGGTCCCCCTTTTCAGCATCTTGGACACTACTATGTCAATGTGTTCTTGTTCTTAATTGCACTGTTGTACATACACAGATATATATTCTTCGTCCAAAAATGCTGAAAATAAACAAAACTGAAACAGGGTTAGTTAGTTTTTTGTGCTTTTTACCCACTTTAGTCATTATGCCAATTATTTCCTCCTCACACACATTTCTGTGTCTTGCCACTGCTATTGCATGGGTGCAGTACGTTACCCTAACCCTAACCGCACGCGGATGCCACATAGTCGGAGAAAAGGTCTGTCGGATTAACGCATGCCTCCCCTATTGCATCCTACGGATGCACCAGCCAGTGAGGAGCCTTTCTTATACCAAGATAAATATTTTGGTATAAAAGATTGATCAGGTCAGATCAGTTAATGAAAACAAATACATAAATGTATAACGATAACAATAGTAGTAACTTCTGACTAATAAATACAGTGTGATAATAGAACAATGTGCCATACAGTAGCTCTGTTTACACAATGCTGTACCCCCTCCACCTGTTTATACTTTCCCCATTTTCAACTGTTTTTTTTAGCCGCATGCTGAAAAGCATAGTGGCTCTATATTCAGTCTGACTCTGACCTAACAGATTTCCGACATGTATTCATGTTTGCAACACTTTTTTTGCGTGATTGGCTGTCGTTTAAGCCAATGGGCGCCCTCGTCCTCCCAAGCTATGGGACTAGACACGCCTCTCTCAGTGGATTCGTCTGAGCGCTAGCCGAATTTGGCTAATAGTTAGCTTGTATGCTTGTATGATGTTACTAACTGTTTTTAGCCAAACGCGGTAATGTCCACTCTCCATTAGTTCTCGACGCAAGTTGCGTTATTAATCCCGTAATTTTCATGTATTGTACATCCCAAAATCAAATGTATTAACCATGTGAGAGAGAGTAAAAAAAAAGCGATTCTGGGCGAGGTAAACAGAACACTCGCCCCAAAACACACTCACCCCCATTCATTTCGCGGACAGAGGCCGCCGGATTAGACCCGGGCGAGTGTGTTTGGGCACGAGCGTTCTTGTAATCCCTTGCCGCATATGTAGCCATGGTTCACATTCATGTTTCAGGGCTACTGCCTACCGCATGATGCATCCATATCAAGGGCCCTTTTAATACAAAAACCCACGGCAATTTCGGTCTACAGTACACCAGCCTTCAACAATAGTGTACATTCAGTGGTCAGGTTCGTTCAGAAATCAATTGAAGAACGCAGGAGCGAGTTTTCCATATATAGCAAGCCACGCGCGAGAACGTGCATACACGCAGTACACTACACATGTGTCGTTTTCAGATGGTTTTAATTTGAAGGTATAACATGCTGTTCAATGTGTTTTTGTGAGTTACGATAACTGACCGGCGTGCTCTATGCCGTCGTGTTGTGTTAAGTTACACAAGTGGCAGAAACGGTGCTTTCTGATTTTCACAATACAATGTAATCCACCCGCGTTTAGTTCAGTATTATAAAAGTGTTCACCCAACGCGTGTAAACTTAAGCTAATAGGTTAACAACAGTCTCGAGTCGGTCTCAAACAGTCAGGGGGGGGGAGGGGGGAGACAAAGACTCGGTCGAGAGAGGCAGAGAAATGCAGACGATGCATCTCATTGCACAGAGGTGCGTGAGCAAGATAAGGATTTAACTTCATTTAAATCAGCACAGTGTAAGCACAGTGTAAGTTAATGTCCGCTGCCGTCAGCTCCATCTTCATAATAGATAAATATATATTCAGAACAGAATAATAATATTAAAAATATTTAATAAAACAAAAAATCGAAAATCTTCTTTTCTTTTTTTTCGGGTTTTGGGCCTAACATGATGGCAATAGTCGAGTTCGGGCCGAGCCCCGGGCCGGCCCAGTCGGGCCCAGTTAGGGCCGAGCCTTCATTTTCAGGCCCGTTGAGAACTCTATAAATGATTAGTAGCCTTAAAGCTACTATTTGAATACTATTATTATTTTGCCTATAGGCTACTGTGTGGTTCGCTGTGCATCACTCTGATTGCATCTTTCATTCATTCTGCAACGTGTTAATTGTCCATCACCTGACAACCATTAGCTGTCTTTTGTCATCTTCATTTCTTTATAGTTAAATGTTGTGTTGTTGACAAGATTGGGGCCAAAAAAGCCTGCCGCATGCGGCTATATTATGACTTGTCATTCTTGTTTTTATCATACTTTGACACTTGCTTTGGCAACGTATTATATGTTTTCTCGTGCCAATAAAGCTGCGTTGAATCGATTTGAATAGGCTCTATGCACAGCAGCCATATTATCACTTCCTTCCTTCACAGGTGTTACCAATGATACTAATGAAGGGAAGGCTCTGTTCCATTTAGTGTAGCACACTGTAGTTCTCAGACCTTTTCATTTCCACGACCCCAATAACTCTGAGAGTGTACAAATGTAACTCTGAGAGTGTACAAATGGAACCAAATGGACCATTTGTACACTCTCAGAGTTACACATTTGGAACCCTTTCAAGGAACCATATGGTTCCCTCATATGAGGGTCCCTGGACCCCAATTTTAGACCCACTGGTGAAGCAGAGTGTTTCCAGTGAGCCAACATGCACAATATCAGCACCCTGACTCTGTTTGACCAAGAATGCAACAGAGCCTTCATTAGTATCATTGGCAACACCTGAGAATTTCTTCACAATATGGCTGCTGTGCATAGAGCCTATTCGCAACGTTTTAAAGTAATAAAAAACTAATTTGAACTGATGCGGAGTGTGTCCCACCGGGGCCTCCGTAGAAACGACTTTTTGTCCCAGACACACAAATACACTTCCGCATTCTGCACTCCATTTCTGTAAGCGTACAATGAGGTGGACGGCTGGTAGCCGACGAGGCGAGTAACATCTAAACAACCAAAAAACATTCACAGCATCTATTTGTAAAGTATATCTTTATATTTTACATGACAAAACGAAGTTGTAAATGCTTGTGCTTGAGTGTGTTTGCCGTGTCGCGCCGCGCACTTCCGGTCTTTGTTGTTGTCGTTGTGGGTAAAAGTTCGAGAGAGGAAAAAAAAACAGATTGTTGTTCAGTTTGGTTGGTTTGGATGTTTTTAGTGTGTGTTTAGTGTGATTGTGCCTGTTTAATACGCTGAGCTAACGTCAACGGCTAACAAACTAGCACGTTCTATGATCATGTGTTACTAGAAAAGACGCCACGAGCACATAACACACCACCCACTCACAGATGTGGTGGTGGTGTTACGCAGGAATCGGTGACCTTATCGAATGCAGAACCCCATCCAGCGACTTGACAGCATTCCACAGTTTTCTCCATGGTCACACATATCCGCGGTGCTTGTGCGAAAACAGTGACCTCTGTGTTATTTTTCGGTGGTTTGGAAGAACTACTCTAATGTTTTGCTTAGATAAAAGTATCAATACTGCTTTGTAGAAAGACTCTGTTACAAGTCAAAGTCCGGAATTCTAAGTGGACTTGAGTAAAAGTACAAAAGTGTTGGTATCAAAAATGTACTTCCAAGTACCCAAAGTAAGGAAAAGTACAGAATGTCCCATTTCACAAGTTTTCAAATGTACAAACATCTATTTAAAATTGCAGATCTGCAAGCTCACAATGTCTCGCATGAGCTTGTTTAATGTATGTTTGGTAATAATATCACAATCTACAAAGTAACTAGTAACTAAAGTTTTCAAATAATTAGTAGTTAAGTAAAAAGCACGATATTAGCCTCTGAGATGTAATGGAGAAAAAGTACAGACACTTGGAAATGCTCCACTAAAGTCCTCACAATTGTACTTGAGTACATGTGATTGATTGATGTACTTTATTTAGTAAGACATGTGAACAACAGTGCATGGAAGTACTTAGTTACTTTCCATCACTGGTGTTACGCAGGAATCGGGGACCTTATGGAATGCTGTTTCGTTGCTAGAAATCCATCCAGCAACGAACAACTTGACAGTATTCCACAGGTTTCTCTGCGGTCACACACATCCGTGGATGTTGTGCAAAAAACAGTGACCTCTGTGTTATTTTAAGCATTCAGTGTGAATCAGTAACTTATGACAAATCTTTCATCAGACAGTGTTGCTAACTCTGTCATGATCAGTGGTGGAAAAAGCACTCGCATGTTTTACTTAAGTAAAAGTATCAATCACCGCAATGTAGAAATACTCTATTACAGAGTATAAAGTAAAAAGTCAGGAATTCAAAATTTACTTGTGTAAAAGTACAAAAGTATTGGCATCAAAATGTCCTTAAATTACCAAAAGTAAAAATACTTATGCAGAATGTACCATTTCAAGTTTTCAAATGTATACAAATCTTTTGAAAATAGCAGATCTACAAGCTCACAATGCGTCGCATTGTGAGCTTGTAGATCAGCTATTTTCAAGTGGCCGAAATGTATATGGGCTGAGGTGAGTAATGTATGTTTTGTAATAATAATGAAAATGTACAAAGTAACTAAAGTTTTCAATTAATGTAGTGGAGTAAAAGTACAATATTTGCCTCCGAGATGTAGTGGAGTAGAAGTAAAAGTATTCGAATTTGGAATTACTCAAGTAAAGTACAAATACCTCTAAAGCGCACTTGAGTACATGTACTTAGTTACTTTCCACCACCGGTCATGATGACATTCATTTTAAGGTCATAACGCACTTTTAACTGTTCAGGATCAACTGTGTTGTCACATCGCACTAAAGAAGTGGGTGAAATCCATGTGTTATGCAAAGCTTTCTTTTTTTTACTTAAAGGGATATTTCACTTTCAAAAAAACTTTTGCTCATTTTATCATCTACTCAGGCCTTTGTGAGCCCCCCAGACAGTTTTTAAGTTGCTCGATTCAGTATTTCGATATTTGATATTCATTTTATCAGACACGCCCCCTTCCTATACAAACCCATTGTAACTTCAAACTCCATTTTAACCATGTTAGATTCATCGAAAACACCCGTCCTCGGTTCTGGTGACTCACCCTGCCCTCCTAATGCGTGAGGGGGCCGTGTTTTTCTGATGACTTTTTTTTTATTTTTTTTTTTTATTGTATATATTTATTTATTTAAAAAAAAATATATATATAAAAAAGTAATTGAAAAAACACGGCCCCCTCGCGTATTAGGGGGCGGTATGAGTCACCAGAACCAGCAAGGACGGGTGTTTTTGATGAGTCCATCGTGGTTAAAATGGAGTTTTAAGTTACAATGGGTTTGTATAGGAAGGGGGCGTGTCTGATAAAATTAATATCAAATATCTAAATACTGAATCGAGCAACTTAAAAACTGTCTGGGGGGCTCACAAAGGCCTGAGTAGACGATAAAATGACCAAACGTTTTTTTTAAAGTGAAATATCCCTTTAACTTGATGCGTTTTACCTGCAATACCAGCACATTGCTTCTTTAACCGTTAAAGTAACCACTTTAATAATTATATACCGGTAGTTGACGACCGGTGTCCCACAGGGCTCTGTTCTAGTCTGCACCAAATCTCTTCTTCAAAAATAACCAATGTGCCTTGAATGTATAGTTCCTCAACATTCATTGATCCTATCATACAGTAACACTTGTGTTTTCAGCAGGTTGTGCTCCCAACTCTCATAATACATATTTTTCCCCTTGACTGGCGTGTCTTTGTTGAAAAGAAAAAGGGATTGTTTTTAATTAGTATTTATACATGCACTCCTGCAGAGCTCAGACAGGTACTTTGACACACACGCTATATTTAGGGCAGAGCTTTCTGACGTAACATAACATCTACAGGCAAAAACTGCCTCACCCATGATCTTAGCATGATATGATCTGAAGGCAAAACACACTGCACCACCCATGATCAGTGTGAAATCTGCATGTAAATAGACACACACACACACACACACACACACACACACACACACACACACACACACACACACACACACACACACACACACACACACACACTTAGACTTGTAAACTTGTGATGTGACAATATGTGATTCTGATTACTTCTTCTATCTATCTCTCTATTTGTCAGTGGTGGAAAGAGTACTGAAATGCATTTGAGTATTAAAAGTACAAAAGTATTGGTATCAAAATTTACTTAAACTACCAAAAGTAAAAAAAAAGTTGAAAATAGCAGATTGGCTATTTTCAAATACCCCATGTATAAAATAGGGCTAAAGTGGTTAATGTACGTTTTATAATATAATAATTTATATCTGCAAAGTAACTAGTAACTAAAGTTTTCAAGTAATTGTAGTGGAGTAAAAGTACAATATTTGCCTCTGAGATGTAGTGGAGTAGAAGTAAAAGTATAGACAATTGGAAATACTCCAGTAACGTAAAAGTACCGATCTATATCTCTTGTCTGTCTGTCTGTCTATATGGGACGGGTCTTGGGCATACACACTCTCCCCCCCCAATAATCCAGAAACTCTCCTTCTTTCCCACAGCCTAATGTTGGAGATATGTCCGTGACTATGTTCGTTATTTCCGAAAAAATGCAGTCAGACTCGGACTCCGAGCCCGAATACCCAGACTCGGATGAGCTCAGACAACGAGTGAACTCGGTAAGTTTTTTGGATGCTTAACGTCCGTTTTCAAGGAACAAAATGCATGTGTGTGTGTGGATGAAAGGCCCAAACACACAGAAAGAGCTACGTTCAAAGACTGTGTGTGTGTGTGTGTGTGTGTGTGTGTGTGTGTGTGTGTGTGTGTGTGTGTGTGTGTGTGTGTGTGTGTGTGTGTGTGGGGGGGGACAGGGCCTCAATGATTGTACTAGAAATCTGATCCAGTTTGAAAGTGTTTTCCCTTTAAAGTTTGTAATCGTGACAGCCCAAAGCATAACTTCAGACGGATAGAACTGTGTGTGTGTAATCAAATGTTACAGGTGCAGATAGAAATGCTTGGGTAATCATTTTGTGTACGTCACATCCTTCAATGCTGCACTTAGAGGACATTTAGTTCATTTAAAAGTTTTTTTTCTTCTTCCAAATCTTAATCTGGAGGCAGACACTAGTCATACTCCCTTTCAAACGGAGATTAACAAGCTCTTTCATAAAATAGGAGCCCAAGGTCAGTTCTTAGACATGGAGAAAACCGGTATGAAACAGCTGCCTGTAATTGACTGTCATCATGGATAAAAGCATTCTTCAGGTTGGGGGTACTCAATAGGGGTGTGCCGATATATCGTCCCGCGATATATCGCGATACGTTTTCGCGACGATATGTATCGTTTTGGGGGAAAAAAATATCGTTTTTGAAAAAAAAAATTTTTTTTTTTTTTTTTTTTTTTTTTTTTTACAATCATAATAATTAGGCATGCAAACGTCCCCGAAGTGAAAAGAGTGACAACATGTTTTTTTTTCGGGTCAGGTGTCATACTATTTGGATTCAAAACGGCTATTGTAGCTGAAAAGCTACAAGTTTGCATGTCTGAATAATGCAAAAACAGAATTATTTTTTTGCATTTTCTTTTTTTCTCCTCCATATATTTTCATAATAAAAAAAGTGCGTATCGTATCGTATCGAAATCGTATCGAAGTTGTGAGCCAAATATCGTATCGTATCGTTTGGTGAAATTAGTGTATCGGCACACCCCTAGTACTCAAGATGTTTTAATTTCAAGGACCCCCATAACTCTGAGAGTATACAAACGGAACCAAACGGACCTTTCATCCGGTTCCCTTTGTAGACACTCAGAATTACAGACCAACTGAGGTTCCCAACTATTAATAATTTTAGCTTGGGACCCCCTGGATCCCGCAAGGACCCCCTGGGGGTCCCGCACCCCACATTGAGAACCATTAGCCTATTATGGGGGACTGTCGGATATTGTTAAATTAGTAACACAATGATTTGCCGGGCCTGAGGTTTTATTTGAAAATAGCAGATCTACAAGCTCACAACGCGTCGCATCGCGACGCGTTGTGAGCTTGTAGATCTGCTATTTTCAAATAGCTGATGTATATGTTAAAGTGCTCGTGTGGCCCATAGTCGCTTCTTTTGGGCTGGTTTTCCTAGACCTGGTTGCTTGTTTCTCTCACATAATCTGGCAACATGGACCGCCCGTTGCCTAACACTGATTTAAAGCATAACATAAGGTAATGAAGTATAGGAAGTGAGGTCATCACTAGTTATCCCATTCTGAAATCCGAGTCCAAACGGAACCATAATATACCTAGAACAGAATATGTTACAATGCACAGTGTTATGAACTGTACATAATGATAAGGACTTGTTCATAGGTGTCGCTTAAAATGTCCTGGAAAAGTCATGGAAATTGATTTCTCGAAAAGAGCGAGAACCCTGACTGACCTGGACCAAGTGAACAGTGATGCTGTGCATTCCTTTTTTACAATAATATATTCTTAAATATTTTTCCATTTTCCTATACTTGATGTCTGACTCATCCTAGTGCAAACGACATTCAATTGTAATGTGACTAAAAACTACATTGAATGGATTGGGTCCAACAGTAACTGTGCTGTTGGACATACAAGGTTTCTGCCCGACACTGTCAACAACAGCGATGATAATATATTCCTTGATAATCATCACTGTCTCTCTCGTTTCAGATTTATGGTGGTGAGCGGCCAGTTGTGACCATTAATCCTTCAGGTAAGGGATTCACTTCATTTGAGTGTTATTGTAAGTACTGGAGTTGTTCTGATACCGATACCAGCACCGGAAAATCTGCCGATACTGCCTTAAATGTTGGTATCGGCGAGTATGTCAGTCTGATGCCAAGTAATGTAATGTATCACATGATATTTCATTAATAGTAATGTTTTGAATGCTTTAGTTGATGTTGCACTACTGTTTTATACTATTACTGTACTACATTATTATTTTACTAAATAGTAGCTGTGCTTTAACAATTATACATTTTTATTTATTCCTACATTGGTGGTTCTCAAAAACAATTAATTTCCAAGGACCCCATAACTCTTGAGTGTACAAATGGAACCACATTTTTTTAAACCCTAAAAAAATCCATTACAGTCCTGTAAGGGTCCATTTGGTGCTCCCTCAAGGAACCCTGAGGGTCCCTGCACCACACTTTGAGAACCACTGTCCTAGATTTAACTGGAAGGATTTTTTTCCCCATCTTAAACCGGTGTACAGTCTACCTGAAACTACTGACATGTTGACTTTATTAGTGGAATTAAGTCACTTGGGAACACTTTGTGTCCCAAGTTTATTTGGGGGGAGGGGGGGGGGGGAAGTAGCCCTGGAGGGATAGCGGCCGTATAGGAGTCGGAAGGTTCCCGGTTCGATCCCTGGCTCCTCAAGTGTCCTTGAGCAAGACATTGACACCGCTAACTGCTTCCGATGAGCAATTGTGTAATGGGTAATGGTGTTCCACCATCCATTGCCGTGTGGGTGAATGTGAAGTAATATTGCAAAGCACATTTACCAGTAAGTAGTCAGAAAGACTAAAACGTGCTATATACTGTAAATGCTGTCCTTTAATCATTTCCTGTCAGCTACTGATCAGGAAACACTGCAACAGGAAATCAACTTTAGAAAAGTGTGAAAAGGTCTGTCAGGTCCGGTTGTCAATTTGAAGCTACAGATGGATGAATAGAAATAGTAGATGGAGTACATAGACAGATATAAGCCAAATACAGACATTTTTTTTTGACAATGATGTTTTAAACCATTCAATCCGGGAACGCATCCCTGTCATTTTAGATTTCTTTGGCTATTTTTTTAAAAATCATGAAAATGTGTGCAAATCTTTGAATATATATATTTTATAAAGTAAACATTTGTAACTCAAATCTTTGCTTCTGGGGGGTTCTACAAATGTCTTCTAAATCCTAACAGTTTTTTGAAAAAACGTAATGTTGCTATAATCAGTGGTTCTCAAACCTTTTCATGTCAAGGACCACCCAAAATGATATGTATTTTTGCCGCGGACCCCCATCTCAAAATATTTTGTTCCAGGGACCCCCCCGCCCCAGAAGCAAATATTTTAGTTAAAAAAAAGTTTGTGGTCACAAATTTTCACGGTTTCTCAAAAATAGCAGATCTACAAGCTCATAGCGCGGCACCGAGTGCCGCGCTATGAGCTTGTAGATCTGCTATTTTTGAATAGCCAAAGTATAAAATAAAACACAGATGCGTTCCTGGTTTTAATCGGACGATGCCAGTGATTGTAGCCAATTTGTTGTTTTCCCATTGGCCTAGTTTTGGGGTGTGAACAATAATCTTTTATGTATTTGTGTATTTCTCTGCAGAAAAGATATACGACCGGTGGAACGACATCCCTCTCACGGTGAAGAAGGAGGCCGGCCAGCTGATGAAAGTCTGTACGTTCTGGTATCCCATTCTGCTCCAGCGCCAAGAGACCAACAATACGACCCGCTGGGCAGTGCAAGTAGGCTTCATAGACTCAAAGTAAGTCCTGTGGGATATACTGTGAGTTGAATTGAGCTCTGGGTGATGTGGTTTAGAATGGTGATTCTCAAACTTTCGTTTCCAGGATCCCCTCACTTTGATATCGTCGCTGTCGAGCAGAAACCTCTTATCTCCATATTCTAACTTTTTGTGTTTTTTCGTAAATCATAATGCCCTAATTGATCATACCAGAAGATCCAGAAGCTCGGAAGTGCGGCGCGAACCGACGCGATTTGAGCTCGTAGATCTGCTATTTCTGCTGTTTTTGAATTTTAATCCTGAAACGTAACTGTTTTGGACATATGAGGAAAAGGACCCCCCCGCCCAAAAAAAGGCAACTTTTTTTTCGGCTGGTCGATCTGCGCTTTTCGGCCGAACAAACGGCCGCCGCTCCGGTGCCGTGGGTCGCCGCGGTGAGGTCCAGGCACCGTAGGCTGCAATGCCAGCCTGACAGCGCGCCACTCCCCATCTCTCTCCCCATTTCCTGTCAGTCTACTGTTGTCCTATCATTAAAGGCATAAAAGCCCAAAAACAAAACGGGTGCTTTTTGTCAAACACACATACTCCCTCACAACATTCTTAAAAAAAAAAAAAAAAGTTTTTAAACCTGCTGCCGGAGTGACAACGCTGCAATTCACAGTGTAAAGCATGGGAAACAGTCTTGAGAGCTAGAACTGGCCTCATGTTGCAGCTGTAAGGAGTATAGAACTCCCTAATGCCCCCCCCCCCCCTTGTATGTATGAATGAATGAACCTTTGTAAAATGCTTTGAGCACTTGAAAAAGCGCTATACAAATGCAATTCATTATACAGGTTGAGTTCAGACTCGCCTATAAACTTACTGGCCACTTAGACAATTTGGTTTAGATCACTCATTCTCAACGTCGGGTCCGGGGGCCAACAGGGTTCCAAATGGACCCTTACGGGTCTGTAACTGTGAGCGTGTTCAAATGGAACCAAATGGACCCTTTGGGGCCAGTTATACACACGAGTTAAATTAACACAGACGATTGTACAGTGTATATTGGGGTCCCCGCAAAAATGTATTTCACTCACTTCATTAAACCTGTAAACCTGTAAACGTGATGTGACAATAAAGTCAATCTACACTGTAAAATCCTCAGTGCTTACTTAACTCAGAGAGTGTACTGTACTGGAACCAAACGGACCGATACATGTGTCGGGGTTCTGTTTCAATATTTTTATTAGACAAAAAGGAAAGTAGACAATCCACCACGAAAATGACATGACAGAGGGCGCAACATAGCCCAACATCTATCTATCCCAACAATACAATCAGAGAGCCGTGCGCCTTTGGAACCTCAACCACTAAGGAACAACTCACGGCCAAAGCACTGCTCCATTTTACTCCCAACTTGCTACAAAAATCGCTCATGCAAAAGTATATAACTAATTCCACTTAATTTTCAACCTTCACATGTGCCTCCTTTTCTAATAATCATAAAGTGTCATAAAGTGACTGCTCGCAATTTACTTCCAGGTGGTCAATCTCACCAGCCAATCATCATCTGCGAAACAGTGACCACCCTTTCACGTTGCCACGTCCGTTGCCACGTCGCGCTGACGTGCGCGAAACAAGCGCTGCCGTGCGCACTATGCGAACGACACCAAAAGGGCCAAAAAATCCGCCGACCATTGCTTATACAAAAAGTCAGACCTGGCAACGCAGCCTACGCCAATCATGTGTGAGAGATCTACAAGCTATGGGGCAGAGACGCCGTGTGCCATGCACCGTATCTTAGCAACAACGAAAGCGCTCACTCTCATTGGTCGTGTCACGCTAAGAGCAGTTTCCAGACAATGGCATATCAGAGAGCTTGCTGTAGTGTTTATATATCTATGGCTGTAGCCATCACAGTCAGTCGCAGCGACGACGGACAGGGCGCTGTGATAGTTGGCATGTAGCTAACGCTAACGTGGTTGTCATGCCTGCAGCGGCTGTGCAACAGTGCAATCACTTTGTCAACAATGCACGTTCGTGCGGTAAATGTTATTATTGCTGCTCCGTTAGTCCATTGTAGATGTTTTTTGTTGTGGCCTTGTGTGTCTTCTGGTGTAGCTCCACAGCAACTCCAGTAACTAACGTAATGGCAGGACCGCCCCGTGCAACGCACGTTTAGGCTGCATTATGGTAATGTAGTAATTTCAGATCATTTCGGTCCGATTAGGGCAGTGGCTACCCCCCCCCCCCCCCCAAATAATCATATTTGAACTGGGGACCCCCCCATTTTGTTTGACTCCGTTCCACAAGTCAATATTGTGAAAATATCCGATCTACAAGCTCACAACGCCTCACGTTGAGAGGCGTTGTAAGCTTGTAGATCGGATATTTTCAACATGTTTGCCTCTTTCTTATATTATTTGACAATGTGGCCAATGTTTTATAGTATAGTTTGTTGACTACTTTTGTTGCAGTAATGGTCTTTTCCTTTACTTTAGATTTTTTATTGTCTCCGCCAGGCCGAAAGGCATGGCGCGAGAGTATGTTTTACCCCCTGTCCGTCCGTCTGTGGATAGCTAATCTCCCCCATCGTTGGCTTGATCGCCAAATACATATCATTTTAGGGGTCCTTGACATGAAAAAGTTTGAGAGCCACTGCCTTAGAGCACGTTTATACCAGTAGAGGTTCGGGCCGCTACGCAGCCCTCACACCTACGTCGTACCGCCGATCCAACCGGTATGCCCATATATGGAGATCTCTGTATCTGTCAGTCCTTGTCCCTTTTATGCATATATATATATATATATATATGGAGATGCCTGATGTCATCAGTGATCAGTATATGCCCATATATGGGCACGTGACAGCCTTATGCTTCTGAGTCATAGTGACGGGCCGTGGTGGTCCGCCGGCCAGCTTTCCCATTAGCCAATTTTAATATGATATTAAAATATATTCTTTAGGAGGTCAGTGTCATTGCCACCGCTCAGAATGGTTGAAAAGAACTTGATTGTGTTTTGTATGTCTCTTCTAGTCATAAGAATGACCTCACTGTGAAGCGCCTGTACAAGATCGAAACCTTGGAATCAATCCTGACAGCGCTGGAGAAGGGATGCGTAAGTCTTCATTCACATGTCGTCCTGAACACCCAACTTGTTTTTAGTTTGTTTAGTTGGGAATATTTGCAATAATTGTGAGTTGTTAGATTTAAAAACATTGACATGCGACTGGACAGCAGGATACGGCCATTGCATAATACCATTCACAATACAGAGGATATGATATGCATCATAATATACGTTGACTTTGAATAATGACCATGTCCTACAGAATTTACTGTACATCAACTTCAAGGAGTAGTTCACCCAAAAAATTACTTATTTTCTATCAATTACACAACCCATGAAGCATTGAATCCACAGAGATTGTTTTGTTTTTGTTGCATTTCTGAGCCAATACTTTGATGATAATAATAAAGATGCTAATGTATCCGGTAGGAGACACAAAGGAGACTGTGACAAAAACTAAAAACCTTGTGTAATTGATAGGAATTAAGTAGTTTTTTACTACTTATAAACTACTTCAGTAAACAACTTACATTTCAGTCCCACTGAGATCAATTAAAATATTTTATTTTTTAAACTTAAAATGGCTTTTATGTTGTCACTTGTATTTTTAGTCTTTTGTGACAAACAACAATGTTGCAATGAGTCTCACACATGAGCTGTTTGTGTTATGTGACACCATAGGTGTTGTTTTTCTTTCCAAAACTGTGTCATGCTGTTATCGATACAGTAGCCTTTCTTCTTTAGTTTTTTTGCACAGCCCTAATGTGCATTACCTCTCACCATCAGAGAGGGCAACAAAATGTGTGGACATCCTGGATTGCAACTGTATTAAAAGTGATAAAACGAGAACAATTTAAAGTAGTGCAGTAAAAGCTCAAAACTCACCAGAATGTAATATGAGTTCACATGATGCTACACTGTCCGTCCTTAATGTCTGCCTGTTGCCATGAACATAATGTTCTGCAGTGAAATGCTCATCAAAGTGTTTTGTGTTGCAGTACAACATGGACCAAACCAGGCATGCGCTCTTCATAAGCAACAAGTTCAACTTGGTAAGTTGGTTCTCTTACCGGTTCTCAAAGTGGGGACCGGGGACCCCCAGCAGTCCTTGAAGGGGTTCCAGGGGGTTCCCAGAAAAATGTGGAACAGTTTAAACATTTAAGCCCCGATTTTCTTTTTCTGCTTTTCGAAAATAGCCCATCTACACGTTCACAATGCGTCACAATGCGTGAGCTTATGGATAGGCTATTTTTTTTAATTGTTTTAAATACTGACAACTTCCGCAAGTGCCGCCCTATGAGCTTGTATATCTGCTATTTTTGAATAGCCAAAGTATAAAAGGTTAAAGTGGTTAAAATTATTGTGATGCTGCATTAACACATTTAGCTGGGGACCCCTCCTTGAGAACCAATGGTTTAGCTGATGGAAGTGTTTCTCTGCAGAATGCTCCAGAGGTCCTGGACGACGCTCTGCGCTGGCTGGAGCGCGCCGACGAAGACCTCGTTAAACGCGTCCAGGAGCTGGGCCACAAGCAGCTGTGCTTCGCTATTCTACAACACCTCTTCACTGAATGTAAGGCCCAGCTTGCGTTGTTCCACTCTTCACGTGCACACACACATAAGACATCAAAGGAGGCTTCAGCCCCTGCCCTTTTTTTATACCCGTCTGTAAAAAGTGGCCTCTTCAGATCACAAATGCAGCATTTCTATGGAGAAAGACATGCAAATGCACCATTTCCAGGGATGCAGTGGTGGCAGTGGTACTGACTTTTTTGACTTAAGAGAAAGTATCAATACCGCAATGTAGAAGTACTCTGCTACAAGTAAAAGGCCTATGTTCAATATGTTACTTGAGTAAAAGTACAAAAGTATTGGCATCAAAATATACTTAAAGTACCAAGAGTAAAAGTACTAAAATGTTTGAAAATAGCAGATCTACAAGCTTGTAGATCGGCTATTTTCAAATGGCCTTTGCATAAAATAGGGCTAAAGAGCTTAATGTGTGTTTTATATTATAATCATTTATATATATATATATATACAAAGTAACTAGTAACCAAAGTTTTCAAATCATTTTAGTGGAGTAAAAGTACAGTATTTGAGTAAATGTACTTATTTACTTTCCACTACTGCATGGATGTACCCGAAGGCAGCATTGAAGAGAAATTGCCTTTTCCAAACTCTCATGAACTTGAATGCACCATTTCACGTTGAAAGCATCGCCCTCTCTGTGTAGAAAGCCATGCCATATGCTGGACATGCTACAAGCTCTCAACGTTGTGAGCTTGTAGATCGGCTATGTCCACTATATTTATTTTGAATGTTTGTCATTTCTTTTGTGTATTTAAGTTATTTGTCATACCGCCCCTGTGCAAGTTTTGTTTACAAAGCCTAAAAGGCAAACAGAAATGTAATTTCTATGTATACGTTCCAATGTCCAATGCCAAAAAGTATTAAAGCATGAATCGCAATTATTTGAATGACAATTAATGGTTAACTACAATGTCATGATCGTGACCGACGTAATCTTCACTCAATGAAAGATAAACAGATTCAGGTGATACCAGTTTCACAAGTCAGTCTCTAAGCACATGTTTCAGAAGAGACTGAAAACAATCTCCCAGCTTTCATTGTTAAAACTGGCTGCAAACAATTAGAGAGTAAAAAGAAAATCGGCAAGTCTGCATTTTGCTGAACCAATCCAAAAGTCTGTAGGTCCTTTTATATTGGGGCAGTGACAGTGCAGGGGTTGACACTGACGGTTGCCCGACTGCCCGTGGCAATTAAATAAAACGTTAGGGCAAGTGGAGGTTGTTTCCAGGTTGCCCGACGGGCAAGTGCATTCCGCCTTCATTAAACATTACTGGCTATTTATGAAGAACAATGCTACCTTTTTAAAACTAGCAGTTGCACTCATTCTGTTTTTTCAAAGTGACTGGTGCCACTCGGCAGTTATCGATTGGTTTAACATTAATAATTTGTTCTACAAGCGCACATTTTGCCTATCATTTTATAATGGACAATTTACTTTTTGGGCAAGTAGAACATGACCTGTAGTTGCCAGACGGGCAAGTACCTCTGAGACCTTAGTGTCAATCCCTGAGTGCCCGGACTGGTTTCTAAATCAGCGGCCATGGGTTTGTTAGCGGGGTGACAAGGTAGTTTACCTTGAGTTTAGAAATCCCCAGATGTAAATTATATTGTATGTAGAGATCTCAGATTGTCTGGTAATGCAAGACTAGTTGACGATACTGTATATTTTGGGGTTATTCCCAAAAGAATATGTTCCGCTTCAGTCAGATTCAGTCAAGCAAGGTAGCAACGTGTGTTGTATGTCAGATAACCAAGCTAACACAGTAGCAGCTGTGTTTACTCGTGCACTAGATTGCACGCCACCGTTTTGACCACAACACCTGCAGTCTTACTGCACTGCTCCCTTTCCAGAGCATCCGCTGCTTTGTGGAATACCAGAACCACTTCTGCTGGCTTAATTCTTGACAATATCGTGTGTTTATGTTCATCGCAAAAAAAGTGTTCAAAGTTAATTCCTGGTGTATGCATATAACCTGTGCATTTTATCTATCTGTTTTTTTTATTTATTTTTATTGCAGGGATTAAGGTTGTCACGATAGTGGCATCTTGACTTTTAATTGCGATTAAAGATTTCATAATGTTTTTGGCATTGAACTTATGAATTAAAATGACATTTCTGTTATTTAGGCTTTGTAAACAGAAATTGCACAGGACAGATATGGCGTATAACCGAAATATACAAAGAAATGTCTGACAATGACCGCTATGAATAATAAAAAATAATGTACTATGGCCAAAACAAACATATTTTTATACTTTCAAAATATTTGAAAAACGTTGTGACACGGTTTAAGCTTGTAGATTGGCTATTTCTGCATTTTTTTTGGAACGTATGAATGGAAATATATCTGACGTTTATGCAAAAGAATTGCGACTATCTCAAATAATTGTGATTTATGTAATAATTGTGACGGGCCTAGCAGTGATTTTGGTTGTTCATTATAACAAATGTTACCACAAAAAAGTAATTAATGGTGTCCTGTCTCTTGTTTCAGATGCTCAGTATGTCCTGGCCATGGGAGAGAACAAAGAAGTGACCATGGTGTCCCTGAAAGCCACCCCAAACAAATGGGCTGTTGAGGTCAGCTGACACACTGTCTGACATTTCACCTGAAAAGAGACCATTTTTGAAAACAATAGGCTCTATGTACAGCAGACATATTGGAAAGAAATTCGGCCTCTTCCTTACTTCCTTCACAGGTTTTACCAATGATACTAATTAAGGCTCTGTTCCATTTAGTGTAACACAGTGGACCCCCATAACTCTGAGAGTGTACAAATGGAACCAAATGGACCCTTACAGGTCCATTTGGTTCCATTTGTACACTCTCAGAGTGAACACATTTGGTTCCATTTGTACACTCAGAGTTAACACACCCGTAAGGGGCCATTTGGAACCACACTTCGAGACCCACTGGTGTAACAGAGTGTTTCCAAGTGAGCCAACATGAACAATGTCAGCACCCTAACTCTGTTTGACCAGAATGGAACAGAGCCTTCATTAGTATCATTGATAACACCTGTGCAGGAAGTATGGAAGAGGCCCAATTTCTTTCCAATATGGCTGCTGCTGTGCATAGAGCCATTTCTGACACTCCTTCCCCTCTTGAGAGTAAATGGTGTTTTTTTTTCTCGTTGTGTTCCTCAGAAGAGTGATGCGATGAGGATTAAAGGGAACGAGCACTTCATGGAGAAGAACTATGAGTCTGCAGTGAAGTGTTACTCCAAAGCCATCAGATATCAGTGAGTCTCAAACTGTGTCATTCTCTAAATCAGTGGTTTTCAACCAGTGGTCCGGGGACCAAAATAATCCCCCTCAAATAATAATATTTGAACTGGGGACCCACCAAAATAATCATATTTGAACTTGGGACCCCCCCTATCATGAAAAGCACTAGGAATTGTAGGAGTTGAGGCGTTACATTTAGTTTGACTCGGTTCCATAGATAGATGTTGTGCAAATAGCAGACCTACAAGCTCACAACGGCTCCCTTTGTGAGGCGTTGTGAGCTTGTCGATCTGCTATTTAAAAAAAAAAAAGCCTCTTATTTTCTTTTTGGCCAATTGATGCAGTAACGTTCTTTTTTTATTTATTTTTGAAGTATTAAAAAGGTCTTAAAAGTACTTAAATTGTCACGTCACTGTCATCTGGGAACCACCCCCCCCCCCCCAAAAGAAGAATACCTGTGGGTCCCGACCCACAGGTTGAGAACCACTGTATTAGGTCATGCCTCCTGGCAGACATATGCGTTATCTATTGAGCCCGGCTTTCTAGTTGAAACACGGCTGCACCATGAAAATGTGACCGTCCGTATCACATTAACATTCTGTTTTTCCAACAAACTCAACACGGAAGCACAGTTACTGATAGCTTCTCCATTTTCACCGTCAGTGAGGGCAGGGCTCTGTTGAAGATCAGATCAGATCCTCAGATCCTGTTATCTGTCTGAACACATGACCAGAAAATCAACAAAAGATCTACATATTGACACGTATTACCTGAGATGAGATATAAAGCTGCTATGCTCACGCACCTTCATATCTTATCTCATATACTATGTGTAAATATGAAGATAATTTTCCCCCTTGCCCCTCCCCCTTCTTCTTCCCTTTCTTTTTTTCTGTGGAAAAAACAAATTTCACCCACTTTTTTGGGGCGGTGTAGCCGCCCCCTCTAAGTGAGTTTTGGACACCGACCAAAACAATTGTGTACCCCCTAACCCTTCCATTGTTAATGCAAATCGATACTTTTTTCATATCAGCCAATCACATTACAGCTAGTGTCATCACCACTAACTGTAATGTGATTGGCTGACTTTGCAAATTCAGGACTGTGATTGGCTAGCGAAACACATGACACATGTGCAGCCCTATGAATAGCAGTATGGACTTTAAAAAAAGTAATTTGTCCTTTTTTTAAAGTGAGTCATGTTGTGATGACCACACACCGCCCACTTCACACTGGGTGTGATTTTTTTCTTTCTTTCTGTAAACCTCTGATGTGACAATATAGCTGATTCTGAACCCTAGTGTCCCTATTCCTATACCGGGTCGGAACATTTAGCGATCTTACAATCCCACACTACGGCAGTGTTTCTTATGTCAAGCCCCCAGAACCCCCAGAGGTTGCATTGAAGCGCATTGGACATGCTAGCCATTCATATGTGCTGTAGCCTCGGAAACCCATGCCTTTTTTTTTTTTGTTTCAAAAGAAAAAAAGCCTGGGAGAACCATGCAGGAACGGCGGTCTCTAAACCTTGTTACCTCCTAACCAATCGGAGTGCAGAGGGGCGTCGCTCTAAATTTGGTGACGTCAGCGTGTTCCGTACACAGGCCGGGGGAGGGGAGGCGGGGACATAGATTGGTGAAGCAATAGGAAGCTGCGCTGGAATCCAGCGCCTGGCTTTGGATCCGCCCTTCAAGACCATCGATTGGGCTCGCTTTTTCAGTCTATATGTACTGCAGCTTAAAACGGCCTGGGGCCACTGTGTCACTCGGGGATTTCCGGTACTTTCTCTATTATTTTTAACTCTATTGTCTATGTAGGTGGCGTGCCCCCTCCCCTCCCCCCCAACCCAAAATAGGGACTCCTGTTAGAAAATGGTTACAAATCTGGAGGAACCGGAATCTTCCGCCTCCTGTCAGCCAGCGGTGGAAAAAGTACTCATTTTTCACTCAAGTAAAAGTACCAATACTGCAATATAGAAATGCTCTGTTACAAGTAAAAGTCCGGAATTCAAAATGTACTTGAGTAAAAGTATTGGCATCAAAATGTACTTAAGGTACTCATGCAGAATGTCCCATTTCAAGTTTTGTCCTAAATGTTTATAGGTCTGAAGTGGTTAATGTATGTTTTGTCATAATAATCTACAAAGTAAATAGTAACTAAAGTTTTCAAATGATTGTAGTGGAGTAAAAGTACAATATTTGCCTCTGAAATGTAAAGGAGTAGAAGTACAGTATTGGAAATACTCCATTAAAGTAAAAATACCTCAAAATTGTACTTAAGTACAGTACTTGAGTAAATGTACTGAGTTACTTTACACCACTGCCGGTCAGGTCCGTTTAATTGCCGATAGGGAGGACAACTCCCCCGCTCATTATGCTTGCGAAAACAATTTTCCACAATCAAAGTTTCGCCCTCTGGGGGGTCACGACCTCTCCTCTTCCTGTTGAAGAGGAATTCAGAGTATGGCTCCGCCCCCTTTTTTCATTCCTCTCCGTCTGGGTGCTCCTGTGTTTGTTCCTACCCAACAACATCACTGCATGTTGTAAGGCAGTTAGTACAGACATATGTGCTGTCTGGAGCCGTGGTGCGTTCCGCCGTGTTACGCCGTGTACGGTGTATACACACTCGGTCTAACCATCTGGATCTGTTTCTTGTGTTCTTTCCTTAGCCCTGAAAACCACATCATTTATGGGAACAGGGCCCTGTGCTATATCCGCTGTGAGAAATATTTGTAAGTACCACTTTTAATTCACACGATATATTTCATTTGATCGATTTGACTTAACGTGCTCAGTACGGCGGTCAAAGAACAATACCCTCAACTTTCAACTTGTATCTTTGCGTTTAGAGATGACTAGATTATCTTCCCCATGTAAATTCCAAGGCATAAATGATTTTAATTAAGACATTCTTTTTTTTTACTTTACAGAAAAGCTGTTGGTGATGGAAAACGGGCGACTTTGATAATGCCGCTGTGGGCAAAGGTATTTATTTCTTGTAATAAGCACCTGAAGTAATGCAATCTTATTATAACCAGTGGTGAGAAAAGTACTGACATTTTTTACTTGAGGAAAAGTGTCAATGCCACAATGTGGAAGTACTCTGTTACAAGTAAAGGGCCTGTGTTCAAAATGTTGAGTAAAAGTACAAAAGTATTGGCATCAAAATATACTTAAAGTACCAAAAGTAGAAGTACTAAAATGTTTGAAAATAGCCGATCTACAAGCTCACAACGCGACGCGTTGTGAGCTTTTAGACCGGCTATTTTCAAATAGCCCATGTATAAAATAGGGCTAAAGTGGTTAATGTATGTTTTATAATATAATAATTTATATCTGCAAAGTAACTAATGACTAAAGTTTTCAAATAATTGTAGTGGAGTAAAAGTAAAATATTTTCATCTGAGATGTAGTGGAGTAGAAGTAACGTCCAAACGGTTGCTTTTCAGGAAATGGAAAGACAAACT
Organism: Gymnoscopelus microlampas; assembly: GCF_963454915.1. NCBI lineage: Eukaryota > Metazoa > Chordata > Actinopteri > Myctophiformes > Myctophidae > Gymnoscopelus > Gymnoscopelus microlampas. Next base: position 8,192,633 of record NC_139949.1, read on the forward strand.
TGTGTTCCTAATGGATCCAGTGTAGTTATTATTTAGTCACAAGCTCTTGTCAATACTGTCCATTGGTTCAATATTTATAAAACCCCAAAACATGCTTAACCACTGTCAACCTGGCGGCCCTCTTTTGGGCGTGTCACTATTGGTGAACGTTTAAAGAAAAAAAAGTCAATGTCAAAACAACAGCAGATCTCCAAGCATGTAGATCGTCTATCTTGGCTACTTTTGCGGGACACTGTCAAACAGAATGATTAGCCCATTAAGACCTGGAACGCATCTGTGTCAGTTTAGATTTCTTTGGCTATTTTTGAAAAATCGTGAAAACATTTATTTATTTTTTTCTTAAAAAAAAAAAAAACTGTTAGGATTTAGATTTTTTTTAAAGAATCGCCTCAGGTCTTAATGGGTTAAATATGGAGGTTTCTGCCTGACAGCGGTGGTGTTCAATAACAGACCTTGCTTTGCTGGTTTTTGTAGTTGAACTGTGGGTGGTGTCAGTTGATCATCGACCCACAGCTTAGTTAGCTCACCTGGATCAACCCAAAACAGCAAGCAACATTTCTACTGTGGAAACTTCCCCTTATCTTTTTTTTTTATGTTACAAAATGTGATAATAGCATATCTACGAGCTCATAACTACTCACATATGGGTGTGTCGGTGTGCTTTGACCATACTGTTGACTATGCCTGCGTGTTGACACACCCATGGCTCTGGGGAACACTTAAACCTAACACAACCCGTTATTCTTTTTTTTTTAGCTGCTGCTGTGTTGCTCACTAGCTTTTTTAATCAGCTGTAGTTTTCTTTTGTGACAAGTCATTTTATGTTTGGTTTGCACTCGGCTCGGGTGTTGCGCTCTGAAAATAGCAGATCTACAAGCTTGCAGATCAGTGAGCTTGTAGATTTTCAGCATGCAAGTGTAAAATCAGCCATTACGACACCATCAAGGCACCGCCAAAATACATTTTAGTAGATTTAATTGACTATAATCTTATGACATTTAGTCGACTAAAACTAGACTATAACATTTCAGATCATTAAAACAAAATGGAATTTTATTCAAAAAACTAACTAACTAAAAAAACTAAAACTAACTAAACATTTGCTGTCGAAATCAACACTGGAAAATAACCCACTGCAAGTTAGCTATCGTCTGTCTGGTGTAAAACTCATGTCCAAAACTGTTAGATGTCAAATTCAAAAGTAGCAGATCAGAACAAGACAACAAGCTCAAAACACCTTGCTTTGCGCTGCATTTTGTGCTTGTAGATCTGCTACTTTTGATGCTTTTGTCTGGCGCTGTAGTACGATCAAGTAGGGCGTTCATTTAACTCATTCCCTGCCTAGAACGACTAAAACGACTTTGTCCATAAGCCATGCCTGCCAAGAACGACTAAAACGACTTTTAAAAAAAATTAAAATAATTATTATTATTATTTTTTTTTTACATATATATTTTTTTTTGTTGGACCCAAAGACCAAGGAGATATGATTTTTCGAAGATATAGACTCCCATCCACTTCCTTGTTAACTTAAAACTTAAAAATTCTGTATCTCGGCTCCTGAGTATTTTTTTTTTTCAATGAAAAATCTTGGCGGTGTTCAAACGGGCCAGAAATAATTCTGGCAGTGAATGAGTTAAAACAAGTTGGAGAATATGGAGATAGGAGGTCTCTGCCCCGACAGCCACGCTATGATTGATGAGGTTGTGTGTTGACAGGGTCACTACCGCTACTCGGAGGCCTTGTTCTCCCTGGGCGAGATTAAACGAGCCATCGAAGCCAACAGCAACGCCCAGCTCCTGTGCAAAGACGACCGCGAGGGCATCAAGGACCTGGGGGAACAGCAGCTCAAGTTCCTCAGTGAGCTGGACGTAGACATCAAAGATATTAAAGGTATTCTTTTAAGGCCGTGTGACTATCGGTAATATCGATGAATCGACGTGGAAAAGTTCTAAAAGATTTTTTTGAAATTGTCAACTAATGTCTGATTATCCACTTGGCCTTCTGTTATACTTTTGTCATACAATAGCTATTTAAAAGAAAATCCATTATTTTGCTTTTATTAGCCCTTTAAGCCCGAGAACGCATCTGTGTCATTTTAAGATTTCTTTGGCTATTCGAAAATAGCTGATATACAAGCTCAAAGCACGGCACAGAGTGCCGTGCTATGAGCTTGTAGATCTGCCAAATACCTGTGGTCCTTGACCTGAAAGATTTGAGAACCACCGACTATAGCAACATAATCTTTTTCAAAAAGCTGTTAGGATTTAGAAGACATTTGTAGAATCCCCCCCAGAAGCAAAGATTTAGTTCAAAAGTTTTGCTTTAAAAATGTATATATTCAAAGATTTGCACAAATGTTCACAAATAGCAGATCTACAAGCTCATAGCGCGGCACTCGAGATCTGCTATTTTTGAATAGACCAAAGAAATCTAAAAATGACACAGATGCGTTCCCGGCTTTAATGGGTTCAAATAGATGATCTTTCATTTTATATAATCGATCAAATGAATGAGTTTGAATAACCGTTGCACCAGTAATCATTTCCTCTTGTTTACGATGTCGTTTGTGCATCTAGCAGTAGAGGGTAGCACGACTCCAACAAATGGGATGGGAGCCTTGGACAACACGGAGCCGTGCGTAATGGCACCGGTCCCAACGGAGCCTAAAAGACATTCTAAAGCGCTGGACCCGGTCCATAACGGACAAGTGGACAAGTGGACCCGGCCCGAAACGGATCCGCGGATAATAGGACCGGTCCGAACGGAGCCGAGGAAAAATTCTAAATTAAACGGACCCGCGGGTAAGTAAACCCCGGCCCGAAACGGGACCGAGGATAATAGGCTCTATGCACAGCAGCCATATTGTGAAGACATTCACAGGTGTTACCAATGATACTAATGAAGACTCTGTTCCAGTTAGTGTAGCACAGTGGTTCTCAGATTTTTCAATTTCCACAACCCCCATAACTCTGAGAGTGAAACCCCTTAAGGAACCATGAGGGTCCCTGGACCCAAATTTTAGAGCCACTTGGTGTAGCAGAGTGTTTCCAGTGAGCCAACATGCACAACGTGCATGCAATGTCTTCACGATATGGCTGCTGTGCTGTGCATAGAGCCTATTCACATGTATTAGAGCCGACCGGGTCTCGGACCCATACTGGACCCGGAGTTACCCTCCAATCTGGTGTGGCTAATGTTTATAGGTTTTCACTAGAGCTGTCAAACGATTATACATTTTAAACGCATGTTTTGTCATATTTAATCGTGCGATTAATCGTAAATAAGTTGTCCGTTTTTTTATCTGTTCACAATGTACCTTAGAGGTATATTTTTCAAGTAATGTTCTGCTAAATTTACTTAGTAATATCAGTAATGTAGTGTCCACCTTTATGCTTACAGTATAAAGGTTCTCTAACATATCATTTGCTTTACATTAACACTAAATGATGGACCTCATACAAGATTCTACAAAATAAAACAAACATAAATTGAGCACAGGATATTGTTTACATTCCAATCTACTAGTAGCATTTAGCTCCCTGTTGAAAGTAGCTGAAGAAATAAATGTAATGCCTAATGAGTTGTGTAATGGTACTGTAACATCTACAATGACCACGGAAATCAACAACAACATAACAGTAAAACATAAGGAACATGCTCACAGACATACAGAGCTGTGCCCTAAACTACGGATTAAAATAATCAATTGCGATTAACATAACTGTGAGTTAAATGCAATTGAGTTAATTGCAATTAATCGAGTTAACTTTGACAGCCCTAGTTTTCACTAAGTGGTAAATCAGTCCTTTTTTCAATTGTTATACGTTGCACTTGCTGCACAACCATGTAAATGGCAAGACCAGAACTGACTTTTTTTTTTGTGCATATTTTTTGTGTTTAGCGTTCTGTCATATCTAAACATTGTGCTTATTCTCTTAGGTTCCCTTAAGAAGCTGAAGGAATTGAAAAAGTAAGTACTACTATAACCTAATCCTTTTACAATCATTAAAGTTCTCAGTCGCTCATTCTTGATTTCAGTCATTTGCGTTCCATAGAAGCTAGCATTTCTTCTATGAATGCATGCCGCACACCGAAAATAGCAGATCTACAAGCTCACAGCGCCGTCGCGTTGTGAGCTTGTAAATCGTCTTTCTTCAGTTATTAGTTATTTGAGTATTTGAAGAGGTCAAACTAGCAATAGAATACATGTTCAGAAGCAACATAGGATAACCCATTCAATCCGGGAACGCATCGCGTGTCATTTTAAGATTTATTTGGCTATTTTTTTGAAAAATCGCTAAAATGTGTGCAAATCTTTGAATATATATATATATATATATATATATATATATATATATATATATATATATATATATATATGTTTAAATTAACATTTTGAACTCAAATTGAACCACTGATATAGAAACATAAGTTTTTCCAAAAACTGGATTTAGAAGACATTTGTAGAATCCCCAGAAGCAAAGATTTGAGTTACAAATGTTCGCTTGAGAAATATATATATTCAAAGATTCGCACACTTCCCCCCCCCCAAAAAATAGCAGATCTACAAGCTCAAAGCGAGGCACTCAGTGCCGCTGTTTGAGCTTGTACATCTGCTATTTTTGAATAGCCAAAGTATAAAATAACAGTTAAAGTGGTTAAAGTCTAAAACAACGGATGCTTTTCCTGGTCTTAACACTATTGCCGCCAAGCCCGTAGTCCTACGGGCCGTTAAATCCAACCGTTAACCGCCAATCCCGTAGTCTTACGGGGCGGGTGTTTTCCCATGTTAAATCGTGCAGGTGCAGATTCCGGATTTTTTTTGCACTTCCGGTTTCGAAGGGGGCGGACCGGAAACAAAATAATACTGTTTCCGGTTTTTGTCTAGCTAGTTTCCTGTCTAGCGATCAACTTTGGAAGCCATTATCTCGGTTTGTTGTTTTGCTCTCCGCATCCCCCATTGTAACGTTTTGCTCTCGTTCTCCAAAATGGCTGGTCGGATCGCGTCGCCGTCTTCGGCGTTTTGTAATGGCGGATTTTAAACGGATTTAGCGGGGCCTATGACGGAATCAAAAAAACAAAAAAGGTAGGAAAAAGCTTGGCACTACGATGGACGTTCTGAGATTAGCCGTTGGCGGGGGATGTGTTAATGGGTTAAGAATGATATTTTTTTTCATGAGATTTTATTTTCCATGCGTTTTACAAACTATGATGAAAAAAAGGTCCCAGGATTCCGTGTGTGTGACGCGTTTTCTTTGACTTTGTTGCAGAGCGGACCCAGAGCTGGAATTAATGGTGACACACAAACCACCGTCTGATGACAACCCTGGAGGCCAGGTTAGTCCATGTCTCCTGTACATTAACCCATTCAATCCGGGAACGCAACTCTTTTTGATTTCTTTAGCTATTCAAAAATAGCAGATATACAAGCTCATAGTGCGGCACTGAGTGCCGATTTTTAAAAAATAGCCGTCCTGACATCCTGATGTTTGTCCTTCTATCTTCTCTTAGAGTTTTACAGTGGGATTGGTGATGAAGAATCCAGGTAAGTTGAAGGGACTCATGAGGGTCCATTTGGTTTCATTTGTATACAGACCTGTAAAGGCTTCATCTGGACGCCTGCTGGTCCCCAGTAGGGCTGTCACACAATTACACATTTAAGTTGATGATTAATTGTCACTCAAATAATTGTGATTATCAATTTAATTGTGTTCATGGCATTGAACATGAACATGAATACAGATTGTATTTCTGTTTGCCTTCGTAATCAAACATTTCACAGGGCATATATTATGACGAATAACTCAAGTATACACAGACATTACTGACATTTAATAATTGTATACTTATATATATTCTTTGAATAGTGGAAATAGCTGATCTACAAGCTTACAACGCGTCACAAAGAAAAGACCTGCTGTGATTGGCCAGTAGTCTGGAAACGCTTTCTGTGCACACAGCCCCTGATGTCACTTACTTCACAGGTGTTGCCAATGACAGGCTGCTAATTAAGGCTCTGTTCAGTGCAGCAGAGCCTTTCCAGGCAGCAGCACCCTGACTGCGTTTGACTTGAATGGAACAAGGCCTTCATTTAGTATCATTGGTAACACCTTTTTGAAGGAAGTAACATTACACAACTATTTGTCAATAATGGCTGCATGTGGAAAAGGTTTTACTGAACTCTACTGCATGTGAACCAGCAGGGTTTTGGAGTGCGGCCCTTCAGTGTTGAGTGTCTAGTGTTGTGTATCACTGCAGAGACAATGGACTTTAAGTCACTGTTCTTCTCCTATTTCTTTAAAGATTACAAACCAGACAAGAACTCTAGACGCAACAAGGACTATAGAACAGCAATCAACAGGTTTGTATTGTGGCATTGTATTTATTGAAGTTAAAATGTGGTGTAAAATAAAAGCAACACAAGCTGCTTAACATTAAGTATTTTTCCCACCTCTGACAAATTATTTTTGTGCGCTTACTGTGTTGCAGTGGTGGTTGTACCACAACTTTTACAGGTGCCACAACTTACACAAATGCAGAAGGCCGGACTTATACGAAGATCGATCTGAAGCAGCTAACTGAAGCGACTAACAAGAGCAGCACTCAGAAGGTTAACAAGAAGAGCGATCAGAGGCCGGAATGTCCTGACCACCCAACTCCAACTCTGTTCACTCCAGAGAGGATCCGGAGCAGCACCCTCAGGGTAGAGGCTCCGGACCCGGTTCGTTCAGCTCCAGAGCAGAAGGCGCCAGAGCAGAAGGCTCCAGAGCAGAAGGCGCCAGAGCAGAAGGCTCCAGAGCAGAAGGCTCCAGAGCAGAAGGTGGAAGCGGTGGACAAGAAGAGCCACGCGGAGGAGTCCCCCGTCGCCGCCAAGAAGAAAGAAAGGAGGAACAAAAGCAACCACTCCAAAGACACGGTAAGGTCTTTGTAGTTCTGCAGCACAATGGCATTCTCGTCAGGTAAAACGCATGCCATCATTCGTTTCAAAGTTTGAGAAGCACTGATATTATAGCAACATAAGTTTTTTCAGAAAACTGTTAATGTTTAGAAGGCATTTGTAGAATCAGCCTCAGGTTCAAAACGATTTAAAATGGTGGAAATAGCCGATCTACAAGCTCACAACGCCTCGCATGTTGTGAGCTTGTAGATCGGCTATTTTCATCGCTTTTGTGCGACACTATTGTATGATTAAGTAGGGCATTAATTTGCAACAAAACCAAATGGACCCTTAGGGGTTCGTGTCCACAGAGAACGCCTATTTGAGCTGAGGAGTGCTCTGAATATCATGTCCATAGCGCTCGCACACAGTGTTATCCCCGCACTGTTCAAACCTATCAACCATTGGGGTGGCCACTGCTGTCCTGTTTTCTGCGTTATTAGCACGAATGTCTTAGCTGAAACAATGTAAACATGTGGAAAGTAATGCCAAAATCATAGGCCCACAGGCGGCAACTGTAAACATCCCTTGGTAAGATGGCGGGCGGTCACATCGTTGATGATGTAATTGAAAACTCGCCTTTTAAATGACTTTCCTACAATGGTTGCATGTCTCAAAAATGTCAGCTTTCTCTAATGACAATAGAGCCAAAGTTTTCTTTTTATTGACGGAGACCATTATGTCCTAAAAAACAGACAATAATTCCTGCATGCTGTATGTCAGGAACAGATCACTTTACTCTACTTAACCCATTAAAACTCGAGGCCGATTCTACAAATGCCTTCTAAATCAGTGGTTCTCACACTTTTTTGTGTCAAGGACCCCCACATTTATTTATATATATTTGTTGATATTTTTCAAAAATGTACAAGCTCGCTGTGAGCTTGTATATCTTCTATTTATGAGAACCACTGTTTTAAACCAATGTTCTAAATCTTTTTTGTCTTTTTCCCTGAGTTTTCTGAAAAACATATTATAGATATAGAGCTAAAATCTAAAATGACACGGATGCTCTCCCGGTTTGAATGGGTTGTACTAAGTATAGTGTCAACTGCCATCGTCTGGACATGCATTGTAATGTGCCTCTTTCCCCACCAGGTGGCAGAGAACACTAAACCAGACATGCGTGAAGCCCTCAGGTCAGCTGTGCAGGACGCCCACACCGCCCTCACCAACCTGTGCAGCCGCAACGCTGAGCAAGCATTCTCCCTGGCCTTGGCTTTGGTGGAAGCCAACACACCCAAGGTACAGCACAGCCAAGCATGACGCACACACACACACCACAGCCGTCGAAAGGATACTTGAAATATTTTAGTGAAACACAACCGCTAATTTAGTTAGTGTTTGGATGAGCCACTGAATGTATTGTTATTTTTGTCTTTGCAGGAACTTGGAATGTCTACTCTTGATATAGTTCTGCTGCTCTATGGCCGTGCGTCAGCTCTGACGGAAATTGGCCAAGTTCAGGTAAATGACCGATCAGTTGGGTCCAATTATATACATTTATTGAATTTAGCAAAAAAAAAAATCTCTGCATAAAGTTCTTAAAGAGCACGGTTCTATTTTGGTGCGTCAAAATGGAACCCGACAGCCAAAACAATTAAGGCCTTGCCCAGTTCAAACTTGTATTGCAAATGTGTAAAGTTTGACCATTCTAAATTCTCTTTTGAGAAACAAAAAAAAATAGTCTTCAATGTGAACTAGTGTGTCATTGATGCGAGCGTCGTTGACACTTTGTCTGTCAGGGCCTTGACATTTGTTGGCCTGAATTGTTCTAATAGTCCTGTCCCTAAATGAATAGGCTCTATGCACAGCAGCCATATTGGAAAGAAATTGGGCCTCATCTTACTTCCTTCACAGGTGTTACCAATGATACTAATGAAGGCTCTGTTCCATTCTGGTCAGGGTGCTGTATCGTGCATGTTGGCTCACTAGAAAGACTCCATTTTGGTTCCCAAATGGCCCCTTATGGTGGGTGTGTAACTCTGAGAGTGTACAAATGGAACCAAATGGACCCTTATGGGTCCTTGAGAATAAATGGAACCAAATGGACCCTTATGGGTCCTTGAGAATAAGACAACCACTATGCCACACTAAATGGACCAGAGCCTTAATTAGTATCATTGGTAACACCTGTGAAGGAACTGTTACTGTCTATTATACATGGTAAGACTCCCAGTTCTAACCCTCCACTGAGATGTACAGTAGTGACTCAAAACAACAAGACAGAAAATAATCCTGTAGCATAACGGTGCATCTTAATAAATGTAGAACTATTCTTGGTCTAGCCAAACTAAACACTGTTTATAATGCATTTGTGTCCATAGGAACTTGCTGAAGCACAAAGACAATATGGGAAGATCAAGTCATATGAGGAGAGAACATTCCAGTGCTTTGTCTACTATGGTATTGGAAAAGTGTATCTCAAAGAGAACAGGTATTTATGTAATAAACCTCGCAAATACATTCTGTACAAACGCACAGGCTATAGAATATATGCTTGAACATGTCCTTGTTGCACCCATGGCATACTTTTTTCCACTGTAAAACGTACTATTTAGTATGTCTCTGTATACTCGCTTTTGTCTATATCAGGGGTCTTCAACAGGGGGTCCGGGACCCCTAGGGGGTCCTCAGAGTTACTACAGGGGGTCCACCAAATCTTTGTGTGATGTGATTTTCTTTTTACCTTAACCACTTGAACCCTAGCATCCCTTTTCTGAGGAGAACTTTAGCCAAAAAATAGCAGATCTACAAGCTCACAACGCCTCGCAGCGCTGGAAAAAATAGCAGATCTACAAGCGCTTGTAGATCTGCTATTTTTGGCAAAGAGGTGTTAGGTGTAGAGGAAAAAAAGAGCAGACCAAGTAGACAAAAAAAGTTAAATCTGAAACACAATTTTTTTATAGAATATAGAGGGGGTCCCTGCTTCATCTCTCTCTCAGCTAGGGGGTCCTTGGCCTGAAAACGTTGAAGACCCCTGGTGTATATCTTGGTATCATCATGCACGTATTTTACAATAGGGTGAATGAAATTTGGAGAAGATGCAATGTTTCTGCCCAACATTGATATACATTGATCTATGATTTGTATTTAGAAAATCTAAACTTGGTATAAATGTAATTCCCTCCTCCCAGGTATCCAGAGGCACACAGTCAGTTTTCAGACTCTCTCCAGATGGTTAAGAATCAAATAACACCTGGTAAACTCACCTGGCCTATGACTAAAGAGGTTGTCAAAGAAACGAACCTCGATTATTTCAAGGTATATCCTCCTTTGCATTGTCATTTTCATCCATGGCACATCTATAAACATACTTAGATTTTGTCTTGGGATTTAAAGGAGCTACACCATGAATTTAAAAAATAATAATAATATTTGATATCATATTGTTTATGTCCCTCAAACGTTTTTCAAAAGGTTTGAGCCTAAATCAAGCCTCATATATACTCATTCCAACTAACTTCTCTCTGGCTTATAAAGCACTTTCACCTGCAATACCACATTGTCCTGTTTGGCACGGGGCGCTATTGAGCCAGTTTGTATGCATGTTATGTCCTGGTTCTGTGTGGAAAAAAGTAAAAAAAAAAAAATAAGGAAAAAAAAAAAAAATGTTTTTTTTTGGATTACTTTTTTTTTTGTTAGAACTGAAAAACGGGAGGAATTGTTCCCAGACGTGACGTAGGGTGGGGGAACAAATCTGACGGACTGTTTTCAGACCAATTTACATAAAAAACACAGATAGCTTATGAAAGCCTGCATGCTCGAAGTCGGGTATTTGTCGGAACAGAAGAGAGGTGGGGGAGACCAAAAACACACAAAAATGAAGAAAAAGTTAAAATTCATGGTGTAGACCCTTTAAATTATGTAGTTTTGCGACTTGAATCTTTCACAAGATTGCATTGAATTACATATTGTGTTACATTTTTTGAAGTCATGAGAACAGAAAAAAAATAGACTTATGTCATCTCAAATCTGTGTTTTCTTCCTTTAGGAACTTCTGGCTAGAGCCATGGAGTTGTGCAAGTTTCCACCAAACCCCGATGCCATTTGTTGTCATGAGACGTGCCTCGGTCATTTGAAAGTTGAAATCTACTTCACTGATCCAGATTTTAAGGTAAAGCAGCAGCGCTCACATAAAACAAGGTGATCAATGTAGGTAAGGAGGTTGCCCTGCTGTGGTTTCATGCTGTTTCAATGTCTTTTCTTTCACAGGGTTTCATTAGAATAGGTTGTTGCCAGAACTGTATTGTGGAGTATCACATGAACTGTTGGAAAACGCTCAAAGCAGCAGCATTTTCAGACAGAAATGACAAGGTATTTATTTGCATAATATAACAAAATGACAAAATATTTTGCATCATATCATAAACGAACAACACGGTATATGCATTATAACATAACATAATTGCTGAAATGCAAGGTGTCTGTATAACATAACAAAATGTCAAGGTATGTATGTGCATTGTAACATACCATAGTAGCAGAATGACTAGGCGTTATAACATAACTAGCCTCACATTGCCAGACTGATCACGTGGGATCACTCGGCATTTCTTAAGGGACACTCGTGATTTGATGATCATTGTGGGTCATTGAATTACCTGAAGAAGCATCCATTTAGCATGCACTACATTAATGCCAGGGTTAATGTAGTTAAAGCACTCAGTCTCACAATTTGAATGGATTGTCAAAGCACTTTGTATTTAGCTGCATTTACAAATCCACATTATTTGTATCGTTGTCTTCCAGGATTTCTTACAGGAGCCGTGCTTTACTCCTGACTGTGTGGGTAGAATCAGTAGTATCCACATCTATGGTTCAACAGGCCTTATTAAATGTAAGGTAAGTCGGCTTGTAATCATCAGGGACGACACCACTCCATTTGTATCACCATTCCTTCCATTCCAAGTTTCAGTAAGATCATGATTCTTCCATATGTAGCGAAATCTGGGATTCATTGTGTATATAATATGACTAATTACAAATTTATAAAATTAAAAGCAAACGTATTCTGGGCACCAGAATTCATACAAATTGCAACAAAAAAAAATGTGCGATCTAAGATCTTGTGTTGAATCGAATAGGAAGGAGACACACACACTTTATTTTATTTGGTATTTTGAATACTAGGATATATGCTCATCACAATAATGCCCTTTTCCTTTCAGTTTGAGACGGTCATCTCTAAACCTGACGGTCCAAAGAAGTTGAAAGTAAATCAGACATGTTCTAGGTGAGCAGTTTTGCATTTTACTGAATCGCACAAATGCTCCAGCATTCCATTTTCAGACGTTTGACTGAAAATGGAATGTTTGCAAGGTATTGCAGGAAAGATAATCTTATGTTTTATTTACAGTCCCAAATAATATGCTTATGTCACACTGTGACATTAGTTGTGACCTTAGGACTGACACAGACTGGAAGCGTTCACATTTTAGGAAAAGCAAAGAATTGAGGAAACTGTTAGGTGTGTGGATGCACTGACCTAATTCCATTCTCTGTTTTTGTTGGTCATTTCCAGTCTCAAGAAGTTAAAATCAAAGGAAGAGCGCAAGCTCAAACGTAAACAGCATCGACATGCGTCTGATGAAGATGACCAGAGTGAGAAGTCTGAAAACGATCACGTTTCACTGGAGAACGCAGTGGGCCAGTCACTGGAGAAAGGTACTCCTCTATGAAACACCATTTCTTATCCACATAAAGCCCTTGCGTCTCTATTTTGGGCATGTCATACTGTAACAGGCGGACATTGAGTGAAAAAGATGCTAAACATTCTGCAAAAATGGCAGATCTAAAAACTCACAGTGCGGATGTGTTGTGAGCTTGTAGATCGTCTACTTTTGGGGCAAGAAATTGGGTTTAGCGGGGTAAAAAAAGGATGGGCCAACTACAGACCCCTAGGGCAGTGGTTCCTAAACTTGGGGTCGGGACCCCAAGGGGGGTCCCAAAATTATAAGAGATAAGCTTAATGTACAACAGTAAACAAACCAACATACAGTATACAGTACGTGTATACAGTGTATCTGCAATTTAATGACTTTTTAAAACCAAATTGGCCAAATTGTCAAATATTAGTAAGAAAGAGGCAAATATTGTGGAAATAGCCGATCTACAAGCTCGCCTTGTAGTTCGTCTATTTTCACAATATTTATCTGTGGAAGCGAGTCAAACTAAATGTAAATGCCTACAATTCCAAGTGCTTGTCAGGTTGGGGGGTCTCCAGTTCAAATATGATAGTTTTTCTTGGGGGGGGGGGGGGGGTCGTGGCCTGAAACGTTTGGGAACAACCTGCCCTAGGGGCAGTGGTTCTCAAACTTTTTCATGTCAAGGACCCCCAAAATATGTATCTGGCCGCGGACCCCCATCTCAAATATTTTGTTCCAGGGACCCACCAGAAGCAAAGATTTGAGCAACAAATGTTCGCTTAAAAAAAAAATATATATATTCAAAGGTTTGCACACATTTTCACGATTTGTCAGGTTGGCAGATCTACAAGCTCATGAGCTTGTATATCTGCTATTTTTGAATAGCCCAAAGTATAAAAGGTCATAATTATTGTGATGCTATATTAACACACTTTGCTGGGTACCCCCTGGAACCCCCTCAAGTACCCCTGGGGGTCACCCGGACCCCACTTTGAGAACCAATGCCCTAGGGGACACCCAGTCAATGAAGTACAGTATATAGGGTTTCAAATGTATTGTTTTTTAACCGCCGCGTCACCGTGTCATTCCCCAGCCTCGTCTCAGACGTGGCTGCTGTACCGGGACCGCGTCCTGCTTCAGATCAGCGAGCGGCTGCAGTCGTTCAAGCAGGAGAAGTGCCACCGCGACCGCGTCACGGACCTCTGGGGCAGCCTGAAGCCCTGGGTGGAGCTGGACCAGTCCAAGGGCAACGAGCTGGCGGTCAGCCTCCTCGGCGGCTCGCGTCAGGAGCCCCAGACGCTGGACCAAGTGGCCGAGCTCCTCCTGGAGCGGAAGAACCGGGTGTGGGCGCGCGTGTTTGTCCACTTCCTCTGTGGCTGTGTGGAAGTCAGTCCCAAACTGCACGACTGGGCGAGTCAGCTTGACAGTGCAGGTTGGTGTTTTTCAAATGAAGTGTTGCAAACAGTAGCCATGAAATACTGTGGGTGTATTAATAAGGGAAAATCCCCCCTAAAAATAACTATATTGAATATAACATTGCAGGTATTTAAATGTTAAATACAATGTCACCGTATGTTTTTCCCACAGAAATGCAAACTTACAGATTTTTATCTCCAAAATGGTCACCTATGTGATTTGGAGAAAAAAACGATTAAACCTACAATCTGCGACTTATTTTAATTAATAATAATAAAGGCCAATAATAATAAAGGCCAATTGGCTGAAACACATTCGTTCGTGTTTGCTGCTGCTGTATATTGAATGCTTAAAGACTTGCAGTAGCGAGTAGTGACGAAGTTAAGATTACAGTTCCTTTGTTCCGTTGTTGAGAGTGCCGAACCTTGAAGTGACAGATAGCCATTTAATGGAAGGGACATTGTGTCACTTTATACCAAACCATTTTCTTTCTTTTTTTTATATAATACATAACACTCCCAATTTGAATAATAAAAAAATGAAGTTGAATAAATTAAAACTTCAAGATTTCACACAAGCTCTGATTTGGTAGTCAATTTTAACCTTAATTTACCTTTAATCAATCTCAAACTATCCTACCGTGTTCCTTCATCAGTGTGAAACCTTAAAAACATGAATAGCTGCTCTCCCTATTGTTTTTGGAACAAAACCTAGTGATCACAATGTGACAAAAGGTGTTTTGTTCTCCCCAACTGCTGCAAATCTATGGCCAGACAGACACAGAATTGATTGCATGTGAATACCTGGAGCTCTGCAGGTGAGAAGGTGAGAGACATTGTGTGTGTGCAGGGAACGGCTCACCGGGGTGGGATGCATGGTTGCTGCGTCGTTGACACGGAGGTCTCTTAACGGCAGCAAATCCATCCATGTCACCCAAACTGACAGTCCATAATCTCTTCTCTACTGCGATGGCATCTGCTACTGTACATTTCCTATGCACCAATATTTAAAGACATCTCCGTTGTCAAATCAAAGATCTCTGACAGACCATTCTTTTCCACACAACCAAATAAGAAAAGAGATGGTTTGGTTTCTAAACTAGGAATATTTTAACGCATTGGCTGCCAAGAACGCAGATCTGCGTTCATTTGCGCAAAAGCCCGTTGGCTGCCAAGGACGCAGATCTACGTTCTTTCAAAAAAAAAAAAATTCAAAATAAAAGTTTTTTTTTTTTTTTTAATTTTTTTTAAAAAAACCCAAAGACCAAGGAGATATGATTCTCCGAAGATTTAGACTCCCAGACACTTCCTTGTAACTGAAAACTTAAAAATTCTGTATCTCGGCTCCTAAGTGCTTTTTTTTTCTCATTGAAAAAGTCTGGCAGCCAGCTGTAGGTAAAAATTGAAAAAGCTGGCAGCCAATGTGTTAAGTTGTTACTTACCGTATGAAAGATCTGATGGACTTTCAAGATTTTTGCACAGCTAATTGGCTGTTGGAACATACTATGGTCTCCTCCGTGGAACCTTGGAGGACTAAACCTGACTTGATATTTTCGTTACTGTCGGGCAGAAAACCGTCCAACTTTTTTTAATTAACCCATTTAGACCTGAGGCCGATTGTAAAAACGCCTTCTAAAACCTAACCGTAGTTTTCTGAAAACGTTCAAATTCTTACAAAAAAGAAAAGATGTTACTATATGTATAGTAACAACTAATGAGACACAGAGGTGGTTCCCGGATTGAAAGGTATAATAACGTATAGGTAGCAACAGGTCTCAATGGGTTAATGCCCTTCTTGATCATACTACATAGATCTGCTATTTTTGATATTCTTGAATTTGAATCCTGAAAAGGACACAATGAGGTTTCCACCCGACAGACATTTTTAGTCTGTCCATTAACAGGGCAGCTCCAAAAAGTCATGGACATGTGTGGCTCTATCAAACACAAAGGATTTCTAGACAGACAATTTCTGGCCGCTGAACTAAGTGTTGAACCATCCATGTGTGAAATCTTGACATAGTGTTTCAGTTCTATTTGAAACCTTGAATCCAGGCTTGTCTGGATTTATTCATTAACCACTTATGCCTTATTTTATACCTAGTCATACAGTGGTGTCGCACTCTGAAAATGGCTGATCTACAAGCGTGCAACGCATCGTGTTGTGCACTTGGTAGATCAGCCATTCTCGCTATTTTACAAAGATATGATAAATTGTAATCACTTTTTTTTCCCCCACTCCTCGATTCCGCAGGTCTGGACGCTGCCAAGGAATTTCTTGAGCGCTACTCTGTTGTCCTGGAGGATCTGGACAAGACTGTTCTGTTCACCTTTGTGCCAATGAACGCTGTTTTGCGAAGAAATGCAAAGGTTGTTAGTGATAGTACTGTTGCCGGACTAACGGGACTAACCGAACAGGACAAGCGGCTTTTAATCTGGACTCTGGAGGAGCACAGGCATGAGTTTGTCCACTTGCACACTATTCTGGATGAATATTTTGAAATGATGGGTAAGCTCTTTGAAAGTCTACTTGCACAGTGCACACTATTCTGGATGAATATTTTGAAAATGATGGGTAAGAGCTCTTTGAAACGGACGGAGGTAAGTTTTAATTTCTGTGGCTCCAAGCTTTGTCTTCTCTAACGTGTTTGTCTGTCGCTTCTTTCAGATGGCCAATGTTTAGTCATAAAGAAGACTGAGAATGAAAATGAACATGTAAGTGCTTACGTGTACTCAGGCATGCAAGCGTGTTGCGTTTCGGCGAAAATATGTCCGTTTTGATAAGTTTGATAAGTCATTTGTGTGATTTGTGCAGATCAGAAATAGTTGGGCCGTGTGCTCCAATCTTTTTCTCCTCTGCCCTCCTGTTTGCATGCCAGGTTTAACATTTGACTGTCAGTTGAATAGAAATGATTCAGGGTTCATACGGGGGCTGTACTAGTACCAAACAAATATATATTGCGTTCTCTCGGTCAAAGTTTGTCACAATATTAACACGTAACATGACATACTGTAGCACTTGAACAACATGGGCTCTAATAACGGCACTGCGTCCATGTTTATCTGGGACTTCATGGCGTCAGTTTTGTGACGTCAGTGATTGTTCATATTTGGGAAAGGTTTGAGCCCTATTCGACCGCCATTAACTTCCATTCTATTTCCATAAATCTAAACAAAAAATCGATCCCACCAGCAGTCTGCTGCTTCAGTTCTTTCTGTAATTTCCCCTTAAGCACAGTTTATATTCACGCCGGTGTCTTGAATGAATGAAGGACTGAATAAAGTGTACATTGTAAAGTGCTTTGGGTAAAAGCTTATTTACACTAGAAAACATGTAAAACTCCCTGAAAGGTCTGTAAAACGTACACATTTCCCTCGATGAATTACGCGAATCTTTGCACGTGTTGCCTATCTGTCCCCGCGTATCTCGAGAACCTCCCAACCGATCGACTTCAAACTCGGCTTGTGTGTCGCCGGGGACGCAGAGGAGTGCAGTGCCCGGTGTTTGGTCGGCAGTTGTTTAGAACCGGTGATCTGACCGATTCGCCCATATATGATGACACTTAACTTGTGTAATATCATCTGCTTTCAGAATTCTCCTATTAAGGCCAAGAACAAAAGCCGCAAAAAGAAAAAAGAGACGAAGGTGAGAAAACGTTTGTGTTATTGTGCGAGTAAGAAAACGTGCGCTTACTCAAGCACTTGTTTTTATCAAGAATGCCCTATTTATACTCAGTTATTATTAAAGTCAGTTATTTTAGGCAAGCAACATGGTGGTATTACAGAGTATATGATGCTTTATCTTTTAAACGCCATGCTAAAATGTTGCCTCTGTTGTCCTTCTCTCAGCCGGTTCTCATCTTGTCTGGTATGAGAGGCGGTACTCTAAGAGAGGAGCGTGAACAAGACTTTCTGGATGAGGACGATTCTTTGTAAGTTGCTTAATCCTCACACTTACAGTACTGCTTATAGGCTCTATGCACAGCAGCCATATTATCACTTCCTTCACAGGTGTTACCAATGATACTAATGAAGGCTCTGTTCCATCAATTTCCACGACCCCCATAAATCTGAGAGTGTACAAATGGAACCAAATGGACCCGTAAGGGTCCATTTGGTTCCATTTGTACACTCTCAGAGTTACACATCCGTAAGGGGACATTTGGAAACCCCTTAAGGAACCATGAGGGTCCCTGGACCCAAATGTTAGACCCACTGGTGTGCCAGTGTTTCCAGTGAGCCAACATGCACAATATCAGCACCCTGACTCTGTTTGATCAGAATGGAACAGAGCCTTCATTCGTATCATTGGCAACGCCTGAGAATGTCTTCACAATATGGCTGCTGTGCATAGAGCCTATTGAGACTAATATACTTACAGTAATCGCACGTTGTGTTGCGCGACAAAGTATAAATAAGGTTTTATTAACGTTGAAGCTATAGGCTATATGTTCTAACTCCAGCTTTGTGTCGACAGATTATTCCTTAATCAGAATGATCCGTTCAGCGTGCCCAATCACCTTCGAGAGCAAGTGGCTGATTTTGAGGAGCAGTATAGCGGCGCCGGTAGCAGAAGCCGCTATAAGAACATCCTAGATAACAACCCTGACCCCACTAAAGAGAGTTTGTATGAGTGAGTACAACCCTGACCCCACTATAGAGTCTGTATGAGTGAGTACAGCCACCACGAGAAGCACAATGGAAATAAGTTTGTGATTTTTGTATCCTTGTCATTCATTTTTTTTTATTTTTATTGTCGGATCTACTTTAATTCCATTGGGCAACTTAGACCATTGTTTTACGTGAACTGCATCGGCCCACCTTAGACAGATTGTCACTTGTCGCACCAAGGCATGTTTCCAATATTTCTGTTGAAATATTGATAACTGGCCTGGGCCGTAGCGTGGCGGTCCAGGCACCCTAGGCTGCAATGCCAGCCTGACAGCGTGTTGCGGGTTCGACTCCCGTTCCCCACGACCTTTGCTGCATGTCACCCCCCCCCATCTCTCTCCCCATTTCCTGTCAGCCTACTTTCCCTATCCCTCTCCAAATAAAGCCATAAAAAGTCTATGAAATATTGATAGCTACAGACAATTTAAATGTTACTGTTACTTTTCTGGGAAAAAATAACCTGTGTTCCAATGGAATTAATATAGTTATTATTTAGTCATACGCTGTTAATACTTCAAATTGGTTCAATATTTGTAAAACCCACGGACACACTTTAACTTAAAAAATTAAAATAATTAAATAAAATGCCAAAATAGCAGATCTACAAGCTCACAACACGTCGTGATGTGTTGTGAGCTTGGATATCGGCTATTTTCGTTAGATCTGCAAACACTCATGTTGGGAAGAAGTAGGGCATTAATTTACCAAAAAAAGCTGAAATATGCAGATACAACAATTCTGCCCGACAGCAACGATTTGAAAGTTAAACATACCTTTTGTCTTTCTTGCTGCAGCTACTTTGCTCAGATCCTGGAGGAGCACGGCCCGCTGGACGCCGAGGACCCCCTGCTGGTGGGCGAGGTGGACTACTTCCCTCCCGTCGCCCAGCAGAAGATCCAGCAGGCCGGCGGCCTGAAGCCCTTCCTGCTGGAGTCCCTGCGCTTCATCACCATGGGCCTGAACATCGGCCTGGCCAAGCACGCCGTCAGCTTGCAGCACAACGGCGCCGCGCACGGCGCCCTCCTGGTGGACGGCCTGGGCGGCCTGGACGACCTGGACGTCATAGGGAACTACAGCATGGACCCGTCCTCCAGTGACTTTCTCAGCCTCCCCAGTCCTTTCCTGAACGACACCGTGCTCCCTCTGGTGGGAGACGGAGCCGTCGGCTCCGAGCTGGCCTCCTCTTATTGCCTCGCAGACACGCTGGACGATCCGCAGCTTTTTTCCGCCAGCGACCTGGACCACGACCTGGACCTGTATGTAAGTCAGCTGGACGACGGTGCTATTTCAGAGGGCCCTTTCCCCATAGGGGAGAAGCTCGCGCGGAAACAGTCGGTTGTACAGGTGAGGGCGCCGTGGTTTTTAAGCTGCCTTTTTTATAAATGCTTGTCGTCTCTCTGTCGGGGTGGAAACCTCATGTGGTCCAAAACTGCATTCAAATTCAAAAGTAGCAGATCGAAGGGCTCTAAACGCATTGCTTCGCGCCGCGTTCAGAGAGTGTGGATCTGCTACTTTTGATGCTTGTTGTTTGACCTGTTAGTATGATCACGTTAATTTACGAAAAACACAAAAAGTTAGAAATGTGGAGAATACGAGGTTTCTGCTCGACAGCAACAATGTGCTCTAATGTAGAGATTCACAAAGTGTTCTAAATGATTTTGCTTGTGTTTTTGTAGGTTAAGAGGGCAGTAGCGGTCAATACAGAAAAACTTGAGCCTTTTGAAGTCGTGAATAACGTGAGTTACACATAATGTGTACACACACACTCACACTCTCACTCACTCACTCACTCACTCACTCACTCACTCACTCTCACACACACACTCTGATTATTCTTATTATAATTCTTAATGTAATTCAGTATTGGAATAAGTACTCAAATGGGTCTAAACAATTAGAAAGTAGCAATACCACTATGTAGAAATACATTGTTACATTCAAAAGGCCTGTATTTAAAATGTTCTTACAGTACCAAAGTAAAAAGAGTATGTGGATCCACATTGTGAGCTTGTAGATGGGCTATTTTCCGAATAGCCAAAGTATAAAATAGGGCTTAAGTGGTTACTGTATGTTTTGTTGGGGAGTGCGTTCCAGAGGGAGGGGCCAGCAACATAGAAAGCCCTATCACCCCAGGTATGGTACTTATTGGTCTTGGGGACCTCCAGGAGGTTGGCTTCACTGGACCTAGATTCGAGCTAAAAAGCCATATTTTACTCTTTTGGCTATTCAAAAATAGCAGATATACAAGCTCATAGCGCGGCACCGAGTGCCGCGCTATGAGCTTGTAGATCTGCTATTTTTGAAAAATCGTGAAAATGTGTGCAAATCTTTGAATATATACTGTTTTAAAGCAGACTTTGTAACTCAAATCTTTGCTTCTGGGGGTCCCTGGAACGACATATTTTGAGATGGGAGTCCGCGGCCAAATACATATCATTTTGGGGGTCCTTGACATGAAAAAGTTTGAAGAACCACTGATCTAGAAACATACGTTTTTCTGAATAATGTTGGAATTTAGAAGACGTATCTAGAATCGACCTGAGGGGACATTTCTTAGTTTACTTTTCCACCAGGTGAGTGAACTGTGCTTTGATCCACCTTCACAGGGCGAGATCACAAAGAGGGAGAAGAGCCAGAGGGATCTGGAGAAACACATCTACACCATGAAGCACAACCACGACCAGGTCAACGCAAAGCGCAAAGAGGTCATCGCCGCCCTGCAGGAGGAGTATGCCGAGATGACTGCCAACACACAGGTAGGTGGAATGGAATCACCTTGCACACATCACTGTTGCTGTCATACTGTATGTCCAACTATATGTTGCTGTCGTACTGTATGTCCAACTATATGTTGCTGTCGTACTGTATGTCCAACTATATGTTGCTGTCGTACTGTATGTCCAACTATATGTTGCTGTCGTACTGTATGTCCAACTATATGTTGCTGTCATACTGTATGTCCAACTATATGTTGCTGTCGTACTGTATGTCCAACTATATGTTGCTGTCGTACTGTATGTCCAACTATACATTGATACCAGAGTCACCACAGACTTGACGGTCATGTTCAACGTTTTAAGCTCCTTTTGGAACTTTAGCAGGCCAAAAAACGATATAGTTATCCTGACCCTAGTCTCACGAGCCAGACTGTTGCTTCCCACAATTTTGAAATGCTTCCGTCAAACAGTCTGGAGCAACGGAAGCTCTGGAAATGATCCGGGGATAAAGCGGACGTGACGCTTCCGTTTGTCTATATTCACCTTTTGTCCTAATATAAATCAAAATAACCAAAGGCTTTATAGCTTTATAGAAATGGAAATTCTAAAATCAAATATTTTTAAGTGTATTTTTGGGAACAGGTGACAGCTTCCGGTCTTGGATTTTTGGGAGGTCTGTTGTTCCAGACTATATAGCATTCAGAGATTGTGGAATAGTTGTCTGACTACGTGACGCTATCCTGACCCCATCATCTATGACTGGTTGCCACAGTGACTGGAGCTACCGTGTTTTGGATTAGACCTGGAGGAGACTCTGCTCTTGACACGTTGCTGTGTTGCTTTCTGTGTGTGTGTGTGTGTGCAGGTGATGAATAAAGAGCTGGCGCTCTTCCAGCAGAAGTTGGAAGACGAGGTGAAAAGGGACCAGAGGGAGAAGAGGGAGAACCAGGAGGCCCTCAAGGCCCTGAAGTTGGAGATCAAAGCCCTGGCTGAGCGGCAGGAGAGGTGACCATGCATTAGAACTACTAACTAGACATTTAGCACAACCCTTAGATCTCTTAATGTCTCGGCTCTTTCCCCACAACCCAGCATCTCTATTCTTGGGTGAAAATTATGTGAAAATAGCCAGTATCTATGAAGCTTATAGATCAAAGTACTAAATTTTATTATGTTTACAATAGTCAGAGAGATAGATGGATATAAAGAGTTTGATGTTTCTGTGTCAGTCAGTGAACGTTTATTAGGGCCTCCGCTAGGAGACATTCATCTTCTGTTATCTCTGATAAAAGACATTGTCATTGGGTTGCCATCACAGATTTATTTCCCCCGTTGAACCGAACGGCTCCTGAAACCATGTATATTTGTGAATGTTTTAATGAGGTTTAATCTCTTTGTGTGTCACACAGCATTTCCAAAAGCATCCGAGAGAAGAACCTCGGTTATGACAGGCAGCTGGAGCGATTCTTAGAACTAAGGTAAGTGTATGTTGATGGGGAAACACTACGCAAATAAGGCCAGTGGTGACTAAAATCATAATGCAAATTGTCCTGTTTTTTTTTTGCTCAATTATGTTTGCTCAGAAACCTTTGCGGCAGTTTGTTGTAGCAATCAAAACATTACACAAACAGATCCGGGGTAAAAGTATTTAGACTGCAGTATATTCCATATTCTAACTCGCCTGAGACACAAATCCGTGTAAAGTTGAGCAAATGTGTGACATTCAGTGTTGTCCGATTTTGCAAGAGAAACAAGCCTGAAAGAAGCGACTAGGCTGCATTTTCTCACCCTGAAAATTTATCAGCTATTTTTGTAAAGTCTTGGGAAAAAATGTAATATTTGGAATATTTTTGAAATGTGAAACAAAAAGTTTGTATGAGGGTCCCTGGCACAACATATTTTCTGCGGACAAATACAAGTTCATTTGGGGTTCCTTGGCATGAAAATGTTTGAGAACCACTGGTTTAAACATTAGGAAGCAAGCCCAAGTAAGCAACTACACTTAACACATTGATTGCCTATATCGAGTTAACTCGATTTTAGAATCCATCACTTGCTTGCCTAGATCGAATTAACTCGATTTTAGCAAAAAAAAATAAAAAAAAATCTTTTTTTTTTTAATTTTGACCCAAAGACCAAGGAGATATGATTTTTCGAAGATTTAGACTCCTATCCACTTCCTTGTTAACTTAAAAATTATGTATCTCGGCTCAGTACTTTTTTTTTTTCAATGAAAAATCTCTTGGCATAAAACTGCAAAAAATCTGAAAAAAGTCTGGCAGTGAATGTGTTAAGCCTGAAAAAAGCATCATGCAACTACTAATATTTACCAGCGACTTTACAGAAAAAACACGCCCAAAGTCTCCTATAATAATCAGACATGGCAACACTGGTGACATTAGATGCTGAGTGTGTCATGTTGTCTCCACAGTAACCAGTCAGCAGCTGAGAAGATGAGCCTGGAGGATGAGATCAGGAGATGTAAGGAGCTGTGTGCCAAGACCGTCAGGAGGTCTCAGGCAGCTCAGGTCTGTATCTGTCCCAGAGTTTATTTCGTCGACTACCTTTTTTCACGGACGAAAACTAAATAGAAAATAAGCTATGATGACTAAGACTAAATATATTTTTTATTCACAAGCTCACAAGTTGTGAGCTTGTAGATCGGCTATTTTCTGCATGCGACTAAGTGTAAAATCAGCCCTTACAACACCATCAAGAACTATAGGTTACTTACGTAACCCCGGTTTTATAAATTGCGAACGAGCTGTTCACATATGGGATCAGCGCCCCCTGGCGATGATATACAGAAGCTTCACATTAACTCCCTCGGGCCAATCCTCATTGGCCCGGTGGGCCGTCAGTCGCTTTCCGGAAAACCCTCCCCCGAGGGTATAAAGGACCCGGAAAGCGGAAGTTACGTTCTCTTTCACACCAGCTTCCTTCTGCCGAGCAAAAAGAAGGGTGTTTTTGTGAACAGCTCGTTCGCAATTTATAAAACCGGGGTTACGTAAGTAACCTATAGTTTTATTACATTGCTCTCTCACTGTTCACATATGGGAGACATAAACCCCCTGAATGTAACCGCAAATCACGATACCCACAACCTGAACCAGGGCCCCGCCCCCCCAGGGGCGGGGCCCACGGCATCCAGGTGCCAACAGACCCCCCGGGTCTGAGGCAGAGACCAATACATTTAGTGGGGCCCTGACAGACCGTAGTCTGCCTTATAAACTAAAAACCAGGCACAGCCTGTCTAGTTAGTGGGGGGCCCTGACAGACCGAAGTCCGCCTTATTAATCTAAGGCCCAACCTTCGGCCATCAACACTAAAGTAAGGGGCATGAACAGATTTTAAGACCGTTCTAAGCACCTAACCACCTTCAGGTGGAAGCCACGCCCAGAACCGTGTGCGCCATAGAAGACGACGCCACGTTCAGGCTGTAGAAAACAGCGAAAGTCGAAGGAGACGACCAACTCGCTGCCGTGCAGATGTCCTGAATAGACACTCCTTTGAGGAGGGCCCAGGACGTCGATACACTTCTAGTAGAGTGCGCCCTCAGACCCTCAGGCACTGGGGCCCCCCTACTAGCGTACGCCAGGCGGATGGCCTCCACAATCCAACGGGAAATTGTGGACTTAGTCACCGCCAGTCCCCCAGGCCCAGGGCCCAGGGAGACGAAGAGCTGGCTGGGGCGGGTCAGGGCCGCAGTCCTCTGGACATACAGCCGCAGGGCTCTTACTGGACAGAGACAGTGTAGCCTCCTATCCTCATCTGAGGCAAAAGGAGGCGGATGAAAAGCCACCAACTCAGTTGGCATCACCACCGCCAGGTGGTTTTTTGGAACGAAAATCGGGTTAGGTTTGAGGACAACCCTGCTGCCATCACCAGCGAACCTCATGCACTCCGGAGCCACCGAAAGGGCATGCATATCGCTCACCCGTTTCGCTGTTGTCAGCGCAACCAGGAGCACCGTCTTGAACGTGAGGAACTTTAGTTCCACCGTCTCCAATGGCTCAAAAGGAGGACGAGAGAGTGAGTCGAGCACCAGGACCAAGTCCCACGTGGGAAACAAGGATCGTGAGACAGGATGTTCACGCAACGCGCCCTTCATGAACTGGCACACCAGGGGCTGTTGCCCCACGGTTTTCTTACCAAAACCAACATGGTTGGCCGAGATGGCCGCCAAGTACACTTTGATCGTCGAGAAGGCATTCCCGAGATCCAATCTATCCTGTAGGAAAGTCAAGACGTCAGCGACCGAGGCCTGGAACGGGACCACGACCGGGGACCTTCCCAGACACCACTCCTCGAACACACTCCACTTTGCCCCATAGACGGTTCTAGTGGAGAGTGCCCTAGCGGCCTGAATAGTGGCCACCACCCTAGGTGGCAGCCCTGTCGCAGTCAGATTGTCCCTCTCACAGGCCAGACCCAAAGGTCTAGGTCTGCAGGCCTGTGATGATGAATCTCGCCCCCGGCCTGCTGCAGCAGGTCCTCTCGCAGCGGGAGGGGCCAAGGCCGCTCGTATAGCAGGGGAGCTATCTCCGACCTCCAAGTGCCCCCTGCCGGAGCCACCAGCAACACCGTCAGGCCTCGGAGCCTGACCCGTTCCAGAGTGGGATGGATCAGCTCCAGTGGAGGGAACGCATAAAGCAGCCCCCCTGGCCATTCGTGCGCCAGGGCGTCCAGGCCCAGCGGGGCCTGACCGCTCATCGAGAAGAACAGTGAGCACTTCGCGTTCTCCCCTGATGCAAAAAGGTCTACCTGAGGCCGTCCAAATCTGATCCAGATTTGGTCCGCCACCGCGGGGTGCAGTGACCAGTCCGAGTAGCGAACCTTGCCCCTGGACAGAAGATCGGCACCCCTGTTCAGAAGTCCAGGTACATGAGAGGCGCTGATTGATTTCAGGTGCGTGTCGCACCACAGTATCAGCCTCCGTGCCAGACCGTCCAAAGTAGGAGACCTCAAGCCTCCCTGCTTGTTGATGTAGGCCATGGTCGTGGTATTGTCCGTCCTGATCAGAACGTGACAACCCCCGATGTGGGGCCTGAAGTGTTTCACTGCCAGAAAAACCGCCATCAACTCCAAGAAGTTGATGTGGGCGGTCCTCGTATTGCGGTCCCACAAACCCCTGGCCGTCCGGCCTTCGCAAGTTGCGCCCCAGCCGGTCAAGCTGGCATCTGTGGTGATCATCTTTCTCGAGATGACCCTCCCCACCGGGACGCCCTCCGATAGAAAGGAAGGTACTTTCCATTGTTGGAGGGATCGCATGCATTCCGCGGACACCGTCGTGCGGCGAGAGCCCTGAGTGGCTGGGATCCGGAGTGAGCCCATCCACCTCTGAAAAGGTCTCATGTGTAGCCTGCCGAGGCGCACTAGAGAGATGGCCGAGGCCATAAGCCCTGCCGCCCTCATGCAGACCCTGTACTGGACCCTGTGTCCCAGTTGAAACATGGCCAGACACCTCAGGAAGGAGGCTATCCTCTCCTGAGACAGGCGAGCCCTGAGAGAAACCGCGTCTAGATCGATACCTATGAAGGTAGCCTGATGGGACGGAGTGAGCACGCACTTTGCTAGGTTCAGCGTGAACCCCAGGGAGGTCAGGTGCGACACCACCAGGTTGGTATGGTGGCACGCTTCCTGGCGCGAGGACGCGCTCAGCAACCAGTCGTCTATGTAGGTCGCGACGCGGACACCCCTCCGCCTCAGGGGAGCTATCGCTGCCTGAGTGCATTTCACAAACACCCTGGGACTTAGAGACATTCCGAAAGGAAGGACCAGGTACTCGTACACATGACCCTCGAACTCGAAACGCAGGAATTTTCTGTGCGGAGGGTAGATAGGGATATGAAAATAGGCGTCCTTGAGATCTATTGAGCTCCACCAGTCGCCCTGGCGGACCGTGCGTAGTAACGCTGTTGCCGTCAACATTTTGAACTGAAAGGTTTTCAAATACCTGTTGAGAGCTCTCAGATCCATGATGGGACGTAGCCCCCCTCCTTTCTTCTTGACGAGGAAGTATCTTGAGTAGAAACCTAGACGGCTTTCTCCCGGTAGTACTTCCCGCACGGCGTTCTTTAGCAGGAGTGATGCAATCTCCTCTCGTAACGTTACCGCCGCTTGGCCACTCGCGTGTGACAACAATACTTTGTTGGACATGGGTGGTTTCCTGGAAAATTGCAGCCTGTAGCCCCGTGCTATTGTACGGAGCACCCAAGGGTTGGCGTCGCATTCTTTCCATCGCTCGATGCGGAGCGACAACGGATTCGGAGGGGTTATTATTTGTGTCGGGTGTACGAGCGCCGCCATCTTTGTCGTGCTCGTTGGCTCGGCAACCCTCTTTGTTGTTACTCCTGAGTACGCATGCGCGGCCAGTGTGAGAGCCTTCGTCTTGGCTGTGCTTGTTAGCCTGGTTAGCATGCTTGGTGCTACATGAGGGCTCATGCGCGCGGCCATCTTGGAAGGCGTCACGTGTTCGCTCACAGCCAATGTGTGCGCCAACACGTGTTTCCTCAAAATGGCCGACTCTTGTGACAGAACAACAACATTGGGGCCTAGTCCTAACTTGGGGCGTTTTGTGGACCAAGAAAAATTTTGGCGTGACCCGTGTAGGAGATGACGGTTTTGGCCCGCCATCTTGCCTTTGTTGTGTCCCCCGCTCACCAGGGACCCCTCGTGAGGGGTCCCTGATGAACGGTGGCTCATTAGTACTTTGGTTGTGCTTTGTTGTATTTTTTGGTTGTTTAATACAGAATCTGTTTTCATAACAACATTTTGAACAAATACAGCGGCAGGTGACACAGGAACATGCACATTCACAAAATCGTGTTTCATAAAATGTACATCTGGGTGTGTGTGCTTCTTTGCGGGGCTTCGGGAGCGATCGAACGCCGTCTCCACTCGCTCCGTCGAACATCTCCTCCTCTTCCTCGGTGAGCGTGGATGGAGGCCCGTGGCCACAAAATCCAGTCGAAAATCCCCCGTCAGGGGGGAGAGGGAACCGGGGGAGAAATTGTCCCTGCTCACTTGGCAGGGTTGGACAGTGTCATTTATTCTGCTCGGCGCGGCGACCCCTGTGACTGCCTCTCTGAGGCCGGTTGTTGGCGGGGCGCGCGCGGCCACGGTCATCGTCCCGACGTTCGCGCTGTTCGCCTCTGCCAGCGGCTGGTGGAGCAGAATGGGACTGGTTCTGGCGCGAACCGGTCTGACGGACCTGTGGCATCCTACCCCTAGTTGGCTGCCGCGAGGGACGGGTCTGGGGCCGAGAGAGAGGTGGTCCAGAAGGAGCCTGTAAACAGGACATGGCCGCCTCGTCCTGGGCTTTGCGCGTCGCGGTGCTTTCTTGGAGATAAACCATTGCGCCATGGAAGAGGTTGCCAGCGGTTATCTTAAGGTTCTGGAGGTGCTTTTTGTCGTCCGGGCCTTTGAAGGAGACGTGATCTAGCCAACGTCCTCTCTCGTGAGCGACGCACATTCCCATGACTCTACCGTTCCATTCTGTAGTATTCTTATTGAGGAGCATAATCTCCCGCTGGAGGCGCCGCATCTCAGCCAGTTGTTGTGGCGTAGCGGCGTTTCCCGCCTCCGTCATAAGAACCATCAGGGACCCCTGTAACAGAGCAGCAGCATTGAGGGCCCTGGCGCTTGATGTTGTTGCCTTGTAGACCGCCCTCGTGGCAGCGGATCCAGCAACGTCCTTCTCGGTGGTGAGGCACGGTGTCTCCTTTGTTGTAGAGAAGGGCGCCTTCTGGCTGCGCGGCTGGCTGTGCAGCATGAAAGTGGCCAAACTACGGTCCATGGGCGGGAAGGCCGAGAGGCCGAGTTCGCCTGCGCCCGCGCAGTCGATCTCAAAACGCAGCTTTTTTGGATCGGAGTCCGGAGCCAGAGGAGAGCTCCAAGACCCCGTGAGGCCGGCAGCGAAGCCCTTTGCCAGGGGAAGTTTACACTTCTTTGGGACCTTCTCCTCCACGGAGCCAAGTCCCTGCCACTCGGAAGCGCTGGCGGGGGCCACCTCGGCCTCGTCCGCGGGCCATCTGAGACCACACCTCACGGTGGCCAGTTTGTAGATCTCCAGCAAAGGAGCCTCGCTCATGTCGGGCGGGGGAGGTGCAGCTTCAACCTGGGCTGTAGCCGTCTCCACCATTACCGTAGGTACAGCATCGGCGAGTGGCGTTGCAGGTAGCGGTGGGCCGATAGCTGGGAGAGGAGGGCCGCGGTCCTCCGTCTCCAGGATGACGACCTCTCCGTCCCCCTCGACCTGGTCAACGACCTGGTAATCATCACCGTCGTCGTACTGTTCCACCTGGTAGGTGGCGAGGGTCTCGTCCTCACCGTCATCTCTGCCTGAGCACCCGCTCCTCGCCGGGGAAGAGTAGTGGGAGCTAGCTCGGTGAGGGCCGCCGCTGTGTTCCGCTGCGTTGTCTCCCCTCGTGGGAGAACGGGAGCGGGGACCGATTGATTTTAAACCAGGTCTGCGTCCGTCCCCTCCGTGGAGAGAGCGATCCGGTGGGTCCAAGGCCCGGGCGGAGCCGGCTGCTGCAGACGGGCGAGCCCGGCGAGAGAAAGCCTCCTCTCTGGCCGTGTAAGCGGCGGGCTGTCTGCGGGAGGAGAAGTAGCGGGAGGCCGCGTCGTACTCCTCAGGCTCCTCGTACGTGGTACGGGGAGGAACGTAGAACCTCTCGGCCTTGAACAGGCGATTCTGAAGCTCCGATGGGTGGAGGCTGGCACAGTCAGAGCACCTAGGAGGCTGCTCGTAGGCCGCGGCGTCCGCGTGGGCGAAACCCAGGCAAATGATGCAATGGTCGTGGGTGTCCCACTCGTCCAGCAGCTGGGCACAGGTGCGGGTGCTGCATCGGCGACGGGGGGGGAAATCCATGGCGGGACCCCGGTCGTGGCGATCCGTCGCGGTGGGAAGAGCACGCCGAGACATGCTGATGAAGAATGAATGAAGCCAAGCCGGCCGGCTAGGCTAAGCTAAAAAGCCGGTAGGCCTGAAAGCTAGTTAAGCTAGGCTAAGCTAGCTGCAGCGTCCGCTGTGTAGATCGAGGAAAGAGTTTTCCACTCCGTGGAAGGGAAAGGGAGAGTAACGAGCTCCGGGGACTCTCGGTGGACTGAGAAACCGACTCGTCGCTGTCGAGATCGTCGAATTCCCCGCAGGCTCGTTCTGTTTTCGTAGATGTGATTGTAGCAGCTCTGTGTTCATCGAGGCAGAAGAAGCGAAAGAGAACGTAACTTCCGCTTTCCGGGTCCTTTATACCCTCGGGGGAGGGTTTTCCGGAAAGCGACTGACGGCCCACCGGGCCAATGAGGATTGGCCCGAGGGAGTTAATGTGAAGCTTCTGTATATCATCGCCAGGGGGCGCTGATCCCATATGTGAACAGTGAGAGAGCAATGTAATAAAACTGCCTAAATCTTTTTCTGCCGACAAAATCACTAAAAACTAAATGAAATGTTATTCAAAAGACTATGACTAAAGTAAATTAAAATTTGCTGTCAAAATGAACACCGATCTGTCCTCCCTTTCACTTACCACCAACCTGAGCTCCCATTATAAACACTGGTCCCATATTGCGCTGATCAGAGCCATGGTCACCGAGTTATGGCAATTTTGTTAAACACATTGCTGTAACACTGCTTCTATATGTAGGGCTCTTCTCATGCCAGTCCCCTGAACAGTGTTTGTGCCAAGTTTGGTGTGGCTTTGAGAAATGCTGCACTGTGTGGCTTTTGAGATTATGTATCACCCTGCCCCCCACACACACACACACACACACACACACACACACACACACACACACAGCACCAGACTTACACTGTACCTCTATTTCATCCGCCAGCTGTCTAACTTGGAGAACCAACGCGACCAGGGCTTGCATGACCTCAACAGGTCCCGGTCGGATGCCAAAGCTATCCTGGCCAAACTGGAGGAGGTAGCGCCCAGGTAGGTGTTGAAAACTATGGTTGAAGACTTGTTGAAAGTATTTTGTACCAACAGAGTAACACTATCCAGCTTCTAACAATTCTCTCAACATCTCTCTCTCACACACACACACACACACACACACACACACACACACACACCCCTAAACACTGCCTCCTTTCCAGCAACAATGGTATGGTTTGCATACGCACCAGTTCCATTCACATCATTCTGTGTTGTCCGTATCTTTTCCAGGTTCCCTCCTCAAGCTTTGAACGTTCCAAGAGGCAACTGGAGAGCCTGTGTTCAAGAGTCCGAGGACAAAATCTCCAACGTCGAGGTACAGACAACAACACCGTAGCATTCGTCACTCACAGCTACACACTACTAGGGTTGGGATCCTTTAGGATTTTAACAATGATTCCCGCATTAACGGTCCGATTTCTTAACGGTTCCCTTTAACGATTCCTGTAGGAGGTTCCAAAATGGACCCTTACAGGTCTGTAACTCTGTACAAATGGAACCAAATGGACGCTTTCGTGTCCATTTGGTTCCATTTGTACACTTGGTACACGATATACAAGCGTAATTGCAATATAACTGAAACCCAGGATAACACATTAAAGCGTATTGAAACACTTGTTTCCAATGTGGTCCTGCAGCATAGCAAAAAAATAAATGGTCCAATGCGTTCAATGCCTTTTAGCACATATACGTTTTAGCAGTACCAGTTACCACACGTACCAACGTGTGTGTGTGTGTGTGTGTGTGTGTGTGTGTGTGTGTGAAGGCTCAGTACCAGGTGCAGATGGAACAGGTGAAGAACGGCAGCAGGCTGGGATCTCTGCCTTCGATCATTGTCCCCAGCGCTCCCCAGACACCAGTTGTACCGGTAAGAGTGATTGACTGAATACTTTATTGACTGTACTTCCTGTACAGTTAATAAAGTATTAAAAGGTTATGCTAAAAAGGATAACACAAAAAGCCCCTGGGGCTCGTTTTTTCTAGTGATCCAAGTTACCGACAGTGTCGCCTTGTAGAGCTTGTTTGCTATTCTCGCCCATTTGACCTACAATGACATGTATAAGGACGTAGGTGGTTAAAAACGTGGTTATTACGTGACACTGACCATGGGTTGACGTGTATCCAAAGTAGCATTTTTAACCACTTTAAAGTTAAAGCCCTCTATGCTTGGGTGGCTTTCACACCTGGATGTTTTGGTCCGTTTAATGAACCTTCCGGTTCATTGGTGCTGGTCGTAAAATGTCCCTTGGAAATTCCGTCCAATGAATGACGGACCATTTCAAGTGACTTCTAATGTTTGGTGGGTTTGGTTTCGCACAGTCTACAGAACCGTACGTCTGAAAGCACCCATAGTAAACTTGACCTGAGTTGGCTCTGTACTTGGGCCACACGTTTTTTTCTTTCTACAGTGTAGAGGGGAAAACTAGCTGTTTTGGGACATTTGTTGCAGACTCTACACCAAATGTCTTCGCCCAAAAATAGCAGATCTACAAGCTCACAACATGTCATTTTGGCACGATGTGAGCTTGTAGATGTTCTATCTTTGGTGAAACCCCCCCCCCCCCCCACCCCATGCGGGCTGCGGGTGTTGCGGGTCGACGCCACTCTCACACGCAAAAAAAATAAAAAATCACATGCTCTTGTTTTGTCTTTATTCCTAATAAGAATAATAACAATAAAACAGTTTGAATACACTTGGGGTATATACTTTTTTTTTTTCCACCGCGGGTCGCGGGGCGGGTTGAGTCATAGATTTATATATGGGTTCTCAAGGCGGGTTGGGGCGGGTTGAGTTCCTGGGCGGGTTATGAAAAAACCCGACCCGCTCATCACCAGACGCTAGGGTTCAGTTGAATGATGAAACTTTACACTCCTGTGTTGTGTGTGCAGATGTTCCTGTCGGTCCACCAGCTGCCACAGAACCCGCCATCATCACCGAGCTCCCATGACGGGCCCCAGGCCGCACGGGGCCCCACGCCCAACCACCAGGGCCCCACACCCAACCACCAGGGCCCCCCACACAACCATCAGGCCCCCCCACACAACCACCAGGCCCCCCCACACAACCACCAGGCCCCCACACACAACCACCAGGCCCCCACACACAACCACCAGGCCCCCACACACAGCCGTCCCGAAGGAGCCGCCTCTCCACTGGGAGCCCAAGCCAAGCCCCACGCCAAGCCCATGGAACCGCAACCCATGACTGTGTTTGAGCGCGTTCTGGAGCACCTGTCTAGTGTTTTCCCCGTCTACACAAGGTGAACACCACACAACATGCTATGAGCTTGTAGATCTGCTAATTTATTTATTTTTATCGTGAAAACTGTGCAAATCTTTGAATATTTTAAAACAAACATTTTTTACTCCGATCTGTGCTTCTGGGGGTCCCCTGGAACAACATGTTATGAGATAGGGGCCAATTACATATCATTTTGGGTGGTCCTTGACATGGAATGGTTTCAGAACTCTCTCGTATAGCAACATACGTTTTTTCAGAAAACTTGTTAGGATTTTTAAGACATTTGTAGAATTCCCAGAAGTAAAGATTTTGGCTACAAATGTTTTATAATGCTTATAAATGCTTTAAAATATGTATATTCTAAGATTTGCACATTTTCATGATTTTTCAAAAATAAGCTCGAGTGCCACGCTACGAGCTTGTATATCTGCTATTTTTGATTAGCCAAAGAAATCTATAAATGACATGGATTCTTTCCCGGTCTTAGTCTAAATGGGTTAAAATCCAATTGAATGTTTTTTTTTTTATGTTGAGCATAGTAAATTGACTGTCTTATTGTCAGTGTGGTTTAATTTCCGCGAGCAATGCGCTGCAGTAATCTGATCCTAGATCAGCCTAAACATCTTCACACAAGTTACACAGCAGCACTCCATGCATTTCTGTCCTAAAGTAAATGCATTTAAGGAATATAACGTGTGTGTGTTTCCCAGGTTGGACTTGATGAAGTTTGTCCAGGAGTTTCGTGTGATGAATGGCAGACAGCTAAACAACATGGCCTTCCAGGATGTGGCCAGTGGAGTGACACAGATCATTCTAGACCACCAGGTACGCACTACTGACTAACCCTGACCAGTTATAAAGCCGCCCATCCAAAAACTCATCTTAACGGCTCTGTGACATTACATTATAATTACTAGTAATGCACTGATGTTCTCTTGATGCTAATCCCCCCAAAAAGGGCACAAATTAGATTTTCTACACATTGACTGCAGTGGCTGATGGCTGGAGCATTACTTAGAAAGTATTTTCCAGCCACACCATCTAGAACAGTGGTTCTCAAACTTTTTTATTTTATATATATTTGTCCGGACCCCCATCTGAAAATATTTTGTGCCAGGGACCCCGAGAAGAGAAGATTTGTGTTGCAAATGCAAAATGTTCAAAATAATTTCAAGATTTTTCAAAAATAGCAGATCTACAAGCTCGCAGCACGGCACAAAGTCATGCGCTGTGAGCTTGTATATCTGCTATTTTTGAATAGACAACTTATAAATGGATAAAATGGTTAACTACTTTTGCTGAGAACCAAAGATCTAGAACAGGGTCAATGTATGCACAGTATGTCTATATGAACCTGCTAAAGCAAAGCAGTTCATGCTCATGCTGCTCGACATCAGTAAACCAAAAGGTAACGGTACCTGCTCTGCCCACTGCAACTCACCGTATAGTGGAGAAGCTTAACCCCATTTTTTGACATTATTGAAACGAAGCGGATAAAAGCGCCACATTTTTTATGAGGCTTCTTTAGGACCTACTGATGGATTCTAGCCTTGGGTACCAAACTTTATTTTGAAAAGTATCCATACAATTATCCATATCAGTATCCATTAAAAAAAACAGACCGATTCACTTTTTGGCCTATAACTCTTGAACCGTAGGTCATAGAATCAAAAATATATTTTTCCTGGACTCCTTGGATCACGACACAACTTCTCTTATAGGTCCCGCCCCTTTTCCGATTTCAATTAAATTAAATCCAATTTAATTTTATTAAATCCATAATTCACACAAATCGGCACACACTGTGTCTTTGGTCATGTGATGTAGATGTATCAGTCCGATTTCTCATATTCCCCTCAGATTGGCTACGATTGGCTTCTAAGATTTGTACACCTGCATTTAAATGCGCTTGGCAGCCAACTCCCCTGCAATCAATTAGCTCGTCACTTCTCCTTCTCCACATGACCAAAGACACAGTGTGTGCTGATTTGTATGAGTTGGACAACATTTGTAGGAGTAATAGCAAAATGTGTGTTTTGAAAATAACGCAAAATGGCGTAAAATTTTGAAATCGGAAAAGGGGCGGGACCTATATGGGAAGTTGCGTCATGATCCAAGGAGTCCAGGGAAAAAATACTTTTTATCCTATGACCTACGGTTCAAGAGTTATAGGCCAAAAAGTGAATCGGCCTGTTTTTTTTAATGAATATTGATATGGTTAATTGTATGGATACTTTTCAAAATAAAGTTTGGTACCCAAGGCTAGAATCCATCAGTAGGTCCTAAAGAAGCCTCATAAAAAAATTGGCGCTTTTATCCGCTTCGTTTCGATTATCTTGTTAAGCTCTCCCACTAGTAGCAGAGAATGGAGATACTGTACACATGCCCACATGGAGCTATAGTTAACCATTAAAGGTAGGGTAAGTGATTTACTTTTGTTAAAATAAGTGTTAAATAGCTCTATATTCTGATAGTACTTATTCTGCCCTGCCAAGGTAAATGCAGTAACTACGAAAAGAAAAATCACTGAAAAATGCTGGGTTTAAAAGTGATTCAACTGGTCAGCCAAATGAGATATCGGCATATAAGTGATATTACACTAATTTTACATCTGTTCTTGATTGAATTGTTTATCCCCCAAAATCACAAAGGCTAATTTGACCTTTGGGATACACAAATAAGTTGGTGTGTCCAAAAACGTAGTTACTGCACTTTACCTTGGCAGGGCAGTATTGCTATAGTGTGTGTGTTCAGTAAAAGGAGTCTCCCATGTCTCTCCAGCTCTTAAACAGCATTTTCAGTGCTCTCTCCTGATTGGCTTAAATTTTGTCACCTACCTGAAAATGTATTTATATTCTGTTTACTAAAGAGCTTGAGAGACCCCTGTGACCGAACAAACGCTCTGTAGCAATGATTACTATCAGAATATGGTACTTTAACCTTTTTTACAAAACAAAATCACTTACCCTACCTTTTAACTGCATACCTGGCTTATCATCATGTGAATGCCGGTTAACCACATTATCCCTAGCAGGTCTACAAGCTCACAATGTATCATGTTGCGAAGCATTTTGAGCTTGTAGATCTGCTATTTTAGATGTAGAGATTTCATGTAGCGGGAAAGGATGAAGGGACCAGGTATAGACCCCTTTTAACAAGTGGGTTTCCAAAACTGTTGCCTTTCAGGAAATGGGAGAAATAACCTGTGTATGGATCCAATGTAGTTATTATTTAGTCCCAATCTCTTGCTAATACTTTTCGTGGTTTCAATATTTATAAAACCCCCACACTTCACCACTTTCACAACGCAACTTGTTGATGGGCTATTTTTGCTACTTTTGTGTGACATTTCGTAAATAAATGCCCTACTAAGTCATACTACAAACATTTAAAAGTTAAAATATGGACAAAAGGTTTCTACAATGTTTTCTGTTTGGCTGAACGTGTTGTGTATGACCGACCGTGGCGTAAATGTAATACGGCACGAACCAAATACAAAGTTCATGTTAACGTCATCTCCCAAGCTCCGCATTGGTGTCGTGACGTGTTGTGTTGTGTTGTGCGTTTGGTTTCCAGGAGCAGGTGAACAATGGAGCCAGCAGCAGCAGCAACAGGTCCACCCCACAGCGCAGTGGGACACCCGTGTCCGTTTCTAGTCCGCTTCCTGTTCCTGTCTGGCAGACGCTGGGAGCCAACAGACCCTCCCATGCTGTGAGTGCTGATCTAAAACATCTGCCGCCATCACGCAAATCACTCTAGTCCAGTGGTTCTCTAAAACGTTTGAATTTTAAGGACCTCCCCCATAACGTGTTCATTTGGTTACATTTGTACACTCAAGAGTTATGGACTTGCTAAGGGTCCATTTGGAACCCACTCAGGGAACCCTGAGGGTCCCTCGACCCCCACTCTTGAGAACCATTGCTCCAAGGGTCCAGTCTGTCACACGCTGTAACCTTTGACAGACTAGAGTGGTTTCCTCTCAAACACTGTTGTTGAAACTGTTTGCAGAAGCATCTCCTAGTGAACAGAGTAGGCGGTAAAGGTTGTCCAACAGTGTTTATGACATGGTGCGATCTGCTAAAAGGACTAAACTCTTTGCTGTTATGTGCTTATACCCCTGCACCATGTAACTGTACCTTGGAGGTAAAATAAGAAGAAATGGTCTAGGAAACCATTTACAAATATTCCATTGACCAGTGTAGTTAGCTCCGCTGTCACACCTCACTCAGACACACTTGAGTGAGGTCGTTGATTTTGAGAGCAAATTTTGATTTAGTAATAGTCTTTTGACTAAAAATATGACTAAAACTAAACTGGAATTTTATTCATCTGAAATGTTGTAGTTTTCTGTGTAGTTATAGTCAACTAAATATCATAAGATTTTAGTTGACTAAATCGACAGTTGATTTAGTCGACTAAAATGTATTTTGCCGGGCTTTGATGGCGTCGTAATGGCTGATTTTACCCTTGGCTGCATGCTGAAAATGGCAGATCTACAAGCTCACAACGCGTCGCAGCACAACGCGTTGTGAGCTTGTAGATCTGCCATTTTCAGAGCGCAACACCCGAGCACAACCAAACATAAAATGACTCGTCTTAGTTCTACTGGATCTCTTCTCTACTAGTCCCTCCCTAACATCTTAGTCTGTTTTTTATTTGTTGACAAAATAGTCAATATATTTAGTCTTAGTTTTAGTCATCATAGCTTAGTTTTTATTTAGTCTTTATTTATTTTTCATCAGTGGAAAAAAAGGTAGACGACGAACATTTATCGTCATAGTTTTGACACATAGTAGGTGTCCCTCCTACTTGTGCCTCGGTTTGCTCACTACTAGTTCTGTATGCCTGACACAATGCCCTGCCAGTCTCATACTTCTCTCTCTTATCTTACGTGTATATGAAAAAGCAAAAAGTTGTTCCATTTGAGATGTTTCTACTGTTAGGACTTGGTGAGGATGAGTTGATGTTTCAATTCTACTGTAGAATGAAAAAGGGAGGACTTCATTCTAATCTGTGTGTGTGTGTTTGATTCCAGCTGAACGTGGATGATCCGTGCATCATCTGTCATGACGACATGTTTCCAGGTGATGCGTTTGTGCTGGAGTGCAGACACAGCTTCCATAAAGAGGTGAGGAACAAACTGATTCACACCATGTATTACAGCGTTGTTACATACATACAGTACATGTTTGGAGTGTGACTGTTAATTCAGCCAACAGCAGACTCATGAATATCATCGCTGTCGGGCAGAATCCCTGTATCTCCATATTGCAACGTTTCCTTTCTTTTTTTCCCCTAAATGAATGCCCTACTTTGGCCATTTTCGCTACTTGACACTGTTTTACGTCAATCTACAATCGTAATATTTTGTGAGCTTGTCGTTAACTTTATTATTTTGGAGCTTGTCGTTAACCACTTTCAAACATTTTCCAAAATAATAAAGTTAAGTGTGTCCTTGGGTTTTATAAATATTGAACCAATAAAGTTTTAACAAGACCTTGTGACTAAATGTCTACACTGGATCCATTGGAACAAAGGTTCTTTTTTTTACGCCATTTGATGAGATTTCCGCCCAACAGCGATGATATACAAGCCACTATTACGGACATTGATACGGCTCAATTGAAACATCAAATGAGAAGAACCCAATAAGAATAAAGCACATTTTGTCATAATTTTCTATGCAGACTTTAAAAAAAAAAAAAAAAATTATTACATTTTCTGTTGTTTTGAAATCTTTCTTCCTCTCCCTGTTAACAGTGCATTAAGTCGTGGCTCAGGGAGCAGAGCACGTGTCCCACATGCAGAGAGCACACCGTGCTTCCCGAAGACTTCCCCATGCTTCCTGCCGCCGGCAGAATGATGCGCCGAGACCCCCACCCCTCCGCAAACCTCTCCTAATGTCCGAGACACCCACCAATCTGTCCGAGACCCCCACCCCTCTGCAAACCTCTCCTAATGTCCGAGACCCCCCACCCCTCTGTCCGAGACCCCCACCCCTCTGCAAACCTTTCCTAATGTCCGAGACCCCCCACCCCTCTGCAAACATCTATTAAAGTCCTTCTGAGGGACTCTCACCCCTCTAAAAACCATCTTAATGTCCTTCTGAATCTATTTGCATGACTTTTGCTCCTGGTCGATTCCTCTGAATCTATTTGCATGACTTTTGCTCCTGGTCGATTCCTGTGAATGTATACTGTGTTGTACGATGGTAGCGCTCGCTAATCGGGTGTTTTTGGCGAGCGATACAATCGTCCGACGGGCATGAACTAAGCGGGCCTAAATTAAGCTTTAATGTTTCTTGTGTAATCCTATTAACCACCCGTTTGAATTGAACTGTGCTTTTATTTTTTACTTTTATTTTTAACCAATCGTTTAATTAAAATGTTAAGTGGCATTGTCTCTTTCTACAATCTCATTATTAACCAAATGCATACAAGAATTAGCCAACTGTTGCTCAGATTGCAGTTTAATACCATGTAAACACAACAGAGTAAAAATAGCAGCGTGGTAAATGTAACGTTACACGATACTATTTTTCTGGGTAAACGAGTTGGATTCAAGCATGCTGTACATGAATGAATACATGTTAAAGAAGTCCATGTTCTTCAGCTACTACAGTGTCTGCTCATCAAGGCGTTTAGAAGTATGTCAACACTTCTTAATGAAGCACCCTTTTACATCATAGCAATGGAATGTGCATCCAAGAACTTTAGCAACTGTTATATTTGTCATCCAAATTTGTTGTACCATACGATTGACTTGTATCAATGAAGATATATTGCTGTATGTTGTCACCATCACAAAATAAAGACATTTGCCAATAACTGATATCTTTCTTTTAGGTCAATCAATAATGATTTTGCCCCTAGTCCTAGATAAGTGCTGGTACACAGTAATGAAACTTATTTCATCCCACGGGGGAAATACATTTTTCAGCTTCACCCATCGGAGTGCTACTCAAGTGAGAGTGGAGCAGTTGGGGCTGTATTGATGAGGGACATGTCGATACATCACTGGGGCCCGGGAGTCAAACCTGGGACCATATGCTTCCCAGGCAGGCAGTCTAGCCATTCTGCCATGGCTGCCACAGTAGATCAACACTGTAACCTTTAATACCATATCATCCATTTACATGTTATTAAATGCATTATGACAAGCATACATCTCTTAAGGAACTATTTAGTTTAAATCCTTCCAAGTCAACCGGGGCCCTATTCCACGAAAGGTGAATTAGAGCTAAAGCCTGGCTTTAACACCTATCCTGGCTTAATTTAGCCAGGATTAGGGATGAATCGGTTCCATGAAAGCTGAATTATCTTGAAGATTAGTTTAGCCAGTTCACCCTGGCTAAGTTTAGCCATAACCCGATTCCACAAAAGAGAATTGAAGCAAGCCTACCTTAGTTACCATGGCAATTTAGCTGTGAA
The DNA here is from genome assembly GCF_963454915.1 of Gymnoscopelus microlampas. Classification (NCBI taxonomy): domain Eukaryota; kingdom Metazoa; phylum Chordata; class Actinopteri; order Myctophiformes; family Myctophidae; genus Gymnoscopelus; species Gymnoscopelus microlampas. Next base: position 8,233,637 of record NC_139949.1, read on the forward strand.
GTTAGCCTGGTCAGGAGCAGGCTAACAGCCAAGCTTACTTAATCCAGTGCCTTTGTTCTTAAAGTTTTTCCACAGTTAATTCTAAACGTGTTTGTATATGGACTCATTTGAATGACCCTGCATTCTGCAAAATGAAATCAATACAATAAGATATAATCAATTTAATTATATTACTGAAATAGTGTGTGACCATGAATCATAATTGTTTCACAATGACTCATGTGATATATCATTGTCACTCTGTTAACACTAGTTCATATTGTTATTAGATGTTTGATAATATATTACAGATTTAATTTATATTATAAAAAATGAGTCCCAAGACTCAAGACCCAAAAGAGTCTTGAGTCGAACCAATTACTCCCGCGGAGACATCAAATTTCTCTTTTGGGCCTCGAATCCCAAGTCTCAAGGCCCAAAAGAGAAATTTGATGTCTCCGCGGGAGTAATTGGTTCGACTCAAGACCCCGGAATCATACGAGGAAATAAAATGTATAATAAGCAAGAAAGGAAACATGGCCGCAATAAATGGATCCAGGGAGAAAGCGTGGCAAAGTATTGCCGACAAATTAAATGCACAAGTCGTACAAAAATATATACAATTTATATGCAAGTTCATAAATATAATTCAGTTAGGCTTAAACATGAGGAATGTATAGTGAATATTGGAATTATCGCCTACTAATCTACAATGCGATAGCCTATTATATGCGCCATGCATCCAACCAATATGTCTGAGTCTGTGCTCAGGAATGTGTCAAAAACAAAAAAATCTCTATGAATTCAAGGCTTCATGGAGTGTGTAATTGATAGAAAATACGTTTTTTTGGGTGAACTACTCTTTTAAGTGTCTTGTTCTGGGACACTTTGGCACATTGCTGAGGCCTGGGATTGAACCTGGGATGTATGGCTTGACAGGCAGGCTCTCTAACCATTCAGCTATGGCCACATCATCAGCAGTGATTCTAAGGCAGTTTACTCTGTAACAGTAAAGGGGTTTCAGGGGAAACCAGCAAAATGAGGAATAATATAATGAAAGACTGTCTTGCTAATAAAGCGTCATGTCTCTCATTTTCTACAATGTATTTGATACTACCTTTATATTATTTAATACATTATGCATTTCATCCTCTATATATTGTCCAGCAACCTTTATGATAAAGGCGAAAAAAGATAGTAGACCCGTAGGAGCCAGATTGCTCAGATGCCAAGGATCCTATGCTGGGATTCGATCCCATGACCTTGTGGTCTGAAGTCAAGAGCTCCTCCAACAGAGCTAACCAAGCACGCGTTGACATTACATGAACGTGATGCCTCATTCCACCAAATTAATTAAAGGCATTTGGCTCAAGCACTTTACAAGTGGGCTTATTCTCAGCAACAGCCAAGAACACAAGAGTCTATCCCTATTACAGCACTAGACCCCAGGCAGGCAGACACATGCTGATTTGCCATTTCCAGGATTCGACTCAAGACCCAAAAGAGTCTTGAGTCGAACACAGTAGACCCACGGAGACATCAAATTTGATGTCTCCGTGGGACATGGGACATGGGAGTGGATGGGACTTCCGGCCGTCCGTACGGTTGCAAACGGACAAAAACCTGTAGCCTAAGTAACTCACGAAGACTATTATCTTCTGTATCTGTGATGCCAAAAATAAGGTCATTACAGTCAGGTGACAAAATCCAGCCCTGAAAAAAATGAATCAATGCCAACTCAACAGTTATAGGCTATAACAAATTATAAAGAACACTTAGTTGATTATTTATCTTATCTTTTGACATTGTGTAATCATACACTGACTGAGCTAGTGAGCCCAGTATTAACAGAGTATGATTCAAATGCCAAATGAGCAACCCAAGCAAGCACACTACATATGCTGGTTATTGGTTTAGTAAATAGATTTAGTGAGAAATTGTATTCTGTGGTGGCCAGAGGTTCTCAAAGTGCGGTCCGGGGACCCCAGAGATCCTTGAAGTTAAAACCACCAGGAAACCTGTAGCTCTCAGCCAACAGCTTAGCTCAACTGGTAGAGCGTCTGTCCAATAACATGACTTGACTTGACTTGAGTGGGTTAGATTCCCACTCGAGTCAAGTGTCCCCGGTAACTTGGGGCAACGGATAAATTGACTGATATCCTTAGTGATGCTTCCCTTTGGAGACTAACTTCTAGGAAAACAAGTTAAAACCACAAGGAAACCTGTAGCTCTCAGCCAACAGCATAGCTCAACTGGTAGAGCGTCTGTCCAATAACATGACTTGACTTGACTTGAGTGGGTTCGATTCCCACTCGAGTCAAGTGTCCCCGGTAACTTGGGGCAACGGATAAATTGACTGATATCCTTTGCAGACTAACTTCTAGAAAAACAAGTTAAAACCACAAGGAAACCTGTAGCTCTCAGCCAACAGCATAGCTCAACTGGTAGAGCGTCTGTCCAATGACTTGACTTGACTTGAGTGGGTTCGATTCCCACTCGAGTCAAGTGTCCCCGGTAACTTGGGGTAACGGATAAATTGACTGATATCCTTAGTGATGCTTCCCTTTGCAGACTAACTTCTAGAAAAACAAGTTAAAACCACCAGGAAACCTGTAACTCTCAGCCAACAGCATAGCTCAACTGGTAGAGCGTCTGTCCAATAACATGACTTGACTTGACTTGAGTGGGTTCGATTCCCACTCGAGTCAAGTGTCCCCGGTAACTTGGGGCAACGAATAAATTGACTGATATCCGTAGAATAACTTGTAGGAGTGTGCTGGTTCAAATCCAGTTCAACACAGGACCGAGCGGTCCTGGGTTCGATTCCCACTAACATCAAGTCCCCGGTAAATTGGGGCAGCGCATAAATTGACTGATATCTGTAGAATAACTTGTAGGACTGTCCTGGTTCAAATCCAGTCACCACCTTAGTAACTAAAACCGAATCTGGCCAATTCGGTCTCAGTTACTGAGATAGATAGAGGGTGTGTAGAGTAGGCGGAGTAGAGTAGTGGGCAGAGTAGAGTAGGGGTAGAGTAAAGAGGGAATATAGTCGGGGAGTAGTGGGAGGACTAGGACTAGGGGGAGGAGTAGGAATAGGGCACAGAGTAGGGGGAGATGTAGTGGGAGATGTAGGAGTAGGTATTGTTATTGAGTTGTGTGGTTTAAAAAGGCAAATTAAATGCTCTATTGCACTGGCCCATCTGTTGCTCCCTTAAAAGACTGTTTCAACTAGAAAGTTATAAAAACACATATACACATACACACATATATATACATATATATACATACATATACATACATAAATATAAAGGGCATTGTGTGCACGTGTGCATGTGTGTAGTGATTTATTTTGTCCACCAGAGGGGGGTGTTCCCAAATGGTGACCATCTATAGAATAAAATAACCAGTGAACTATATGAGATATGTTCACTGGGGGCTGTGCATGGCAGGGGCGTCCAACTCCCTGAGTCCCACCTTAGTTGGACCGCATACCCACAATCATCCACTGTGTCATTACAAAAGGGTACAGGACTTGGACTCAAGGGAAGATTAAAAACTTTATGCTAAAAAGGACCCACTGTTGTATATTTTTGACTTGGACAGTAAGGGGTCTAACAAGGCTGCTGATAAAATGTTTTTGGACCATGACGGAGGCGCGCCGACTCAGCAGACCTTGAGGCTGAGGAGTCGCGCCCGAGCGCCTCCAGGCGCGAGTGCCCGCGACGACCAGCCGATGGTCTGCTAGTCGACTCAGCGCCGTCCGAGTTATGTACCGATAAGGACAGAATAGTAAATATTTTTGGGGGGGACTGCGTTTTACCCCAATTTGTTTCACTCAGAAATATGAGTTAGAAGGGATTCACTGTTGCATGTTGTTAACTTAAATAGTAGGGGGTCTAACAGGGCTTGGTCCTCTGTAGAGTGTACCAAAGTGCCATGTGCATGTAGGTTGTGCGCTATAGTACATATACCCGATAAGCTAGAAGAATACTCTAGAATTTAGTGGTAATGATATGATATCCTATGATGTATTATTAGAAAGTGCGCTGTGCCTCATTCTAAGGGCAAATACAACTAATATAATAATAATAATAATAATACATCTTTTTCCCAGTATTGTTAAAATTGCAACAGACCAAGAGATTAGACACAATATAAAATAAGAAACCATTTATAAGCCCATAAAAACACAATGCATAGTGGTCAGAAAACGTATGGTAAAATCCATTGTTCAAGGTATTCAGAATCACAAAATTGCATTATAAAACCCATATTAAGAGAGTCCAAGTCCATGTAAAAGAGGAATAAAATGGCTTTTATTCATAAAAATCCCTTTTAAAATTGAAGTGGTGGATGAAAGTGTTATATGTGTAGTATGTGTGTGTGTGTGTGTGTGTGTGTGTGTGTGTGTGTGTGTGTGTGTGTGTGTGTGTGTGTGTGTGTGTGTGTGTGTGTGCATGTGTGTGCCTCGGTATGGTGTAATGTGTATGTATGTAATGTCATGGTCTGTCATTAAGGCCATTGGGTGCGACTGTTTTCAGTTTTGCTATCCATCTGTGTTCATGGAGTTTCCGCTGTCCACCGGTCCAGCGGACTCCGCATTCCAGACCTGAAATAATGAGGTTAGTGGTGGGATGGGACTGGAAGTGTGTGTAAAGTGTTGTCTGTCTGTCTGCACGTGTGATATTGTATAGATGTTGTTTGAGTCTTGTTTCTAGTGTATGTTTGGTTTCTCCTATATAGTGTTTGTGACAGAGTGTGCAGGTGATGATGTAGACTATGTTGGGAGTGCTAAGTGAACATGAGTCCTGAATGGGGGATGAAGTATGACTATGAGGGTTGGTGATAAATTTACGGCGTCTGAAATGAAGTGTATGTGGCTGTGGAGGCTGTTGTGGCAGAGAAGTGAAGCTAGAATGCACCAGGAGGTCCCCTAAGCTTTTGTTCCTTTTGAGGGCCGATATGATCCTATGGGACTGTAACAGGGGATATGATTGTTGTGTCGTGGTAAAGTTCTGGCCCAGAGTAGGGGGAGATGTAGGAGTAGGGCCCAGAGTAGGGGGAGGAGTAGGGACCAGAGTAGGACGAGGAGTAGGGCCCAGAGTAGGACGAGGAGTAGGGCCCGGAGTAGGAGTAGAGGCCAGAGGGGTAGAGGCCAGAAGAGTAGAGGCCCAGAGTAGGACGAGGAGTAGGGCTCGGAGTAGGACGAGGAGTAGGAGGCCGGAGTGGGGCCCAGAAGAGTAGGGGGAGGAGTAGAGGGCCAGGAGAGGGTTATGGTTTCTGTATGGAGGTGAAATTTTATTAAACATTTGTAATATCGCGTGTGTGGAGCTGAAATTTTATTAGAGATTTGCAATAAGAGGACAAGTAGAGGGAAATAGGAATGTTGGCCCTAACTATAATTTTCAACTCAGTCCTCTTCACCGCCACCACTCACATACAGAAACCAAAACCTAGGCCCTATCCTCGTCCTACTCCGGGCCCTACTCCTCGGCCTACTCCTCGTCCTACTCCTCGTCCTACTCCGGGCCCTACTCCTCGTCCTACTCCGGGCCCTACTCCTCGTCCTACTCCGGGCCCTACTCCTCCCCCTACTCTGGGCCCTACACCTACATCTCCCACTACATCTCCCCCTACTCCAGGCCCTACTCCTCGTCCTACTCCTCGTCCTACTCTGGGCCCTACTCCTCCCCCTACTCTGGGCCCTACTCCTACATCTCCCCCTACTCTGTGCCCTATTCCTACTCCTCCCCCTAGTCCTAGTCCTCCCACTACTCCCCGACTGTATTCCCTCTTTACTCTACCCCTACTCTACTCTGCCCACTACTCTGCCTACTCTACACACCCTCTATCTATCTCAGTAACTGAGACCGAATTGGCCAGATTCGGTTTCAGTTACTAAGGTGGTGACTGGATTTGAACCAGGACACTCTCCTACAAGTTATTCTACGGATATCAGTCAATTTATGCGCTGCCCCAATTTACCAGGGACTTGACGTTAGTGGGAATCGAACCCAGGACCGCTCGGTCCTGTGTTGAACTGGATTTGAACCAGCACACTCCTACAAGTTATTCTACGGATATCAGTCAATTTATCCGTTGCCCCAAGTTACCGGGGACACTTGACTCGAGTGGGAATCGAACCCACTCAAGTCAAGTCAAGTCATGTTATTGGACAGACGCTCTACCAGTTGAGCTATGCTGTTGGCTGAGAGCTACAGGTTTCCTGGTGGTTTTAACTTGTTTTTCTAGAAGTTAGTCTGCAAAGGGAAGCATCACTAAGGATATCAGTCAATTTATCAGTTGCCCCAAGTTACCGGGGACACTTGACTCGAGTGGGAATCGAACCCACTCAAGTCAAGTCAAGTCATGTTATTGGACAGACGCTCTACCAGTTGAGCTATGCTGTTGGCTGAGAGCTACAGGTTTCCTTGTGGTTTTAACTTGTTTTTCTAGAAGTTAGTCTGCAAAGGGGAGCATCACTAAGGATATCAGTCAATTTATCCGTTGGCCCAAGTTACCGGGGACACTTGACTCGAGTGGAAATCGAACACACTCAAGTCAAGTCAAGTCATGTTATTGGACAGACGCTCTACCAGTTGAGCTAAGCTGTTGGCTGAGAATTACAGGTTTCCTGGTGGTTTTAACTTGTTTTTCTAGAAGTTAGTCTGCAAAGGGAAGCATCACTAAGGATATCAGTCAATTTATCCGTTGCCCCAAGTTACCGGGGACACTTGACTCGAGTGGGAATCTAACCCACTCAAGTCAAGTCATGTTGTTGGACAGACGCTCTACCAGTTGAGCTAAGCTGTTGGCTGAGAGTTACAGGTTTCCTGGTGCTTTTAACTTGTTTTTCTAGAAGTTAGTCTGCAAAGGGAAGCATCAAAGTAAAGAGACCAGTGGGATTTGAACTCATGGCCTCTGGATCATGAATACTGCGTCTCAACCCATTGAGCTAACTGTTGGCCAAGAACTTCAGCCTTCCTGGTGCTTTGACTTGAACAACAAACAAGACAAATACATTTATTTTTTCACCATTGTGTCACTACCGAAACGAAAGTTTGTCACTACCGAAACAAAAGTTAAATCCGAAAAAATCACTAAGTGTGGAGGCCAAAATCGTCCCCCCAAAAACCTGTTAGGAGTACGTTTCAGACAATTTAGAGTTGATTGGTAATTTTTGTTTCGGTAAAATAAATTTTACCGAAACGAAAATTATATTTTACCGTAACGAAAATTACCAATCAACTCTAAATTGCCTGAAACGTACTCCTAACAGGTTTTTGGGGGGACGATTTTGGCCTCCACACTTAGTGATTTTTTCGGATTTAACTTTCGTTTCGGTAGTGACAAACTTTCGTTTCGGTAGTGACACAATGGTGAAAAAATAAATTGACTAAGTCCAGAGGTCGATGACTGTTAGGGACCAAAACAAGTCACTACAAAGTACTACCAATCAACTCTAAATTGCCTAAAACGTACTCCTAACAGGTTTTTGGGCGGACGATTTTGGCCTGCACACTTAGTGATTTTTTCGGATTTAACTTTCGTTTCGGTAAAATAAATTTTACCGAAACGAAAATTACCAATCAACTCTAAATTGCCTGAAACGTACTCCTAACAGGTTTTTGGGGGGATGATTTTGGCCTCCACACTTCGTGATTTTTTCGGATTTAACTTTCGTTTCGGTAAAATAAATTTACCAATCAACTCTAAATTGCCTGAAACGTACTCCTAACAGGTTTTTGGGGGGACGATTTTGGCCTCCACACTTAGTGATTTTTTCGGATTTAACTTTCGTTTCGGTAAAATAAATTTTACCGAAACGAAAATTACCAATCAACTCTAAACTGCCTGAAACGTACTCCTAACAGGTTTTTTGGGGGACGATTTTGGCCTCCACACTTAGTGATTTTTTCGGATTTAAAAATCAAAAATTTTACCGAAACGAAAATTGAATTTTACCGAAACGAAAATTGCCAATCAACTCTAAATTGCCTGAAACGTACTCCTAACAGGTTTTTGGGGGGACGATTTTGGCCTCCACACTTAGTGATTTTTTCGGATTTAACTTTCGTTTCGGTAGTGACAAACCTTCGTTTCGGTAGTGACACAATGGTGAAAAAATAAATTTACTGAGTCCAGAGCTCGATGACTGTTAGGGACCAAAAAAAGTCACTACAAACTACTACCAATCAACTCTAAATTGCCTAAAACGTACTCCTAACAGGTTTTTGGGGGGCCGATTTTGGCCTGCACACTTAGTGATTTTTTCGGATTTAACTTTCGTTTCGGTAAAATAAATTTACCAATCAACTCTAAATTGCCTGAAACGTACTCCTAACAGGTTTTTGGGGGGACGATTTTGGCCTCCACACTTAGTGACTTTTTCGGATTTAACTTTCGTTTCGGTAAAATAAATTTTACCGAAACGAAAATTACCAATCAACTCTAAATTGCCTGAAACGTACTCCTAATAGGTTTTTGGGGGGAAGATTTTGGCCTCCACACTTAGTGATTTTTTCGGATTTAACTTTCGTTTCGGTAGTGACAAACTTTCGTTTCGGTAGTGACACAATGGTGAAAAAATAAATTGACTAAGTCCAGAGGTCGATGACTGTTATGGACCAAAACAAGTCACTACAAAGTACTACCAATCAACTCTAAATTGCCTAAAACGTACTCCTAACAGGTTTTTGGGCGGACGATTTTGGCCTGCACACTTAGTGATTTTTTCGGATTTAACTTTCGTTTCGGTAAAATAAATTTTACCGAAACGAAAATTACCAATCAACTCTAAATTGCCTGAAACGTACTCCTAACAGGTTTTTGGGGGGATGATTTTGGCCTCCACACTTCGTGATTTTTTCGGATTTAACTTTCGTTTCGGTAAAATAAATTTACCAATCAACTCTAAATTGCCTGAAACGTACTCCTAACAGGTTTTTGGGGGGACGATTTTGGCCTCCACACTTAGTGATTTTTTCGGATTTAACTTTCGTTTCGGTAAAATAAATTTTACCGAAACGAAAATTACCAATCAACTCTAAATTGCCTGAAACGTACTCCTAACAGGTTTTTTGGGGGACGATTTTGGCCTCCACACTTAGTGATTTTTTCGGATTTAAAAATCACAAATTTTACCGAAACGAAAATTGAATTTTACCGAAACGAAAATTACCAATCAACTCTAAATTGCCTGAAACGTACTCCTAACAGGTTTTTGGGGGGACGATTTTGGCCTCCACACTTAGTGATTTTTTCGGATTTAACTTTCGTTTCGGTAGTGACAAACCTTCGTTTCGGTAGTGACACAATGGTGAAAAAATAAATTTACTGAGTCCAGAGCTCGATGACTGTTAGGGACCAAAAAAAGTCACTACAAACTACTACCAATCAACTCTAAATTGCCTAAAACGTACTCCTAACAGGTTTTTGGGGGGCCGATTTTGGCCTGCACACTTAGTGATTTTTTCGGATTTAACTTTCGTTTCGGTAAAATAAATTTACCAATCAACTCTAAATTGCCTGAAACGTACTCCTAACAGGTTTTTGGGGGGACGATTTTGGCCTCCACACTTAGTGACTTTTTCGGATTTAACTTTCGTTTCGGTAAAATAAATTTTACCGAAACGAAAATTACCAATCAACTCTAAATTGCCTGAAACGTACTCCTAATAGGTTTTTGGGGGGAAGATTTTGGCCTCCACACTTAGTGATTTTTTCGGATTTAACTTTCGTTTCGGTAAAATAAATTTTACCGAAACGAAAATTACCGATCAACTCTAAATTGCCTGAAACGTACTCCTAATAGGTTTTTTGGGGGACGATTTTGGCCTCCACACTTAGTGATTTTTTCGGATTTAACTTTCGTTTCGGTAAAATAAATTTTACCGAAACGAAACATTTTCCTGATTTTTTTGGGTAGGCTAGAAAATTGGAAAAATGGCAAAGACATTCTTTGATTTTTATTCTGGGATGAAAGATTTGGAAAAAAAAAAGTATTTTGAGCTTTTCTCAGTGTCAGTCCCAAATCAAAAGAAGCCAAAATACTAAGCAGAATATCAGAAAAATGGAGCATTTTCCTGATTTTTTGGTGGGATAGAAAATTGAAAAAATGAAGCAATACGATACGATACGATGCGATACGATACGATACGATACAACTTTATTGTCAGCTTTCACCGAAATTTGCTTTGTGTCCATGACGTCACCGTTCAAGATACAGGCAGGACATACACAATACATTACACGGTACACAAAGTACTACAAAGTACATTACAGGACATACATCACAGAAGCAGACAGAAACAAGCAATGTTTTATTTAGGTTCTGAAACGAAAATCAGTAAGATAGACTTGAGAAGTGAATTCGAATTGAATCTCAGATTATACTAAAATACCTTCACAGGCCCGGGGGATCTTAGTATAATCTGAGCTTCAAATTGGAAGTGAATATTTGAAAAATTGAGCAATATCTAATTTGGGGTCTGAAAGGAAAATCAGTAAAATAATTGTTTAAAAGGTGAATTGGAATAGAATGTGAGATTATACTAAGATCCCCTGACCCTCCAGCAGTTTTTTAATTTATTTCTGTGAAAGGTTAGCTAGACAGAGTTCTTTCAGAAATAGCCCCCAATGCTTTTGAGTTGTTCTTTTGTATTTTAGCCTTGAAAATTCCAAAGTACTCCAACATTGAACTATAGGAGGACAGGGATTTGAACATGGAACATCTATGACAATAGTCCGATCATTGGACCCCTACAGTATCACTCAGTCACTCTCAGACTCAGTAGAGGTCTGTTAGTATTGTTGAAGCGTTCTTTTGTTTAAAAAGTGGTGATATAACTATCCATACAATATCAATACAGTACAAGACAAGTAAACATAGTACAGGAGACAGAACAATTACAGTAGAATATGAGAAATGACACCAGTGACAACTCACAGAAAACTGAATGCCAGTTTTTCCAATTATTTTATTTTCAAAACAAAATTACATAGAAATATATATTTCTTGTTAATTCAAAGTAAAGCAGCTATAGTTTCTATCATACAGTAGTGTGCAAAATATCATCATCAATCTAAGGATTTCTTAACATGGAGATTCAAGTGGGAATATTGCAGCACTAGACCCTGCAGGGAGACAGACACATGCTGATTTGCCATTGCCAGGATTTGATTTCAAGGATTTGAGTCTTGAGTCCCAAGACTCAAGACCCAAAAGAGTCTTGAGTTGAACCAATTACTCCCGCGGAGACATCAAATTTCTCTTTTGGGCCTTGAGTCCCAAGACTCAAGACCCTCGCGTTTCCTTTCTTGCTTTATACATTTTACTTCCTTGTATGATTCCATGAGCTGCTGCAGTGCTGCTGTTCAGCCACAGAGAAGAACGCTGCTTTCGGTTTGAGCTCCATGATTGGTCAAGTTCAAGGATTCTGCTATCGACTTTCATGGTCTTTTACAGGAATACGTGAAGCCTGGCTTTACTAGCCTGGCTTGACAAGGCCTAGCTTGACAAAGTCGCTCCTTTTCAGCCTGGCTTGGCGTTCATGGAACGGAATAAACCAGGCTATACGGAGCCGACTTTGTCAAGCCTGGATTTGACTTAAGGCCAGGCTTATTTAATTCACCTTTCGTGGAATAGGGCCCAGGACACCCAGGACCCATTCAAATTGCATTATAAAAGAAAATGTGAGACGCCAGAACTTTTTCCTCCTGATATTTGGTTATCTTCAGCACAAACTACAGCATAACTGCAAGCCTTGTGTAGCAACCTTAGGCATGGGTGCCAGCACAGGGCAGGGTGACTGCTGGCACACAGGCATAAGTGTGAGAGAGAGGACTTTTGATTTAAAATGAAATGTATTAAACGAAGTCCCCTCACATCTGTATGACAAATACATCACACATTATGCTTACTGGGGAGGGAGTCTGGGAGATGTGTGGGCAGTCTAATCATTACAATGTCCTGATGAAAAAGAAAATATTTCAAAAAATAAGACAAAAATATAGCTGCAAGCAGCGATAATACAGGGCCAGACATGGAAACTGGAGAGAGAGAGAGAGAGAGAGAGTAATGGAAACTGGAGAGAGAGAGAGAGAGAGAGAGAGAGAGAGAGAGAGAGAGAGAGAGAGAGAGAGAGAGAGAGAGAGAGAGAGAGAGAGAGAGACAGACATGGAAACTGAGAGAGAGAGAGAGAGAGAGAGAGAGAGAGAGAGAGAGAGAGAGAGAGAGAGAGAGAGAGAGAGAGAGAGAGAGAGAGAGAGAGACATGGATACTGGAGAGAGAGAGAGGGAAAGAGACAGAGAGAGAGAGAGAGAGAGAGAGAGAGAGAGAGAGAGAGAGAGAGAGAGAGAGAGAGAGAGAGAGAGAGAGAGAGAGAGAGAGAGAGAGAGAGAGAGAGAGAGAGAGAGAGAGAGCCATGGAAACGGAATAGATTGAAGAGAAACATGGAAACGGAATAGATTGATGAGAGAGAGAGATGGAAACAGAATGGATTGATTGGACATCTCAACCTATTGCCATTAACAGGAACCGAACTCTCAACCTTCGGACTAATAGGCTGCAACACTAGTACACCTAGTGCTATAGCTTTGTCCAGGCTGATGTTGTCTGTTGAAGATCATAAACTCTTGCCTTCTGTCATGAACCAAGCCAACACTAAGATCACTCGTTCACAAACCATTTACCAATAGAGAAATTGTATGTCTCCTCGCAACCGAAAACAGTGAAAGCAGCCGATCTACAAGCTCAGAAACACGTTGCTATCTGAAAAGTTTTGAGATTGTAGATCGGCTATTTTCAGAATTAAGTATGTCATACATTGAAAAAACGTACTCTCAAATAAGCATTTCAGGTTATCTTTACCATTTGCACATGTATTCATTGATACAGTCATGTTGTTTGCAATTCAACTTAAATGAAGTCTGCATCAAGTGAGGCATGAACTGGCGACCTTGAGATTGTGAGGCACTTCTTTAAGGGAAACGCCATTGGACCAACAGACAAGGTTCTGTGAAAAAGGAGATCACACAGATGATACAGTTTCACGCAAATAGCTGAAAAATCCTGGGTTTAAGTGTTTTTCAAACTGCTCAAAATTGCGGACAATCTAAGGGCGGAGCTTACTGGTCAAAGCGATAGATGTGTTCCTCATGAGTCAAGGCACAAGTGTAAGCAAGTTTCACGACTTTCGGCCAAACGAGGCATGACTTTGTCCTATTTAAAGTTTGCATTTTCAAAAAATTGCTATAGCGCCCGCCTTTGGCCAATTGGAGTGAGATTGGTTTCAGTGATATTTGGAATGACTCTCTACATTACTGCAACGTTTCAAAGAAATGTGAGTCTTGCATGTATGTGTTAGGGGCAGATGAATAATTTTCATAAAACTGCAATAGTTAAAATCTATTTCCTCCTGGGATTTTTGAGTAATCTGCACAAAACATTTTACACATGAACTTAGGACCTTTGCCGACAAAACAAAAGAGGCGGATTTTCCATAAGTGAAAAAATGCAGAAGTTATGAGCCAATGGCTGTTTTTCATATAATTCAAAATGGTGGGCGATCTAAAGGTCAGAGGTCAAAAGTCAGACCACGAAAGTTGTCGGGCATGAAGAGACGCATGTCTGTATCGAAGTTTCATGGTTGTAGGTCAAACAGGGCATGAGTTGTACCTGTTCAAAATTGGCACTTTCAATTGAGTGCTATAGCGCCACCCTTTGACGAATGAGTGTGAGAATTATTTCTTGATAGTTTTTCATGCGCATCTACCATATGGCCGAGTTTCGTAAAAAGCGTATGCAAGGTTAAGCCAGAACTGCCAAGAACAAGTATTTTTCAAACTGCTCAAAAATGCGGACAATCTAAGGGCGGAGCTTACTGGTCAAAGCGATAGATGTGTTCCTCATGAGTCAATGCACAAGTTTAAGCAAGTTTCACGACTTTCGGCCAAACGAGGCATGACTTATGCCTGTTTAAAGTTTGCATTTTTAAAAAATTGCTATAGCGCCCCCCTTTGGCCAATTGGAGTAAAATTGGTTTCAGATATTTGGAATGACCCTCTACATTACTGCAAAGTTTCAAAGAAATGTGAGTCTGCATGTATGTTTTAGGCGCAGATGAATAATTTTCATAAAACTGCAATAGTTAAAATCTATGGAATCCTGGGATTTTTGAGCAATTTGCACGAAACCTTTTACACATGAACTTTGGACCTATGCCGACATAAAATAGGGAGCGGATTTTCCATAAGTGAAAAAATGCAGAAGTTAGGAGCCAATGACTGTTTTTCATATAATTCAAAATGGTGGGAGATCCAAAGGTCAGAGGTCAAAAGTCAAAGGGTGAAAGTTGTTCAGCATGAGGAGACGCATATGTGTATCCAAGTTTCATGGCTGTATGTCAAACAGGGCATGAGTTGTACCTGTTCAAAGTTGGCATTTTCAATTGAGTGCTATAGCGCCACCTTTGGACGAAAGATTGTGAGAATTATTTCTTGATCGTTTTTCATGACCATCTACAATATGGCCGAGTTTCGTAAAAAGCGACACCACGGTTCAGCCAGAACTGCGAAAAGTGGCAGAAGAAGAAGTGACAGAATACTGCCAATAACAAAACAGGTCCAGAGCTGAGCTCTGGCCCCGTAATAAAGGTTATATTCATGGACAATCAAAATCTGTTGGAAATATTGTACTTTGATGTGGTGTCATAATTACGGGGCCAGAGCTCAGCTCTGGACCTGTTTTGTTATTGGCAGTATTCTGTCACTTCTTCTTCTTCTTCTTCTTCTGCCACTTTTCGCGGTTCTGGCTGAACCGTGCAGTCGCTTTTTACGAAACTCGGCCATATGGTAGATGGTCATGAAAAATAATAAAATAAATAATTCTCACAATCTTTCGTCCAAAGGTGGCGCTATAGCACTCAATTGAAAATGGCAACTTTGAACAGGTACAACTCATGCCCTGTTTGACCTAGAGCCATGAAACTTGGATACACATATGCGTCTCCTCATGCTGAACATCTTTCACCCTCTGATTTTTGACCTCTGACCTTTAGATCTCCCACCATTTTGAATTATATGAAAAACAGTCATTGGCTCCTAACTTCTGCATTTTTTCACTTATGGAAAATCCGCTCCCTATTTTATGCCGGCAGAGGTCCAAAGTTCAAGTGTTAAACTTTTCGTGCAGATTGCTCCAAAATCCCAGGATTCCATAGATTTTAACTATTGCAGTTTTATGAAAATTATTCATCTGCGCCTAAAACATACATGCAGACTCACATTTCTTTGAAACTTTGCAGAAATGTACAGGGTCATTCCAAATATCACTGAAACCAATCTTACTCCAATTGGCCAAAAGGGGGCGCTATAGCATTTTTTTTAAAAGGCAGACTTTAAACAGGCATAAGTCATGCCTCGTTTGGCCGAAAGTCGTGAAACTTGCTTACACATGTGCCTTGACTCATGAGGAACACACGTATTGATTTGACCATTAAGCTCCGCCCTTAGATTTTCTGCAATTTTGAGCAGTTTGAAAAATACTTGTTTTTGCCAGTTCTGGCTTAACCGTGCATACGCTTTTTACGAAACTCGGCCATATGGTAGATGCTCATGAAAAACTACCAAGAAATAATTCTCACACTCATTCGTCAAAGGGTGTCGCTATAGCACTCAATTGAAAGTGCCAACTTTGAACAGGTACAACTCATGCCCTGTTTGACCTACAACCATGAAACTTCGATACACACATGCGTCTCTTCATGCCCGAAAACTTTCGTGGTCTGACTTTTGACCTCTGACCTTTAGATCGCCCACCATTTTGAATTATATGAAAAACAGCCATTGGCTCATAACTTCTGCATTTTTTCACTTATGGAAAATCCGCCGCTTTTGTTTTGTCGGCAAAGGTCCTAAGTTCATGTGTAAAATGTTTTGTGCAGATTACTCAAAAATCCTAGGAGGAAATAGATTTTCTATTTCTGAAAATAGCTGATCTACAATCTCACAACTTTTCATGGTTTGTGAGCTTGTAGATCGGCTACTTTCACTAGTTTTGGTTCTGAGGAGATGTACAATTTCTTCATTGGTAAATGGTTTGTGAACGAGTGATCTTAGTGTTAGTGAAACAGGGGCTTGGTTCATGAAAGAAGGCAAGAGTTTATGATCCTCAACAGACAATATCAGCCTGGACAAAGCTATAGCCCTATAGGTAGTGTTGCAGCCTATTAGTCTGAAGGTTGAGAGTTCGAATCCTGTTAATGGCAATAGGTTGAGATGTCCAATCAAACCATTTTGTTTCCATCTCTCTCTCTCATCAATCTATTGTTTCCATGTCACTCTCTCTCTCTTCAATCTATTCCGTTTCCATGTCTCTCTCTCTCTCTCTATTCACTGGCCCCGTATTATCGCTGCTTGCAGCTATATTTAAACTTAATGTTGATACCGCACAGACTCAGGAAAAAAACTACATGGCACTTCATGTCAGAAAGGTTGCCGACCCCCGATGTAAACTACATCTGCTGTGGTTGGAGGTGGTCTCCTTACTCTTAATGTAACGAGGACACCTACTGGCTGAACAGTAGTACTGTCTGACTCTAAAGCTCATAAGGCCATAATAGGGATTGCTTGTTTGTCTCATGTGGGAGACCCGGGTTTGGATCCGGGGTTAGGACATGTTTCACATTCAAGTTTTAAATACAATCTGTAGCAGAACCACCCTACAATAATGCAGTTCTGTCACTGGTCCTCAAACTGTCTCTGGACAATTTAAACTTGGGAGATATGTCATTGTATGCAAAAGTTGAATGCCAAGTGGTCAATTACAAAACGAATACCAACCCTATCTTTATATTACAGAAGAGAGCCATAAGGATAATAAATAGATCCGGATATTATGAACCTACAAATAAACTCTTTATTAAGTATAATACCTTGAAATTCTATGATATAGTAGCACAGAAAACAGTTTTATTAACATTCAAAGCACAACAGAAACTACTTCCAAGATGCATCCAGAATCTGTTCCAAATTAAAGAAAATCAGTACGAGTTGAGGGGTATACTTATGTTTGGAATCATCACAGCTAGAACAAATATAAAAAAGAGATGTACATCGGTCATGGCAAAAGAAATATGGAATAGTTGTGAAAATGACCTAAAGAAATGCAGTTCTATTTATAAATTCAAGAAAATGTTTAAAGATAATATAGTAGATAAATATAAAAAAATAATATAAACCATTACATGTTATTATTTGTAGATGAAAAGACAAATTTTGTCTTTTATTTTTATTTTTTATAAGCTACGGCTTCAGCCTACACCTTTTCGGTCCATGAATTTCATAATTTTCTTCCTTGGAAATGTCAAATGACAAACTCTGTACATGGCTTAATGACCGAAATAAACTATTCATTCACATTCATTCATTCGATTTCAGTTCAATTGCTCTTTAGTATCAGTTTATTCATGGTCATTATCTGACTACATTGAAAAACCATTGACCTCAATTGCCCAAAAATATATACCCATCTAGTTTCATCTTCAGCTTATATAGGTGGATTGTTGTTGCTCTTGTTCTATTACAGAAAAGAAGATATTAACCTTTCATTTATTTATCCAGAGTGATGTAACTCGGCGGCCATTTTCCAAAGCAAACCATAGTTTGTGTGGTTCTTCCATGAAGCCAATGTCTTTCATTAGTTTTAGTACAGGATGAAAATCAACTTGACACTTGCTTGAGAGACAAATAGGATAGCTTTGACAAAAATCTCATTTGGTTTGTGTTTTAATGCAGTCTAAACAAGGAGAAAAGACCGATTGAGCGTTTTGATGTCTTTGTAAAATATGTTAACCTTGCATCATCTTCAAATAAAACAATTAATGGCCAAAAATAGTCGCTGGAGAAAAGATTGATTGAGCGTTTTAATGTCTTTGTACAAAATGTAAACCTTGCAACATCTACAAATAAAACAATTAATGACTAAATGGTCTGTTATGTACGTAAGCGTCCTTCTAAAGAGCATTTATTTTGACGGATTGAAGTTAAAGCACTTTCAGAATAAGAATTCCTGTTTAGTACCAAACTCAGTGTAGGAACAAAACAAATCATAGAAGCTCCATAAAGGTTTTGCAAAAGACTTCCAAGTGGTTTGTGTGAAGATATTTGGAACTATTTTCCACAACATATAGTTCATATCTTCACAAACACACATTGTGATGATATGAACTACATTAAGAAGTGTGTTTGTGGTCCCATGGTTAGTCCATCTTCTCAACGAGCGGTCACGTGGTCTCCCGTCTCAAACTCGACACAGCTTCAGTGGAAAGTTCTCTGTGATCAGGTGATCGTCGTGAAGGACGATGACAACGTTCACCTCAAACTCTGCAGGAGACAAAACATCTGGTGTTCAATTGCTTGACAAAACTCAAATAATGCGTCAGTCTGTTGAATCCATACAGTGCTCTGGTTCTGTGTCCATGCTCTTTGCATTTGAAATGACACAATGAACATGAGGTAAAAATGCAGACTGTTGGCCTTCATTTGAGGGCATTTACATCCATATCACATGAACTGTGTAGGAAATATAGCCCTTCATTTATGCCCCATGTTAATGGAACAATGTAGCTCAAATTGGACAATATATACAGTATCAACATACTGTAAATACTGTACACAAACCTTATGGGTGGATTTGTACACTCTCAGAGTTAAAGTAACACTCAGGATGTGTGTGATAAGATCATGTATTTTATAATATTTTTAGCGGCGCTAGCCGCTCTATACCTTTAGGTATAGAGCGGATATTAGCCCTCTATGCCTGGCTTTTGCGTCAACGTTCTGATTGGTCAGGTGCGCCAACGTTCTGATTGGTCAGGTGCGTCAACGTTCTGATTGGTCAGGTGCGCCAAAGTTGTGATTGGTCACTATTCATGACATCACTATGATGTCATGAATATAGAATTCGATGTCTATATAAACTATGACAATGACTTCATCTTATTATTCATTTGGCTAAAGTCTCCGTCTAGGTAAGTTATTTAAAGTTAATATGACGAATAGAAAGAGAAAGATACAAGAACAGATGAAGGGTGAATGTATAGAAAGTCTGAGTTCGGGACCCAGTCATCCGTTATGACAGAATGGTTTGATAGAGACGATCGAGAATCCAAGAGTCCGTTAAGGTTCTGATTGGTCAGGCCCGTCAAGGTTGTGATTTGTCAGGCAAGGGGACTATTCATGACATCACTATGATGTCAAGGTTTATTTTTTATTTCCTCATGTTTTTTTTTGTATATATTTTTATTTGGCTAAAGTCTCCTTCTAGGTAAGTTATTTAAAGTTAGATCCTCAATTTAACTTTATCTGTCGTCGACGCTCTGATTGGTCAGACCCGTCAACAAAGTGATTGGTCAAGCTTCACATGACACATGGCTATAAACACATTATAAACACATATCGATGACATAATGTATTCAAAGGCGCCGCTACCTTCACACAGGGTGTGATTTTTTATATTGTATGTAAATCTTTTATGGACCCCAGGAAGATTAGCTAGCGGCGTCAACTAATGGGGATCCACTGAATAAACAACAGTCAACATACCGACTTTAAAGTTGGTGGTTTCCAGGGTGGGGCAGGTGAACAGTCTGGGGAACACCATGTATATGGGGATGGAGAGACCTTGGCAGATGTCACCTTCTGCTATCTGGATGTTCTGGATCTCTGTGGCGTCTCTGGCGTAGCCTTCGGCACAACCTTTAAACGAATTACATGAATGAACAACACTGTAGCCTTCAGGACAACCTTTAAAACAACAGAGAACAAAACCGTAGCCTTCATTTAAAAACAACAGAGTGTTGTTTTTACGCTGTGTGTAAAGGAAGCTGATAGTTACCGCAGGTCTCCACTCTGACCAGCTGCAGCTCAATGCTCTTGATGGGAACCTGGGAGTTCTCCACAACGATCTCTCCGGTGAGCGGCTGGCTGATCACACAGTTGGTGGCGTCCAGATGGCCTCGGATCACAAACTTAGGCAGCGAATTCCTCTACAGTGAAACAAAATGTTCGCAATATGATAAAAGCAATACTATCAGCTAGAGTTAAACTAATCAATTTAATACATTGTAAAAATGATTGATTTTAATGAAATGATTGATTTAGAGAAATGTATTAAGTGTATATAGGGCTGAAGAGGTGAGGTGTGCTGACCTCTCGGACGTTGTGCAGAGTGTCGGGGGTGATGGTGAAGTCTACTGGAGTGGGCGTCAGCTTGGCTTTCTGCGCCTGAGAGGAACAAGCAGGAGTTAAAACAAAATGTAACTATAACGATAACTGTAAATGTCACGATCAATGGGGATACATTTGGAATAATGATCCTCGCTCCAAGTGGCTTGGGGAGCCTCCTCTCTCCTCACTCTCAGCTCCTCCAAAAGCAAATTCATATTTTTGGGAAGCGAATGGTTTCAGGGTCACGCTGGAGGACGGAGGAGTCGAGGAGTCAGACATGTGAGTATTGGGATTTAGCTATTGTGTTACCCTGTGTGTGTGTGTAGGTGTTATCATGTGTTTGTAGGTGTTTGGGCGTCTTCAGAAGGAAGGTGGACATGTGACAGTGACATCTCACCTGACAGTGCACCATGAACTCACACGTCTTGGTCAAGTCTTTGGCCAACAGGGAACGCTTCATGTCACAACGTAGTGTATACTGGGGACAAAAAAAAAACATGCATGATTAATTGAGAAGTTAATGGATAGAATAATCGCTAAGAAAAGTATCAATAGTTGCAACTTGAAGCCCTAATTCACACATGAAATATTGACAAAAAGATTGTTTTACTTTCTAGTTCAATTTTTTTGTTTCGTTTTGTAAAGCCTAAAATGTTGTGGTTTAGTCCTTTTTTCTTTACATTCTGTTTTTTGTTATTTCATCAGTTTCAGTTTACTATAATAACCCTGCTCAAGACACATTCATACAAGCCAAAAGCAATTGGAAAGTGTATTCATACTGAGGAGATCTATTCAATATATTCACATGGCAGTAGTGCACACAGCTCTCTGCTCCATTTGAATGACATGTACCTGAATATTAACAAATACTCCATGGTAGGTCTCATATAAGACCTTGTTGCTCTTGGTGTTCAGGGGAAACTCAAACGGGATCTCAGTCTTTCCTCCTGGGACCTTGCCAGCCTTGGCCACCTCGATGTTACAGTTGATCAGCTGGATGGGCTGGTTTCAACACAAAGACAGGAGCCAAATATTCAAAACAAATGTGATTATCACATTTATACAGAACACTATGGGGTGGAAACCTTGTATGTCCAAAACTGTTACTTTTCAGGAAATGGAGAAAAGAAAATAACATGTGTTCCAATGGATGCAGTGTAGTCATTATTTAGTCACAAGCTGCTTGTTAGTACTTTTCTTTGGTTCAATATTCATAAAACGTACAGACACACGTAACCATTTTCACTTGACTCTATTTTCTTTAAATAGCTAAAATAAACAATCTACAAGCTCACAACACATCATATCGTGTCGCATTGTGAGCTTGTAGATTGAAATATGGAGGTTTCAACATTTCTATCCAACACTGAGGATATCGTGTTCAGTAGTTCACCTTCACAGAGTTGTATAAATTGTACTTTAGTACAATACTTGAGTAAATGTACTTTTCCAGCACTGACCTTAACAGAATTGTAGAAGGCCTCGAACACGCCCACGCTCTTGGAGCTCAGCTGCAGGTTGACCACGCCCTCCATGGTGAGAGAGATGCCTTGATGCTGCACCGCCTCTTTAAGAGCCAGGACCACCACACCTGCCAGGACCTCCTGAAAACATGACAGCCAATCACAACCAGAACCACCACACCTATCAGGACCTCCTGAAAACATGACAGCCAATAACAACCAGAACCACTACACCTATCAGGACCTCCTGAAAACATGACAGCCAATCACAGCCAGAACCACTACACCTGCCAGGCCTCCCGGCATTCTAACTTGTAGCGCTCCATGTGGACTAACCCAATAATTAACCCATTCAAACCGGGAAACTGTGATCTGTGTAACCAGTACCACTTTAACCATTATTTTATACTTAGGCTTTGTGCCGTGCTATGAGCTTGTAGATCTGCTTTTTTTTTTATCTTGAAAATGTTTGCAAATCTTTGAATATACAGTATTATATGCATATATATAACTCAAATACTTGCTTCTGGGGGTCCCTGGAACGAAATATTTTGAGATGGGGGTCCGTGGCCTAATACATATAATTTTGGGGGCCCTTGACATGAAAAGGTTTGTGCACCACTGATATAGAAACATATTGTTTCTACAGTGTTGCGGATATAGAAACACAAGTTTCTATATCAGTGTTGTGGATATAGAAACACAAGTTTCTATAGAAACATACGTTTCTATATCAGTGTTGCGGATATAGAAACATACGTTTCTATAGAAACATACGTTTCTATATCAGTGTTGCGGATATAGAAACACAAGTTTCTATATAGAAACATACGTTTCTATATCAGTGTTGCGGATATAGAAACACAAGTTTCTATAGAAACATACGTTTCTATATCAGTGTTGCGGATATAGAAACATACGTTTCTATAGAAACATACGTTTCTATATCAGTGTTGCGGATATAGAAACATACGTTTCTATAGAAACATACGTTTCTATATCAGTGTTGCGGATATAGAAACATACGTTTCTATAACTGTTAAGATTTATAAAACATTTTTAGAATCGGCCTCAGGTCTTAATGGGTTATTTATTTGGGGTCAGCTCTGGTCACGTAGTTGCATATCCATGTCTAAGTTGTGGCACAACACGTGTGTTTAGTCAATTTGAGTGTAGGGCGGGCACGAGTGTGGCATTTTACTTGATGATACCTGGTCCTCCATGGGGACCTACTGTACCACGGGTCACAGACGAGGTCAGAGAGAGATACGGATAAGGCTGGCAGGGCACTGCATCAGGCACCCGGAACTAGTGGCGAGCAAACCGACACTGTGGAAGCAAACCCAGGGCAAAGCCCCCCTCCTTAGGGGCACACATGACCCCTTGTCTGACTATTTTCATGGCAGACCTCTGAATAGCGCTGTGTCAATTTCAAATCTGGTGCAGATCGGAGCCACGTTGCGCCTCGCAAGTCTGGATTTTACGTTTGTGACCTCGACCCACCGTTGACACTATTATGCAATTTTAACCCATTGAGACCTGACGCCGATTCTACATGTCTCCTATTCTACATGTCAGAAAAAAGGTTTTCTGAAAAACGTATGTTTCTATATCAGTGGTGCTCAATTTTTTTCATGTCAAGGACCCCCAAAATTATATGTATTTGGCCACGGACCCCCATCAAAATATTTTGTTCCAGGGACCCCCAGAAGCAAAGATTTGAGTTAAAAATGTTCGCTTTAAAAATACATATATTCAAAGATTTGCTCACATTTTCACGAATTTTCAAAAATAGCAGATCTACAAGCTTGTAGGTCTGCTATTTTTGAATAGCCCAAAGTGTAAAATAATGCTTTTTAGCTCAAATCTAAAAATGACACAGTTCCAGGTCTTAATGGGTTAATATAGGATTGTGACAGGCCTAATGTCTTCATTGAAGGACGTTTCCATGTGTGCCGTTGTGAATGTCATCCCGTTGCATACGGAGATAGAGATGTGGTCTCATGGGAAGGTGGAGATATTTCACCAGTTTTGTTCTGCCACGACTTTCAAAATGGATATGAAGCTGTTGTGTCCACATGGATCACTATCAGAATGTATAGAAAAACATGTGAGTGTTGTATGACTGTTTGCCTATGGGGCAGGGGTCATCAAAAGGGAGTCTGGGACCCTTAGGAGGTCCTCAAGAGTTACTGTAGGGGGTCCGCCAAATCTTTGTGTGATAAGATCTTTTTTTTTTCTTCAATTAACCACTTGAACCCCTATTCTGAGGGGAACATTCGCCGAAAATAGCAGATCTACAAGCTCACAACGCCTCGCACTGCGAGGCGTTGTGAGCTTGTAGATCTGCTATTTTCAGCAAAGAAGTTTGGTATAGAGGGGTACAGAGTGAAAGGTCAAGTTTACTAAGTATTGACGGTTTAAGTGGTTAAATGTCTATCTATGAAATCTAAGAAAAGGTTTAATCTGCAACACCATTTTGTATAATATGTAGCATGCTGCCTGTTTCATCTCTCTCTCAGTTTAAGGGGTCCTTGGGCTGAAAAATGTTGAAGACCCCTGGCATAGGGAACACATGAAACATCACAGCCACACTAGACCTGATGCCAATTGCTGACACATGAAAACACAACAACACACATCATGTGATTCCTGTCTTGTGACATAAAGGAAACGGTTGAAGTCATGCCATTACAGAACCACTTTATGGGCTGAACTTCATGTTGATCTAGCCTTGGATCAAGACTATAACAGATATATTTAATCTATTTTGACGTTTGGCATAAAGTCAGACTCGATCAAATACATATATGATAGTCTTGATCCAAGGCTAATGTTGATCTAGCCTTGGATCACAAGACGGTCATCTGTCATGACCGTCTTGAATGATCTTCGAAATAGTGTTCGCACTTTCTTCCTTTTTTGGCCCGCACATCTACATTAACGTTCAGATTTCAAATATAAAGTGCTTCCCTCATGGCCACGGATGTTACAATTATGTACGGGCCCTCAGAAGTAGCCGTGTGTTCCGTATTGTTCAATAAAAAGCATTTTAATCCTGATCGGTGGCCATTTTTTCCCCTTATACTTTCAACTACGCGACCCTATAGGTGGGGAGGTGTATTGCACTCTGATTGCATTATAACAATGAGGAAATGGCCACCGATCGGATTAAAATGCTTTTTATTGAACGATACGGTACATACGAGTACTTCTGATAACCCGTACATAACTGTAACATCCGTGGCCATGGGCTAAGCACTTTATATTTGAAATCTGAACGTTAATGTAGATGTACGGGCCAGAAAGGGAGAAAGCTCAAACACTATTTTGAAGTTCATCCAAGACTCTTGTATCAAGGCTAATGTTGATCTAGTATCTTGTATGTAACGCGATGATACAATAATAGGCTACAACATCATTCACATAATAACCAAAATAATACAATAACGCATAAGCATGAATACTGTAACACTAACATTAAGTGCAAACATACTCACCCCTTCATAATAAACCTTGTTTGCTCTTTTCAGTCTGATGTCCAGAGAGACGCTCATTGTGGATCAACACACGTCGATCGATCGATCGATCTACTCCGGTTAGGTTGTGATGTTAGTGATAATATAATAAAAATAGTATAAAGCTCATTGAAGCTCCATCATGTCTGTATTATGCTTTACTTCCTAGTTGTATTCTACTACTGTTTATTTGCTGGAAGGCTAGACGCTGCAAAGTGCTTCGCTGCCCCCCTCAGGCCCTGATGCGGTACTGCAGTTGTTTCACTCTCCTCAACAGATGTTGTGAGTTGGGTTTTAAAACATGATGATATTATTGAGGTGGAAAGACTGGTGACGCGAGGTTAGATATAGACGTTTTGTTTTCAAATAGGCCTAGTTGTCATTTGAATGCACTGCATGACATTTAACATATGCAGATTAGAGGAGGAGTGTATGGAGTTACATTTGTAATATGTATATTATAATATGTAACTCCATAGGGAGTGCAGTAAATGAATGAATGAATGAATGAATGAATGAATGAATATTCATTAATTCATTAAAAACATTAGTATCGTAATCCAAATGGATGTTAAAAATAATAATAAAAAAAACAAAAACTAAGAGAGGCACTCACGCCAGCGTCCTCTTATCGTAGAAGTGTACCTGACAGAACTACGTCCATGGTCCGTCAACAGACCTATTATTCCATTCAAGGAGCAATCCACTCTGCATATGAATTTGTAGCTCATGCAGGTTCCTCAGCAGAGCCAAGAAGGTGGTTAGACCCAGAGTACAAAAGAGCTCACTGGCTCTAGTGTTCCTGGGCTTCTTTAACAGAATTCGTAGACAGTCATTATAGGCTAATTGTACAGGGTCAACTCAACTCAAAACCCTGAGCTAGCTCTTAGTCAATTTTTTAATATTTTGAATGCCGTTACTGAGAAACATGCACCTTATTAAGAACTTCAGAGTTAAAAATCGTTCGAGTCCCTGGTTCTCAGCGGATCTCAAAGAGGCCCTCCGTCACAGAGATGTGGCCTACATGTCAAAGGCCAGAAGTTCTAGTAAACCAGCAGACTGGTTATCATTTAGGAAACTACGAAATAAAGTTATCATTATGGTCAGAAAGGCTAAATCAGGTTTTTATTTATTTAGCTTTGCTAAGACCTAAGGTAATGCGGCTAGTTTTTGGAAGGTCGTAAAGTCACCAAAAGCTAGGCCTGCCTCCTCTCTCCCATCACAGATTAGCAGTGAAAGTTTTTTTTTTTTTTTTTTTTTTTAATAAACCAGATATTTGTGATGCTTTTAACCATCATTTTATACTATCTGGTCATCTATTTGACAGTCTGTCAATATAGCGCCATTAGATCATGGTGGTGAATCAATCACTGACACTGAAAGACTGCTTTCATTTATTATGCTCCACACAAATGGAACACACTTCAGGACTCTCTGAAAATGGTGCGATTGGTCTCAATAGAGACATTTAGGGTACTACACATTACACATTACATAGTAACTGCACCTGTTTCATGTAACGCTATGTTTATTTGCATCTGTGATGATTGTAATATGATTCAAATGTTTGTTATTGTTTTTCATTATGTGTGGATTTTATATGTTTTATATACTGTTATCAGGGCGACCTTGAAAAAGAGAGCTTGCTTCCCTGAATAAATAACGGAAAAAGTAAAGTAAAGTAAGCAGGTTAATAATTAAACAGGAATCACTTCTCAGTACATGTTGACACTGGAAGACCTACTGTTTAACTGCTTCATCAGGTAAGAACTAACTTCATCATTAAATGCATCATTAGTTTGAATTAAGTAAATCACAGGAAGAGATGATAGTCCTTTATCAGTATTCATTAACCTTGTAAAACCCTATTATACTTTGTTGTATGTCTACAGCGTGAAATAGCCGATCTACATAAGCTCACAATGCGTCAGGTTTTCATTGAATGTTTGCCTATTATGACTTACCCAGAATCAGAATCAACTTTACATTGTCACACCACAGGTTTAGAGATGTAAAAAAAAAAAAAAAGTCTGTGATTTTATTTTCCTTTTATTTTTTATCTTTTTTTATGTGAGCTCCATCATGTGTAGTTTTCACGAAATGGAGGAAGAATAGAGATAGAAAGAAAGAACAAGGATAAAAACAGATAAACAAATATTTCTTAATTGAGTGAAAAGTACACACATGTAACATAATGCAAATAGGTCAGATATTCATGAGAATGACAGTGGTATAATAAGAAAGCAGCATATAGTAACAGGCAGTTGTAACACAAAGCAACATCATATATAGAAGCCCTGGACTATGATCAGAGTCAGTGGATTTATTTGAAGATGGGAATAAGAGGGAGTTTGAAAACTGTCTTGACCTTTGGTTCTCAATGGGGTCCGGGCAGCAAAATGTGTTAATAAAGCATCACAATAATTTTAACCCCTTTATCCATATTTTATACTTTGGGCTATTTTTGAAAAATCGTGAAAATGTGTGCAAATCTTTTTTCATTAAAAGACGAACACAAATCTTTGCTTCTGGGGGTCCCTGGCACAACAGGTGGGGGTCCGCGGCCACATTCATATCAATTTGGGGGTCCTTGGCAGGAAAAAGTTTGAGAGCCACTGGTCTTGACGACAAAGAGACAATGGAGGAATAAGAGGGAATAAGATTGAGTTTGAAAACTATCCTGACGACAAAGAGACAAGAGGAGAAAAATCTTCCAATCAGCTGGGGCAGTGTGGGCGGGGCATCAAGGCCACTGTGGCCTCAGGGACATTATCATGTTTGAGGGTCAGAAGGTCAAACTGAGGACCCAAGGCAGCCGATTGACCTGAGTGGACTCACCTGTGGGGGCCAGCTGTGCCCAGTTGGCAAACAAACCTCAGAGACTTAAAGGACGACTTCACCGCTTTTCAACCTATCTTCATATAATTGGTCCTCACTAATACTCATGATGAAATGGTAAAAAAAAATCTACTTGGTCTGACTGTGTCTCAGAGGAGAGCTGTGGACAGTCCAGAAACCTGTCTACCAGTGACATCATCGTTAGGCATGATTTTTTTTTTCCCAACAAGATTTCACATTTTTTATTTCGATTTTTATTAACACGAGAACAATGGCTTCTTTTATTGCATTGCAACTTTCCAGGAATAGAAAGCCTGCAGTTTGATGTCACTGGTAGACGGGACTCTGAACTGTCCACAGCCCTCCTCTGAGACACAGACCGAGTAGAAAAAAATTGTACCATTTTATCATGAGTATTAGTGAGGACCAATTATATGAAGATAGGTTGAAAAGCGGTGAAGTCGTCCTTTAAAAGATTGCCCAAGAGCGCGCTTTATTTCTGTATGTTTAGAGCACTGTTTAGTGTTCTTTCTTGTATTCCAGTGTTGTGCTTGTCCTTGTGACCTTGTGAGCTTGTGATGTATTTGTTGGTCTTCAGGAGAGGAAGTTTTCATTAATTGTGATTCTTGGCTCCTGTGTTTGGTTTTGAGTCGAGTCCAAAAAAACACCATGTTCCTGATAAGATGTGTACATAAGGTGCAGAAGTAGAACATGTAGAACAAAAGGCCTTTGTTCAAATACTCTCACAACATGCAGATGAGACATAACACCAGTAATACTGCAGCAATTGCTGCTATTGTTCAGAATAATGCTATTCTCACTTTAGATGTAATGTAGCTCCACATAAGAAACTATTATAATGCATTATAATGCATGGTGTAAGTGGTGAGACAGTGGCGCAGCCAGAACGCTAGTATATGGCGAGAGTAAGTTTTACCCCCTGTCCGTCCGTCCTGGACCAGCTGCTTCAGCTTTGCTTAATACTATGGGGAGGGGCAGGGGTTTATTAGTTTGATTAGATTTTTGTATTTCAGTTGGATTGTAATTTCATTAATTAATGATATAGTGTTGTATTGGTTTAGGTTGCAGTTACATGTTAACGTGTTTACATGTTAGTCTTTGTCTAACCCCCTTTGGTGTTAATGGTGGTCTGATCACCCACTATAATATATGTTTTGTTCTTTATTTACCCAGGGGTGACCATTCACTTCCCCACCCAGATTTTCCTGCCGGTTCGGGGAATCGACCCGCAACAAGGGCGCTCCTCTAACCTTTTGGCCACCGCTGCCATAGATTTGAGGTCAGTCATAGCCTGGCATGGCCAGACTAATATCACTGCGTAGATATTAGTTTGGAATCTCTGTGTGGAACCTGCATTTCCTCCATCTGCCGAGGTCTTTTTTTTTTTTTGCATTGGCAGATTCGTCTGGTTTCCAGGCTAGTCATAATGTGTTGAATTCTGTTCAGTCCCTTTATTTTGTCCTAATTAGTTTTTGGCCTCAGAATTATTTGTAATATTTTAGTAGAAGAACTAAAAGTCTCCCTGTGTGTCTCTCTCACCAACTGACAGCTGACACATCTACTAACAACTTCTGCTGACATTATGTGAACAATGTTCAACACACAGGGGCAGCAGTGGTGCAGGAGGCAGCTGAGGGTTCCCAGTTAGATCCCGGACTCCCCCAGAGTTGGTGCCCTTGAGCAACTCACTGAAACCCCTAATTGATCCTGATGAGCAGGTTGGTGCCTCATGGTTTCTTCTGCCGTCAGTGTGTGAATTTTTGTACGAACGGGTGAATGTACAGTAATACACATTGTAATTTAAAGCATGTTGGTTAAAGGCGTTATAGAAATTCAAACTTTACCCTCACACATTGCTTTCATAAAAACTCCCTCACTGGACAAGCACCATGATTGATCCTATATATTGACCTTAATGGTCAACCATCTGGACATGAGCACAACCAGCCTAGTAACAACGTTATACTTTATGTGTGTTATACCAAAAAGTTACACTACAATTTATGCATTTATCAAGAAAAACCTGCCAGGCATGAAACCCCCTCCCTCACCACAACAGTCCTGCTAGCTGCCATATCAGAACTAAACTAGAAAAAGTGCTCCTCGGAGCACAGGTCTCCTCCAGGTCAGGTAGGTTATTGTGGGGCAGCAATGTTCGGAATTCACCAATCAGGATGGAATATGAAAAATCGGATGGAACCATCTTGATCACTTGACTATAGAGATAATGGGTACCGATTTGCATGATGTTTGAATTTGTAGGAGTAATATAAAAAAGAAAAGTGTTGCGAAATCGGCCTCCTGGTGGCGCTATAATAGGGCAATGTTAAAAGGGTAGCATTTGTTCTTCAACGTAGCGCGAATGTGCGTGCAAAGTGTCACCGCAATCGGACGCTGTTCAAAACCGTCCACTCCTGCAAACTTTAGATGTCAACGTTAGCCAATCAGGATGGAATATGAAAAATTAAAAAGACCCATCTTGAACACATGACTATAGAGGTCATGTGTACCGATTTGCGTGAAATTTTGATACATTCTGAAGG
This sequence comes from Gymnoscopelus microlampas, assembly GCF_963454915.1. Taxonomy (NCBI): domain Eukaryota; kingdom Metazoa; phylum Chordata; class Actinopteri; order Myctophiformes; family Myctophidae; genus Gymnoscopelus; species Gymnoscopelus microlampas. Next base: position 8,264,231 of record NC_139949.1, read on the forward strand.
CTTAATATCAAATAAAGTGTTTTACATAAGCCGGCCTCCTGGTGGCGCTATGAAAGGCAAATGTGAAAAATTGTTGTTTTTCCTTGGCCTCTAGGGAGTGTGCATGCAAAGTGTCACGCAGATCGTTGCAGTTCTAGTTAAAAACGCAAATCGGCCTTTTATAAAGCCACCTTGAGGCTGATTTGGCGCTATAAGAGGCCCATTTGAAAAATTTGGGGCAAAGGTTCTGCTCTGGCATCCAGGGAGTGTGTGTGCACAGTTTCGCTGCGACACAAAATGACAGAATGAGGGACGGACGGACACACACACACACACGGACTGACGGACAGGGGATAAAACATACTCTCGCCATGCCTTTCGGCCTGGCGGAGACAATAAAATATCATATGTACAAAAAATGGGGGGTTGGGTTGTCTGTCTAACGAGAAAATATGTGTGTGTTTATTATACATTTTGTGGTTTACTGTTATTGTGCTATTGTATTCACTGATCTTTTGCTGTAGTTTTATCTCTAATGTTTATCATGCTGCTCTTTTACCTTGTCTCATTACGTTTTCAAGAACCCCCTCGAAAACGAGATGCTACATCTCAAGGTATTATTCCTAATAAAGAATTGCAATCATCATCTTGTAAACTATGTTTGGAAAAGCACTATACAAATATAAACTCATTATCATTAACATTATATGGTCATGTGCAAATATGGGACCGACAACTTAAAACTAGGAGCGCACATCAGCGAGGACTTGAGGGAGTGTGGTGCCCGGCGTCGAGTCATTCAGATAGGCGCTTCTCCAGAAACACTGATCCGACTGATATGCCCATATATACAGTGTAGGCATATGCAGAGATCCCTGCATTGCTATCTAAAACTCTTGAACGTGCTGTCTTCAACCAACTGTCCTCGTACCTCCACCAGAACAACCTCCTGGACTCCCACCAGTCTGGGTTCAAAGTTGATAATGCTGTGGTGGCGTCAACTCGGACTGCGAGGAATCTGGGTGTGACCCTGGACGACCAACTGTTGTTCTCGGCAAACATCGCATCAGTGACATGGTCCTGAAAATTCCTCCTCTACTACATCAGGAGGATTCGCCCCTTCCTCACGGAGAAGGTCCCGCCTGGACTACTGCAACTCCCTCCTTGCTGATGCCCCGGAGCTTGTTCAGAAAGCTGCGGCTCGTCTGGTGTTCAACCGCCCCAAGTTCTCCCACACAACTATCCTTCTCCGTTCTCTACACTGGCTCCCCGTAGCGGCTTGCATCCAGTTTAAAACCCTGGTGCTGGAACAGCTCCTTCTTACCTCCAGGCTATGGCGATGCTTACACCCCTGCCCGACCACTTCGGTCTGCCGCCACGGGCGACTGGTTGCCTCGTCACTCAGTGGTCCTTCTGGCCGATCTACACGGTCACGGCTTTTTTCTGTTCTGGCCCCACAGTGGTGGAATGAACTCCCCTCTGATGTCAGGACAGCGGAGTCACTGCCCATCTTTCGCCGCAGGCTGAAAACCCACCTCTTCAAGAAACACTACCCTTCCTCTTCGCCTTGCCTCCTTATATGGGCACAAAAGGGACACAGACAGACACACGGATACAACGGGCACAATGGGTATTGCATAACCGGGTGGGGGTGTGTTCCCTATTTGCATCGCTCCTGACTTGCATAGCTCCAGAATAGGCTGGTGCCCTGGTCTAGTGTTATATAAAAAAGGTTGTGATTTGCCAACTATTCAGGGGCCCACTTGCAATATTCTCACCGCCCAACAGTGGGCCCCGGCCCACAAATTGGAACTTGCTGCCGTATGCTCTTCCATTCCGACATCTCACTACTCCGACTAGTGGCTTCCGCGTGCGGTTAGGTTTAGGGTTAGGGTTAGGTATAGGGTTCGCTAACGTCGGAAAGGCGACATGTCGGAAAGGCGACGTGTAACCGCTCAAGTAAGAAATATATTTCTTAATATTACATTTTTGAGTGGTGCCGAAGGCAACCACTCCTATATCTGGCTTTGTCCGTGTGTCCGTATGTATGTATGTAGTATGTATGTCTGTCCACAAACATTGATGACAACATCAATACGGGGGTCAATACGGGGCTCATCAAAGGCACCACTCACTTCACACAGGGTGTGATCTTTGGGGCGGTGTAGCCGCCCCCTATAAGTGAGTTTTGGACACTGACCAATCCTGCACCGTGATTGGCCAATAGTCTACAACGCATTGTATACCCCTAACCCTTCCATTGTTAATGCAAATCGATACTTTTGCAAAGTCAGCCAATCACATTACAGCTAGTGTCATCACCACTAACTGTAATGTGATTGGCTCACTTTGCAAATTCAGGACTGTGATTGGCTAGCGAAACACATGACACATGTGCAGCCCTATGAATAGCAGTATGGACTTTAAAAAAAGCCATTTATCCTTTTTTTAAAGTGAGTCATGTTGTGATGACCACACACCGCCCACTTCACACTGGGTGTGATTTTTAATTTGTGGCAACCAAATTGCCATTTACCATTTGTGTAATCGGAGTACTCTAACGTGTTACTTTGTAACACATTACCCCCAACACTGGTTGTGAGCTTGTAGATTAGCCATGAATAGGGCTTAATGAGAAACATTTACAATCTAGGCATTTATCTGGCCAGTATTGCCTGCACAAATTGGCGTTGTTAGGAATGCATGACAACAGTTTATGTTGTGTGTGAATTCACACCAGATATTTGGTCTGCTTATATAAGATGTGAAGCTGTCTTAAAACGGTCAATCCGTCTCAGTACGTCTAAGAGAAGCTTTCTTTTCAGGCAGGCTCCACTGTGACAATCCAAGAGGGAGAGAGACAGGGAAATATTTCAGCCCAAAGGGAACCTACGTATATTTCCATATAACATGGATAGCAGCAGATTTTACCATGAAGAAGCGGTGGCTCAAATCGTCTGCCCTGTAGACAGCCAGAAACGAAGAGACGACACTGATGAACCAGGATCTTATCGAGACTTTGACTCAACAAGGACAAGTAAGAATACGACCAATGACGTGCACAGTGGACAGGCTGGTGGCCAACCTGGAGTAAAACTCTTGTCACACTGTAAACAATGTGACAAGAGTTTCGATCGGCTGAGTACTTTGAAGACACACCTGCGTGTCCACAGCGGAGAAAGGCCTTTCCACTGTAAACAGTGCGACAAGAGTTTCGGTCAGTCGAGTAATATGACGACACACATGCGTATCCACAGTGGAGAAAAGCCTTTCCACTGTAAGCAGTGTGACAAGAATTTCAGTCATTTAAATATTCTGAAGACACACCTGCGTATCCACAGTGGTGAAAAGCCTTTCCGCTGCAAACAGTGTTACAAGAGTTTCAATATGTCTGGTGATCTGACAAAACACCTCCGTGTCCACAGTGGAGAAAATCCTTTCCACTGCAAACAGTGTTACAAGAGTTTTAGTGTGTCTGGTAATCTGACAAAGCACCTGCGTGTCCACAGTGGAGTAAAACCTTTCATCTGTAAACAGTGTCGCCAGAGTTTCGATCGGTCGAGTAATCTGAAGACACACTTGCATTTCCACAGTGAAGAAAAGCCTTGCCACTGTAAACTGTGTGACAAGAGTTTCTGTCAGTTGAGTCATCTGAAGATACACTTGCGTGTCCACAGTGGAGAAAAGCCTTATCACTGTAAGCAGTGTAGAAAGAATTTTAGTCATTTAAATACTCTGAAGAGACACCTGCGCATCCACACCGGGGAAAAAACACTCCACAGGAGTTTCAATCAGTGATATGTTCTATGTGTGCTGCAATGAGACGCTAGCTTGCAAATTGGCTATTTTTGCCATTTTTATGCAACAGCATTGTACGTAAAGCATACAAGACCAGGAGACCTGGTTCTGCCAGACCCAGAATGAATACATGCCCACGTATGGACGAAAGGGGGACAGACTTTTACAGCTCACAGTGATTTAATACAGTTCTGACTCAGATAAATGCAATGTCCCATAGAAAGGAAATGTCATTCACTACCGCCGTTTTTCCTTTTTCTCCTTTGTACATAATAATAATGACATGTATTATCGTGTTATTTTTATGCAATGCTGATGACATGATGATCACATAGGACGACAATGGAAACAAGTCCCCAGGACTTTTGTTGTGTTATCCTTTTAGCCTGAATGTCTGACTCAAGCAGACAAGGCAGGGGTTAGGTAACCGCTGATCTCTGACTGATGAAGAAGATGAGTGGGGGTCAGGGAGATAGGTGGGGTTATTGATGAAGAGGATGGAGTGGGGGTCTGGGAGATAGGTGGGGTTATTGATGAGGAAGATGGAGTGGGGGTCTGGGAGATAGGTGGGGTTATTGATGAAGAGGATGGAGTGGGGGTCTGGGAGATAGGTGGGGTTATTGATGAAGAAGGTGGAGTGGGGGTCTGGGAGATAGGTGGGGTTATTGATGAAGAAGGTGGAGTGGGGGTCTAATAGGTGGGGTTATTGCTCTGAGTCTAATGATCATTACAGTGTCTTGATGTGAAAGAAAATCTTACGCAAGTAAGTTATGCATTAGGCTATGGACAATCAAAATGTGTTGGAAATATTTTATTTTGATGTGTCATAATGTAATGTTGATATGACACAGCACACTTCAAGACAATAAAAACATGGCACTTCATGTAAAAATGGTTGCCGACCCCGTATGACTCTGTATTATACTATTGTAAAATGATGTTCATGAAATATGTTTTAAATGTCTTCATTAAATACAAATGCATCCTATTGGAAGCGATCAATGAAGACGTATAATATAATGTATATCAGGATTTGTCATGGTTCAGATCGGGTCTTTGGGGGTGACGACACACAACAGTAAACATGATCCATCCACATCATTACTGTCAGTAAAAAGTAAATAAATGAACTGTAATATGAAAAATCTGAAAGACTTGTTTCGTTTAATGTCTATAGAGATACTGTGTACCGATTTGCAGGATTTTTGGACAAAATCTGTAGGAGTACTGTCAAAAAATATGTTTTGCACAAATCGGCCTCCTGGTGGCGCAATAAAAGACCCATGTGAAAAAAATTGGGCAGAGGTTCTTCTGTGGCATCCGGGGAGTGTGTGTGCACACTTTCACTGCAAGCAAGCCAACGGTGCCAGAGATTAGCTGTACACAGACAGAATGACACACGGACGGACACACGGACAGACGGACACACGGACGGACACACGGACGGACGGACGGACAGGGGGCAAAACATACTCTCTCGCCATGCCTTTCGGCCTGGCGGAGACAATAAATGTATTTTACACCTGACAGAGACCATTTGGTTCCATTTACACACTTTTCAGAGTTAAATGAACACTGAGGATATTACTGTGCAGTGACATTAAGTATTGTCAGGTCATTTATGGTCAAAAACGTCTTTAATGCGTCAGTATTGTGTCGTTCTAAAACATGTTTTTTTTCTTATTATTTTTTCTGAAAAGTTAATATTTTGGACATAGCTGGTTTCTGCCCGACTGCAGAAATATAAAGGACTTATAATGATATAACTGTACTTCAGTATCAACAATGAGGTGTTGTGATGTCATCAGTTGTACTGTACATGTGTGATATTAACACAGTGTGTGTACTTTTATTATCCACAGCACTTGAATGATTGACACTTTCCTCTTGATTGACAGGAATCACTTGCCAGTGCATGTTGACACTGGAAGAGTGAAGTTTACAGTCTGGACTCATTTCTTCAACACTTTAATAAGGTAAACACTCTGAGTGACACAAAGCTTACTAATCTGTCAATATATCATTACTAATCTAATTAAATGAAGTTACAGAAGTGTTTTTATAGGTAAACACATCAGATTATAGTAAATGATGGATGTCAGGTTTACTGTACTGTACAGTCGTCCACTTATGAACTGTTCACTCTGCTATTGTGTCAAACATTAGACTAATACAATAAAATAAAATAAACTATAACAGCTCTCAATCCAGCGACTGACAGGAATGTTGATATTGTCAATTTGTACGGCTATTTTGTTTTTCTGGCCAAAAACAAAAATGTCCACTTAATCTTATAGACAAGAATGGATGGATTCCTATAAAACCTACTCCTGCTCTCTGGATCATGAATACTAACCATCACCTTGTCTCTGGCGACACCTTCAGGCCAAAGTGTCAACTTCACACGCAAGATATCTGATAATCTAATACATCTGCCTGGAATGAGTGTTTAAAGTATTTTCTCGTCATTACTGATTCATGCTTTCTTTACAATCATTGTTATTTCTTGGTGACTTGAATGTAGAGTGTTGTGTTTTTACTGTATTATCGGCTGCCTCTCATTGTACTCTGAGTTTAAATAAAGGTAATGATGATTAAGATACTGTAGGTGGTTTACATTAATGTCATGTTAAGGTAGGGTAAGGTAAGTGATTTTCTTTGGTTAAAATAAGTGTTAAATAGCTCTATATTCTGATAGTACTCATTGCTATAGAGTGTTAATCAGTAAAAGGAGTCTCCTTGTCTCTCCAGCTCTTTATAAAACAGAAAATGCATTTTCGTTTCAGTTTCAGTTTTATTTCCAATTTTATCCAATCAGGATAGAGAACTCAATCAGGATATAGATTAAACAAGTGAAATTGGAAGTGATGACACTAAGAAATGAGCATGCAAAATTGGAACTGGAACACTATAAAAATGAAGCTTAAAAATGGGTACTTTCTCCTGATTGGCTGAGATTTTGACACCTACCGGAAAATGTATTTTCTGTTTATTAAAGAGCTGGAGAGACGGGGAGACTCCTGTTACTGAACAAACACTCTATAGCAATGATTACTATCAGAATATAGTGCTTTAAGCTTTTAACAAAATACTTTTTGTTTTCACCAAAAAATATCACTTACCCTACCTTTAACTTAGGGTGTTTCCAGTTGGCTACAATGTTTTCCAATTTGTGGCGGTGGAAACAAAAGCAGAGCAGGATTAAGACCAGCAGCTCATCAGCAGGTAAAACACATTGGCACAATTCTGTACAATGTCTGTGATAATTGGCAGTCGCCATATATGGAGGAGGCGATGCTTCCTGTACCCGTGATCTGTATTCTGAAATACTTGTCGTTGAGTTTTTTCCAAGTTCTGCATCTAGTATTGTTTATGTTCAAGAATTTATTGTTAAAATGTGAACGCAAAAATAAAGATGTTAAATGTGTGTGTGTGTGTGTGTGTGTGTGTGTGTGTGTGTGTGTGTGTGTGTGTGTGTGTGTGTGTGTGTGTGTGTGTGTGTGTGTGTGTGTGTGTGTGTGTGTGTGTGTGTGTCGTCAGAACTGAGAATTGTTCTGATCGGGGGAAGATGTGGAGGTGAACCCAGTGGAAAGAGTTCAGTAGGAAACATCATCCTGGGCAGAGATGTTTTTAAAGCAAACAGAAGAACATCTAAGAGTGTCATGAGACAAGAGGAAGTGTCTGGCAGACAGGTCACTGTGGTAAACACTCCAGGATGGAGGTCTGGTCTTCCTCTAGATCTGACCCCAAAACTGACTCAGTTAGAAATCCAACAGAGTGTGAATCTGTGTCCTCCAGGACCCCATGCCTTTGTCCTAGTGATCAGATTGGACAGACCATATGTAGGAATGGGGATGTCAGCAGAGGAGCATGTGAGATTTCTCCTCAGTGACAGAGTGTGGAAACACACTATTGTGGTGTTCACTGTAGCTGATAGAAACAACATGAACACTGATCTCATTAGATCTAGCCCTCAATTAAGATATCTTACTGAGAAATGTGGAGGTCGCTTTCACGTTCTTAACATTAGTGACAGAGGAGATAGAAGTCAGGTCAGAAAGCTGATGAAGAAGATAGATCAGATGGTGACTAGTAATGGTTGTCACTATGAGACAGAAGAACACGTCTCAGAGGAACTGAAGGAGAAGAAGAGAACTATCAGAAGAAGAGCAGAACAAAGGAGGACAGATGCTCAGAAACAAACAACTGGACTTCCAAAACACATTGGTATGTTTCGTTTACTTTGTTTAAGTGACAATTAGCTATTTTTTTTTAACCTATATTGCATTTTTCTGGTGAAATGTTATTGTTTAAGCCAGTGGTTCTCAACCAGTGGTCTGCGGACCACCAGTGCTCCAGTGGGGGGGGGGGGGGGGGGGGGGGGGGGGGGGGGTCTAATCTAACCACTTAGCTTTAACAGTGTTTTCTCTGACAGGACTGACTGACCTCAGGATTGTGTTGCTGGGAAGGTTGAACTCTGGGAAGAGTTCAGCAGCAAACACCATTCTGACAGGAAGTGGTTTTAAAGTTCATCAGGGAGGTCAGAGGTCAGTGCAGTGTGAGGTGAAACAGGGTGAAGTAGCAGGGAGACAGGTGACAGTGGTGGACTCACCAGGCTGGAGGTACAACAGTCCACTACAGGACACCTCAGAGATGGACAAACTGGAGATCCAGAACAGTATGTGTCTCTGTCCTCCTGGACCACATGCTGCTCTTCTGATGGTTCCTCTTTATGAAGCATTCACCAAAGCACAGAGAGTAGCAGTAGAGGAACACATGACACTTCTGTCACAGAGACTCTGGAGTCACTCTATGGTACTGTTCACCCATGGAGACTATCTGGGAGACAGAAGCATTGAGCAGCACATTGAGGCTGAAGGAGAAGACCTCCGCTGGCTTGTTGACAAATGTGGGAACAGGTATCATGTCTTCAACAATATGAAGACAGATGACACTCAGGTCACACAGCTGATGGAGAAGATAGATGAGATGGTGTCAGGAAACGCAGTTGGACACTGTGAAGATGATGGAGATGTTTGTGAGAAGATGTCAGAGAGGAAGAGGAACATAGAGGAACATGTCCAGACACTGACCAGGTCTGTCTGTCTGTCTGTCTGTCTCTTTCCAATCTGTCTGGTAAATTATTATTAAATATTAATAATACATCACTTGTGGTGATGGTGGTGGTGATGATGATGATGATGATGATGATGATGGACATGATTTATATAGCCCTGTAATATTGTTGCTGTCGGGCAAAAACCTTTTATCTCCATGTTTTACATTTTTATGTTTTGTTTTTTAAATGACTGCCCTACTTCATCATACATTAGTTTCGCACAAATAGTGCAAATAGCAGATCTACAAGCTCACAAAGCTTTGCAACGCATTGTGAGATTGTTCATCGGCTACGTTCACTTTTTAAAAATGTCTTTACAATACAAAAAAAACAGTTTTGGACTTACGAGGTTTCCGCCCAACAGCAATGATATGTAAGAGTCCAGCTCAAAGTGTTGTACAATGTACAGTAAGATGTTGTATAATGGACAGTAAAGTGTTGTACAATGTACAGTAAAGTGCAAAAAGAGGCAATAAATAAAAAACTAATATTCAAAGTAAAAGTACAATATTTGCCTGGAGATGTAGTGGAGTAGAAGTATGAAGTATCAAAAATGGAAATACTCAGGTAAAGTAAAAGTAACTCAAAATTGTACTTACTGTAAGTACAGCACTTGAGTAAATGTACTTAGTTACTTTCTCAAAGTTAGGTTCTCAAAGTTGGGTCCGGGGACCCCCAGGGGTCCTTGAGGGGTTTCCAGGGGGTCCCACTGCAACATTTTCTATATTTTAAACATTGACTAGACAACAATAGCAGATACAAGCTTGCAATCTGCTATTTTTGAACATTTTAGAAAATATTTGAATAATTTAGCATTTTTTTAAACATAAATATTCTCTTCTGGGGGTCCCTGGAACAAAACATTCTCAGATGGGGGTCCATGGCCCAACATATATACTGTACATTTGGGGATCCTTGGCATCAAATGGTTTGTGAACCACTGGTTTACACCACTGACTGGTGTGTGTGTGTGTGTATGTGTGTGTGTGTGTGTGTGTGTGTGTGTGTGCGTGCGTGCGTGCGTGCGTGCGTGCGTGCGTGCGTGCATGCGTGCGTGCGTGTCAGGAGGCAGAGTCGGATCAGATGTGAGATTGATGTTGGTTGGTGGAGAGCAGAATGATCGGAAGAGAGCTGGAAATCTCATTCTGCAGGACATTGTGTTTGCACAAACTCCATACAAGGTGAGTAATATGATATGCATGTTATAATTCAATTCAATTCAATTCAATTCAATTCAATTCAATTCAAAGGGCTTTATTGGCATGTGAAAACATACGTTTACATTGCCAAAGCAGAAAGCACAATACAACAATACAGCAATACAATCAAAACAAAAAATATGTACATTTGAAAGTCAGAATCTTCAATAGATCAATTTCTATGTACCAAGATCACTGGGTGCAGGTATAGTGCAGGAATATACACAATGATTAGTCTTTAGGGTAGTTGTGTTCCGTTTGATATCCTTCTCCTATCACACCTATCACAGCATTCATCACTTTAATGTTATAATTGGTAATGCATTAATGTGTTCATCATTTCAAGGTTACAGCTGTTGGAGGGGCTGATATTAATTTCTTGTGCTGCTGGATAGATTAACCTATACAATTATATCATAATTGATCAGTTAATGTATATTTGTTATTAATCACCTAAACCTGCAAAGTAACTATCGATTAATACAGTCAAATAATTGTAGTGGAGTAAGAAGAGCAACATTTGCCCTGAGATGTAATGGAGTAGAAATAAAAGAGTATTGGAAAAACGACTATATTTCTACAGTTTCTACTACACTACATACAGTAGCTATATGCTGATAGTGATTATTAACCAAAACCATATAGTTAGGTGAAATTATTCCATATAGTTCAATACTGTTTTTTTTCCAGTGTTCCTGTGGCACCGTTAGACAAAGTGAAGGAGAAGAATACATTCAGTGAATTAATCTCTGACAAAGATTAGAGGGAAGTCTTCACTTGAGGACAGAATAGAATGAAGGTTTTGCATTTTATGACTAACATATAGTAAACCTCATATTCCAGGAGTTTAAAACCCAGACTAAACTGACAGAATGTGTCAGACAACAAAGACGAGTTGCTGACAGAAGAGTGAGTGTGGTGATCTGTCCAGACTGGTCGACTACACCTCCATCACAGAAGATCAAAGACGTCCTTCTACACGGTGTGACTCTGTGTTCTCCTGGACTCCACGCTGTCCTGGTGACTGTTGATGTCAGGTCCAGTTTCTCTGAAGCTGACAGGAGATCAGTGGAGGAACACGTGGAGCTGCTGGGGGACAGAGTCTGGAGACACACTCTGCTTCTGTTCATGTGGGGATGGTGGCTGGGAGGGAGACGTGTTGAGGAGTACATAGAGTCTGAAGGAGAACCTCTGAGGTGGATCCTAGAAAAATGTGGCTACAGGTACCATGTTCTAGATGGTACAGAGTGGGACATTTCAGAAGTGACAGAGCTGTTGGAGAAAGCAGAAGACATGGCGATGAGGAACAGAGGACACTTTGAACCTTCCGTCTCCAGAGAAGACAGGTCTGTCAGAGACACAGGACACTTCAAGGTGGGACATGAGACAAAACACATGCCACTGTTTGAAAAACTGAAAAGATAGAAAACATTTACTGCCGAAGAATGATAGTGATAATTTATGTATCCATGTGGGGAAATTCAGATGTTGTAGCAGCAACAGCTGTAAGTGTAAAACAGAAGACAGGTACAGATAAGAGTAGAGAGATAAGAAAAGATAAAAAAAAAAAGGATTTATAATTTGAATGGAACAGAAAAGAAGAAGAATGAAAGCAGAGAGAGGAGATGAGAGAGGAAGTTGTAGTTTGTGGGGACACAGACACTCAACACTAATGACCTGTCTGAGGGTTTGTCTAACACTCTATCTCAGATATACAGTAGGACAAATTCATTATCTACTCAGCACTTTCTAATGAAATTATTATTCTCAATTATTACACGGCTTGGTTGAATGCACGATTCTGATTGGTCAGTCATCGGTCATTATTATTTTTTATTTTTTTTACAACTTTATTTTACAGTTTTTATGTTACATACACGAATATACACGTATAAATGTATAGCATTTTATACAAAAAAAGAGATCGCGTTGATATAACATACAAGACTATATAGACACACATACAACCCCCCCCCCCTCCCCCCTCCCCCCTTAGGCTCCAAAGAAAAAACAAAAAACAAAAAAAAAACAAAGCAGTGGGACAAGATTACAATCAAAACACAATTCTCACAGTTCTAGACAGAGATACCTCTCCTTATTCTATATACTATATATACTATATAACAGGGACAGTTCTTCACATCACAAGTCGGACATAGATAAATATGTACAAAAATAATAATAACAATTAACTGAACAGTTTTAGTTAAAGGAAAATTCTTCAACAAAATCAACAAAGGGACTCCAAGCTAAAATAAAGTTGTTGCGGGCTCTATGCACTCTATACCTGAGTTTCTCAAGAGGTAGGAAAGACAAGACTTCTTTTAGCCATTGCGAGAAAGAGGGTGCTTTGTCGGACTTCCAATTTAAGAGAATCAGTCTACGAGCTAATAAGGAGGCAAATGCCAAAGCGTTTGCTTGTGGAGATGTGACTGTACAGTCAGGGGGAGTTATGCCAAAAATGGCCGTGTGGAAAGAGGGAGTTATTGCTTTTCCACACATATGAGAGAATACTTCAAATATTCGTCTCCAGTAGGTATTGAGGGAGGGGCACGTCCAGAACATATGGCCCAGTGAAGCTGGGGTCTGGCTGCATCTCGGGCAGCCAGGTTCTGGGATGTTAAAGAGTCTGGCCAGCTTCTCCCCTGAGTAATGAAGCCGGTGTAATACCTTAAATTGAATTAAACCATGGCGTATACACATTGAAGAAGTGTGAATACGTAGTAGACTGTCCTGCCACATCTCCTCAGGAAGCTCAACACCCAGATCCCTCTCCCAGGCAGTTCTCACTCTGTCCCAAGTTACTGGTTTTAGGTCCCCTATCAAAGCATATATCACAGACACACGTTTTTTTGCGTAGGGACCAAATTCCAAAATGACATCCAGTTGATTTCTGGGTGGCTTGTAAGGGTATGAGGAAAACATTTTCTGGGTAAAACTGCGGATTTGAAGAAACCTAAAGAAATGGGACCTGGGTATATTATGATCTGCATTGAGTGTTAGTCATCGGTCATTATTTCTGGATAATGACCGATGAGCTCTATATCGGGCCGCTCTGTAATCAGAGACTCAGAACACCTGCTCATATCAACCTACGCTGCTTGGTTTTATGTTTTATCCAACATGACAGCCATGTAAACAAACAACCAATGTCAATTACAACTAAACGTTACTCTCAAGAATGTTTTTGAAAACATTTGAAGTGAGAAATAGACCGAAATAATAACCGAAAAAAGTGAGAAAAGTGATTCTATTTGATCCACTGCACTTCCTTGTTTATCGTGGCACAACAACGGAGGAATACCAAAACGCCCCAAAACACAGTCGCCCCGGGGCAAATCCGGCGGTATTACAGGCAAATCGGCGGTATATAGAATGGGGGCGAGTGTGTTTTGGGGCGAGTTTTCCGGTTACCTTGTGAAATACTGTCATTTGTTTTCCGAGGCGAACTTGTCCGCCCAGCCCAATACTTATGGAATACTTTCATTGCTGTAAGCAAGGAAATACTTCGTTTTGTTGTTACTTTTGGGTAAATGTATTTATGTATTTATTAAGTAGCCGTGTAATAAGAGGGTGATTATGCACATCGGCTCCGCCTCGGTGCATAATCACCCTGTCGGGCTTCAAATTTCAATAATGACCACCTCCCCATGCATTATCCCTTGCATAATTCTGACATGTATTCATTTGGTCAAGCTTCATAGGGAATCTGTTCATTAAGAATTGACAGTCCTTTGGGACAAAAGCTCACATCTTCGATAGCCAAAGAGACTGGGACTTTACACACTCTCCTTCTTTCCAAAAATATTTATAATAACAGACCCTCCAAATGTATGTATTGTTAATTTTATCATGAACAGAGCCTCCATAATCCAGACCTAATGCTTATCGATTTTTACAGATGATAGTTAATACGTAATAATAACATTCATAGTGTGATTGTAAAATGTTAATGTCTTCTTTGTTCTACATACAGAGTGATGTGTCCAGTGTAACAGCAAGCCTCCCTGGTGGATTCAGTAATGAAGGTGTAATGCAGGTTGCAGGTTAGTTTCCTATTTAATATCCTTCAAACTAGTATTACAGCATTTATTTTAACATACTGACTGTACTGGAGGAATAGAGCTTAACATTTAAATGAAAACAGTGTTACTTAAAGGACGACTTCACCCATTTCAACCTATCTTCATATAATTGGTCCTCACTAATGTTCATTATAATAAGTTACCATTTGTGTCTACTCGGACTGTGTCTCAGAGGAGGGCTGTGGACAGTTCAGAAATCTGCTTACCAGTGACATCATCGATGGGGAATCCAAGCCAATAATAATTGCAGTTAGCATGCTATAATGGATCGTTCTTGCGTTAATATTATTTTTAAAATCTTGTTTGAAAATTAAAAAAAAAACCTGCTTAACGATGTGTCACTGGTAGGCAGGTTTCTGAACTGTCCGAATCCCTCTGAGACACAAACTGAGTAGAAACAAAGTGCCACCATATTATAATGCGCATTAGTGAGGACCAATTATATGAAGATAGGTTGAAAATGGGTGAAGTGATCCTTTAAGTTATCAAATAAGACAAATGTATTGAAGTGATCAGATTTTCTGATTCTTCTCTGATGATGTAATATAGTGAATCAGTTCATTGAATATAGTGTCTTGCTGCTTGTTTTCTTCACATCATGAACATAAAAGTAATTTTTGTTACAGTATCGACCGATTGTTGTTTTCTCTCAGGTGCATCAGGCGTGAAAGATCCTCAGATTAGCGAAACAACAGGTAAGTTCTTCACTCTCTGACTTTTATGTTTGACCATGGAATCAATCTAAGAACTAGATAGTCCCCCCAGGATAACTCGATACCGCGATTGCGGAAATTACCGCAGATTTCAAGGCCGTCCGTGGATTTCAAAGCCGTCGGCGGAATTCAAGGCACAGTGCAGAAAACAAATAGAATCTCGGTAAAACACCGTCGTATGGAGAAGTATTCTCTCTGTCTCAGGGCAGTGCAGACAGCTGAACTCCCCCTCTCACACACACATGCACGCAGAGAGAGAGAGAGAGAGAGCGCAGGAGAACTACAGCTCTGGTAAACTTCGGAGCAGGTTAACGATGGCTCGTTGACCCCGATTTGACCACTACCAATCAACAGCACTAATTAATGGCAGCTGTAACACCAATCTGGGAACCCATCATCAAATAAAAAGGAAAAACAGCGCCCCCAGCGTTTTTCCCTTTAGCATTTGACTCTGGGGGGGGGGGGGGGGGGGTGATTAACTACTAGACCTATGCTGACTGGAAACCGGGGTTTGGACATGCCCTCAGCCCTCCACTTCCAGTGGTGCGCCTATGTTTTCTATGATGAAAGAGCAAGTCAAAATGTTACTAACTTTCCGTGGTTTTGTCGGCTCTGAGGGCGCTATTGTTAAATGAGTTTCGGTTTGTTTCCAGTGGGAAGCGAGCGCACAGATGTAAATCCCGCCCACTACATTTGATTGGGTAAAGCACGGCTGCTTCCTGATCTGAAGGCACGCCCACTTGTAAGCTAACGCACACCCGTTCTGAACGGGGCTCTCAAAAGATTCAGTAGCGCAGCTCTGAATCTGTTCTTGAGAGATTACTGTAACACTAACACACTGTAACTGTAACAGCTGTAACACAATTGGGACGACCTGTAATTGCTTAAGCCCGCCCCTGTCTTCCTATTGCCATTGCATGGCAGGCACACTTTTGTAGAGGCAGCAGTTGATTGTCGAATGGGAGACAGGTGCGGAGATTGGTGAGGGAGAGCAGGTGCGCTGAGTTGAGCCATGGAGTAGTCAGTGAGGGGGGAGGGGGCGTGAATGTGAAGGTGAGGAGGAGCAAGCCGTAACAGACTGTTCATAATGTGATGGTTGCCAAATCATTTGGAGGGCGTCGCCAGTCACAGAACAAAAACGTTTTGATGTAAGGTTACATCTTTGTCAGGTCATCAAGATGTAACCTTACATGGAAACATTGTTGTTTTTGTTCTGTGCTTTGCACCCTGTAACCTAAATGAAAAAAAGGCTCAAACCATCCGAGTTGCTGCAGTGCCAATTCTTTTCGACTTGAGGCGCGGTAGAATATCCCTTTAAACCCCATGGGATATTAGCTGACCTGGGCAACAAGAAGAAATCTTAACTAGACACCATTAGGGTCCTAAAAAACATGTGGCAAAAAATAATTCACCTTAAGTTTAGTACAATGAGAAATATAGATTTTCCGTTCGTTTTTTTTGCAGTTTCTGTCCTGAAATAGTCAAGATGTGCTTGAATCTTAATAACCACTTTAATTAATTCCTTGGGTCGAAATGATGAGGAAATGTGTTCATTTGTCTCTGTAAGTTGTTTACTTCAAGAGTTATGGTATTTTCTATAATCTCCATTATGGTTCGGGGTGGTGATAGGTGTAAGAAAGGGTTAAAATGAATCCCATGGGACATTAGTTGACCAGGGCAACAAGAAGAAATCTTAACTAGACACCGTAAGGGTCCTAAAAAACAGGTTACAAAAAAATGTCACTCAGGTGCTGGGGGATCCTCTCCCATGCCCTACTAAGGCTGTTGTACGGTATATTCATTTGTACTAAAACCAAGCTATTATTTTTCCTCCAGGTGCCGGACTGAGTCAGCCAAACGTGGCGCTGATGCCATCAGAGACGTTTCAGGTTGGTAAAGTGTGTGTGTGTGTGTGTTTCTGTTAGCCGGTGTTGAGGTAAATAATCAAATAAATAAGAATTATCACAAAAGCCAGTTGGAGTGCTTGACCCCGGACACACAACATGGCTTGGCCATTTCAATTATAATAGTTAGAAGTTAGATCAACTTAAAAGTTACGTTTATGGGGCAAAATGGAGTGAGTTTGTCTTGCCTGCTGTTTGCAGCCAGCGTCAGTCTCAGGCGTGCATGCGCACATGTACACACAGCTTGCTTGCTGGCTCTCTTCCTCCAAAAAATGTTGGATACTGTTAAGTTAGTGCAAAGATTAATCACAAGGACAAGGTATTCAAGGGACCGTCTCTTTACTTCTCTCTCACCGGTATACAACAGAGCAGCATGTTCACTTCCTCCTTCTCCTCACTTCTCACACTCTCCCACCCTTTAGCGGCTGGATACCTTTACTAATATCAGTAGTGCATACAAGTATACTATGAACACAACATCTCCCCCTTTCAATAAAGCCAACAGCTTACATAACAAATATTTCAATTTACTTCCTTTACAATAAACATTTTCCATGCTGTACTGAGCATGACTGTCTATTTCCACTTCCACGTCTGTCCTCCCTTTGTCTCCTGGGACTGGGAGTTTGATTTCCAGGCATCCTATTTCCTTGTCTGTACACTGCATTAACATGCTTCGTTTCAGCTTCCATGAATGTTTTTGCATCAGCCATAGCTGTTTCCATTGTTCTGACCAGAACTAGAGTCTTATCAAGGGTTAATTCGTGTTCTGATAACAATTTTTCATGGATGCGAGGCATGCCTGTTTTCTCAACTATTTGATCACGTAGCATCTCATTTTCCATGTTGCCAAAGTTGCACGTCTTGGCGAGCTCCCGTAGCGCTGCCGAATAGTGATCTATTGACTCACCCACAGCCTGAGCACCCTGCCTAAAACGGTACCTCTCAGCAACAACGTTGACTTTTGGTATGAAGAAGGTCTGTAAAGCCAGCACCGATCCGTCGTACGTATCAGCAGTAAGCGGCAGGGTATTGTATAGTCTCTGTCCCTCCGTTCCCAAACAGTGAATTAGGAGGGCTCGTTTCCTCTCCACAGAGAAATTAGACCCCCCTATTGCAAGCAGGTAGTTATCAAACAACCTTTTCCAAGCGTCAGCGCTACTTTCAGCTCGCCCGGGCACTCCAGGAACGCAGAAGGCGGTTGTAATCCAAGCAGAGCCATCTTTCAGTTATCCCATCCTCGTCGCCAATTGTTAAGTTAGTGCAAAGATTAATCACAAGGACAAGGTATTCAAGGGACCGTCTCTTTACTTCTCTCTCACCGGTATACAACAGAGCAGCATGTTCACTTCCTCCTTCTCCTCACTTCTCACACTGTCCCACCCTCTAGCGGCTGGATGCCTTTACTAATATCAGTAGTGCATACAAGTATACTATGAACACAACAGATACCAATTAAATATACTTAGGCCTAATGGTGCTTCTACTGAATTATTAACTGAGAAAACAGAAAGTAAGGAACTATTTTTTATTTAAGATTTGAGAGACTCATATCTCATTAAAGAGCGTAGATACGACAAGGGAAAGTGTGCTCCACCTGTGTGAACTGCTTATTATGGGTAAGTATGTAACTAAGAGATCTGGTGTGTAAAATCGTATGACAAAAATGTATGAAACAGTGTGATTGCTATAGCTGTGAGTTAACATTTTGATTCGACTCTACGATGCATCTTGATGCATCAAACCTTTTCTATATAACTACTAATAGCTCAGTTAAAGGAGAGTTCCGGTCATTTTAGGTTGTATGTTTGATGTGTCGCTAATCACTCACCAACATACAAAGGAACGTTGAATAATTCCAGATCTGCCCTGTTGTCCATTCTGCAGACCCCTTGCAGCGGCATAATGGGAGAGTGTGTAAGAGTGAAAATCGCCTATTTTAAGAAATGCAAAGTCTGTTTTTTTTGCTCCTAGTACTCATCGTGGAGTCTAATGATACTCAAACATGCGCTGAATGTCCCTCATGAGCTACCGCTAATGCAGAAAGACATGACGCTGGTTGCTTGTTTCTCTCACAGAACCTGGCGTCTGTGAGAGAAACAAGCAACCAGCGTCATGTCGTTCTGCACTACCGGTAGCTCATGCGGGGCATTCAGTCCATGTTTGAGTATCATGAGACTCCACTCTGAGTACTAGGAGAAAAAAAAACAGACTTTGCATCTGTTAAAATAGGCGAATTTCACTCTTACACACGGCTCCCATTATGCCAATGGAGGGGGTCGCCAGACTGGACGACAGGGGATTCTCTGGAATAACTCAACGGCCCTTTCTATGTTGGTGAGTGATTAGCGACACATCAAAGATAACACTTAAAATGGCCGGATCTCTCCTTTAATACAACCAGTCAAACACATAAGAACTCCTTTTTATGTATAAAGTGCTGTAACTGTTTATAATCACTCATTCAAACATAAATTATTTAAATATTTAAATTAAGTTAAAAAGAAGTAAATGGTATAGGACTAGCATACATTCAGTTTTCAATTACAAAACATACATATTTCTGCAGTGAAATACTTTAGAATTTTGCAGCATGTAACATACAAAAATAAGGTTTTCACAGCTGTTAGAGAAGGGCATGAGCAACTCATAATGTAATAACGGCTCATAATGTAATAATGGTTCATACTGTATTAAACTAAATGTAATAAAAGCTCAATAAGGTTCTTAATGTAACACATTATTATATTATTACATTATGCAAAAATCTGTTGTTATGCACTCATGATTGTATTACATTATGAGCTGATTATTACATTATGATCTTATATTATGTTTAGTTTATTAAATGATAAGCCGTTATTACATTATGAGCCGTTATAACAATATGAGTTGCTACAGGGCACTTCAAAGTAGCTTATACTGAGTTAAAGGGGTAGTTCAGCCAAACAATGACTTATTTTCTATCAATTACACACCCCATGAAGGCTTTAACTCATGGAGATTATTTATGTTTGGTCGCATTCCTAAGCCAAAAAATTGTTGACCGGCGGAGTCTCCGGTAGGTGACTCAATTGAGTCTCCATTGTGTCTTTGAGTCTCATTGAGGAAAGTTACTGATTGTTTGTTTCCTGACTGCTTTCTGCATTTCAGACTTTTTCACCCATCGTGAACACAGAACATAAAACCTATGAATACAGGTCAGTCATCCTAAACAGTTTCATTGGTAGCTTCCTCTATAAATGTAGCAGTTGTGTCTTTAAACCCATGCATCAGCTGATCACTCACCACAGCTAAGTCTTCCTGTTTCCACAAACATGTTGTTTCTATTCAACCAACCACTGGCATTGTAAATGAACTGGATGCAACATGTGGCAACATGACACCTAATGAAGTCAATAGATGATATCAACAAATGATTGTTTTGTGTCACAGGTCCAAGCTATCCGAGGCAGGGCTGTCCCATTGCAATGTGACAGGGTTGATGTTTGAAACGACAGGGGAAGCAGTAGTCCTCTACCAGGCTGATGAGTGGGATGAAGAACAGCTCCAGTCAATAGCAGGGACTCCTGCAGGGCCTCTGTTTGACATCCAGTGTCCTCAGGGGTCGGTCAGCCAGCTACACCTGCCACACTGTGAGGTCACATCCGGTGAGGCACTGCTTTTAGCCTTGTCCAATCATTTTCAATGTTCTGGTTCAAAGTGACACAGTGTAATAATAATAAGTTGGAAACCAGTGTCTACAGTAAGTGGTCAGCCCGACCGATTTTGAGATTTAGAAGTTGATTATCTTCGCTCATGAAGCTCTCAGAAGGTTCCCCTTCCATGACCTTTCCTCAATATTCACTCCAAATGATATTGTTTTTTTTTCTCCATCCTGTCTTCTAAATATGAAATTTGGCACCTTCATGCATTCCCAGATGTTCATTTTTTTTAAAGCCACAGCCACAGCCACGCATGCAAGATGTTGCACATGAACTCTGCAGCCGCACTGAGCAGAGATGCTCATAGGTCTGCGTCCTGCGTCGCTGACGCACAATATTGTGAAAGGACGCATTCATGACACCGTCGTGGCGTCCATGGGACGAAGAGAAAAATATTGAATTATGACGTCATCCCGATAAAACCGATAACATTAATAATAGGTCCGATAATATATAATATTTGTCAACTGTGATCTGCATGGACTCTCGGTTAGACACCGTTGTACTGGAGAAGTATAACTCTCGGTTAGACACCGTTGTACTGGAGAAGTATAACTCTTGGTTAGACACCGTTGTACTGGAGAAGTATAACTCTCGGTTAGACACCGTTGTAGTGTTGTGCTAGTGTTGTGCTAGTTACTGAAAACCAGTGACTAGTTACCATTACTAGTTACTTCATTTAAAAGTAACTCAGTTATTTACTAGTTACTTACACCAAAAAGTAATGCGTTACTGTGAAAAGTAACTTTTAAGTTACTTAAAAAAAAAAAAGGGCTCCCATTATTGTCCTTATAGCCTTCATTTCAGTACTGTTATTGCATTGGAGAATAATACAATTTGTTGATCAACTTGACATGCATTTGCATCACTGAACTCTGCTAAGCAATGTGGTCTATACCAGGGGTTGCGCTATAGGATTGTAACCTGCTGGTCCCAATGTCCGGAATGAATCAAATTTATCAGACATCTGATAAAAAATACCGGTCATAATTATGTTTAAGCATTAATTACAATTAAGCAGGTGCGTAAATACAGCCTAACACTTAGGCCTACAGCATTATATTTTGGATTGAGCTATTTGAACATGAACCATGATGGACGAGTAATATACACATTTTATATACAGTAGCAGGGTCATCTTGCACAAATACATTAATGACCTACACTACCATTTGTGCCTGGCAATCTCTGCTTCTCACCCATTCCCTTGCATGTTAAATGATGGCGTTTCCCCTTAAAAATAATCGATCAGTTCAGGAGCAAGAGCTTAAAAATCTCTTCTAAATCTAGTCAACAAGGCCTGCAGTAGGCTATGCACTGGACAAATATGCATGACATTATTTCAATACACTAAAAACATGGGAAATGTTAGAGGGAGTAATAGCCATGGATACACGACTCTCGACTGTCACGACCGTCATGGATGAACTTCAACCTGGTGTTTGTACTTTCTCCATGTATGGCCCGTACTAGCCTGGGTGCCAGCCTGCTTCGCTACGTTCGGCGGATTTTTTTTTCTCTCTGCGCTTCTCAGTCTGGAATGCCTCCTATCTCCAGGAGGCGGGACACAGCAGCCAAGGTTCGAAACCTACCGTGGCTTCTGATTGGTCTGTGGTGCGGGGCGGGACAAAAAAACGGTGTGATCGTTTTGATTCGTCATTCGTTTGAACAACATCCAATCAGCAACGACGTTGCCTAACGTAACATATGTAGTTCCAGTGTAGTTCTACAAGACGAGTCAATCGGGGGCATTCCAGACTGATAAGCGCAGAGAGAAAAAAAAATCCGCCGAACGTAGCGAAGCAGGCTGGCACCCAGGCTAGGCCCGTACATCTCAGAATCAGAATCAGAATCAGAATCAGGTTTATTGTCACATCACAGGTTTACAAGGTAAAAAAGTGGGTGAAATTCGTTTTTGTACAACACTCCCAGCAATGTTAAATTCCGTAGAAAGAAGAGTGGGGAGAGAGAAAAAGAAGAGGGGTAGGGGGTTAAGTGGGAAGGAGATCAACAGAGAACAATAGAAGGCCAAAAACAAGTTATCTACATATTTACAAAGTACCTGAGATAAGAGACAAACTAAGGTGCCTGAGCATAGCAGCAATGTATGTATACTGTGCATGATATACTTATAGACGCTAAGGTGCTTAGAGAGAAAAAGAGCGCAATAATAAAAATCAAAAAAAGTTTGTGCGTTATACATGGGGATTAAGGTGCAGAGGGTCAGTGCGTGTTCACCTAAGGGTGGACTGACCCTGGTATAATCCGCAAGTAGCTCCATGAAGGAGAGCAACAAAAAGTAATCTTTAGCATTTTGACTAAAGCTTTTGCCACAAAGAGTACATTTAAGCCCTTTCTCCTGTGTGTATCAACAAGTGTTTCTTAAGATTAGCATTTTGACTAAAGCTTTTGTCACAAACTGTACACTTAAAGGGTTTTTTTCCGCTGGTATGATTCCTCATAAGTCCTAGTCATTTCCTGGTATAATAATCCACAGGTGTGTTCAGGAAGAGCCAGAAAAGTCTGCAACCAGCTGGGCAGTACCGCCTGTTGTCAGGCTGCTGAAAAGGGCTCATGCTTCGTTCAGCATTCTGACAGCAGCCGGGTTAAAACTATTCCAGAACCTGGTGGTGGAACTCTTGATACTGCGATAGGTCCCCTTGCCCGGTCGCGGTCGTTGTAGGGTTCTGAACAGTCTGTGACTTGGGTGGTACTTGTCCTTGATGATGCGCTTGGCTTTGACCACGCACCGCTTCTTGTACAGATCCTGAAGCGCTGGGAGGTCGCTTCCCATTATTCGCTCTGCCGATCGCACTACTCGCTGTAGGTTGATCTTCTCTCGGGCAGTGCAGTTCCCGTACCAGGCCGTGATGCAGCCTGTTAGGACGCCTTCAACCGAACTGTTGTAGTACAGCTTGAGGATGCGCTGTCCTACTCCAAGCTTATTCAGGCGGCGGAGCCAGTACAGTCTCTGCTGAGCCTTTTTCTTCACTTGTGTGGTGTGCGTCTCCCATTTAAGGTCCTCCTCGATGTGTACTCCGAGGAACTTGAACTCGCTGACCCTTTCCACTGCAGCACCGTCGATGAGGATGGGCGCATGGTCTCTCCGCGGCCTCCTGAAGTCCACGATCAGTTCTTTGGTCTTGTCGACGTTGAGAGCGAGGTTGTTCTCCCGGCACCAGAGCGCCAGTGAGTTGATCTCATCTCTGTAGTCAGACTCATCGTTGTTTACGATTCGGCCTATCACTGTCGTGTCGTCCGCGTACTTTATGATGGTGTTGGAGACATGTGTGGCTATGCAGTCATGCGTGTACAGGGAGTAGAGGAGAGGGCTCAGCACGCATCCCTGGGGTGCTCCGGTGTTGAGGGTCAGGGGGTCAGATGTGATGCTGCCCATTCTCACCACCTGATGTCGGTTGGACAGGAAGTCCTGTATCCAGTCGCACATGCTTGGGTGTAGCCCTAGGTCTCTGAGCTTTTTGTCAAGTATTGCTGGGACAATGGTGTTGAATGCTGAGCTGTAGTCCACGAACAGCATACGTACATATTTGTCCTTCAGCAGCTTGTTGTCCATGTGCGAGAGGACGGTGTGGAGAGCCATGGCAATAGCGTCGTCGGTGGATCTGTTTTTGCGGTATGCATACTGCCACGGATCCAGCGAGGCAGGTAGCGTGGAGCTGATGTATTCCCTCACCAGTTTCTCGAAGCACTTGCTGACGATCGGGGTGAGAGCGACAGGTCTCCAGTCATTCAGGCATGTCACTCTGGCCTTTTTGGGAATGGGCACAATGGTTGACATTTTGAACCCTGCAGGGACCACAGCCTGGGAGAGGGAGAGGTTAAAGATGTCAACGAAGACACCCGCCAGCTGGTCTGCACATGCCTTAAGGACCCGGCCTGGGATTCCATCAGGTCCGGCTGCCTTGTGGATGTTGACCCGTGCAAAGGCTGTACGCACTTCTCTCTCTCCGAGATGATTAGAGGGTTCTCCTCTGCTGGTGTTGCTGATGCCCCCGCTTGGCTGCCGCGGTTGGAGCTGATCTCAAACCGGCCATAGAAAGTGTTCAGTTCGTTGGGGAGGGAGGCAGGCGGGTTCACCTCGCTTCTGGTTTTTGTTTTGCAGTCTGTCAAGGTGTGTACCGCCTGCCACGTGCTCCTGATGTTGCCATTGCTGAGTTGGTCTTGCATCTTTTCAGTGTAGGCCTTTTTTGCTTTCCTGATGGCGCTGTTTAGGGCCGCGCGCGTCGTGTTACGCGTTTCCACGTCGCCAGATTTGAAACCAGCATCCCGTGCGTGCATGTGTACACGTACTTCGCTGTTCATCCATGGTTTCTGATTGGGATAGATCCGAACTGTCTTTTTTGGGACTATGTCGTCTATGCACTTACTGATAAAGCCAGTGACTGAGTCTGAGAGTTCGTTGATGTTATTCCCAGCGGCGTTCTTAAACATCCCCCAGTCAGTCTGGTAGAAACAGGATTGTAGCATAGCGTCTGTGTCCTCGGACCAGATTCGGATTTCCTTCTCAGCGACCGGCTCCCTTTTTAGCCTCTGTTTGTAGGCAGGTAGCAGCTGGATGGCGTGGTGGTCAGAGCTTCCTAGCGGTGGGCGGCGGAGGGCTTTGTATCCATCCTTGAAGGGCGTGTAGCAGTGGTCAAGAATATTGTCACCACGGGTACTGCAGGTGACGTGCTGGTGGAATTTGGGAAATACCTTTTTTAGGTCTGTCCTGTTAAAGTCGCCTAGGCAGATGGCTGCGCAGTCCGGGTGACGATTTTCTTGTGCACTGATAGCCTAACATCTACGTAAACGTTCATATTTCAAAGGGCTAAGGGGCGGCCATAGCTGAATGGTTAGTGAACCCGCCTAGGGAGCCAGAGGCCCTGGTTGCCCCAGGTTCGATTCCAGACCAGGTTAGCATATGTGTCGATGAAATGAAATTTGTCCCTGAGCAAGACTCTTAACCCCTAATTGCTCACAGGTTCTCATTGGAAACAAGACCGCAAGGACTTTCATGAACGACCTGTTAAAAGGAATTATCCTTATCCTTAAAGATAAAGTGCTTATCCCATGGCGACGGAGGTTACATGTATATACAGGCTCTTAAAAGTACCTGTATCATCCGTATTGTTCAATAAAAATCATTTTAATCTGATCGGTGGCCATTTTCTCCATATGCTTTCAACTGAGTGACCCTATCGGTTGGTAGGTGTATTGCACTCCAATACATTATGAAAAAATGGCCACTGATCGGATTAAAATGCTTTTCATTGAACAATACAGAATATACGGGTACTTTTGAGAGTCCCGTGCATAATTTCAACATCCGTGGCCATGGGGTAAGCACTTTATACTTGAAATTTGAACGTTTATAGAGATGTACGGACCGTAAATGGAGAAAGTGCAAACACCAGGTTGAAGGTGATCCTTGACTGTAACAGGAGTTTTCATGTACAGCAGGGACTGCAGTAGCAGACGCAGTTAATAAATAGACGAACAAATGAATTAATATACTTTAACGTGCGGAATCCGAAACAGGCAGCGCTGTGATTCTGAATTTTGTTACGATTACGGTGATTAGTAGCCTATTATCAATCTCGGAACCCAGATTCAACTGAAAAAGGAAAAACAGCGACCTCTGTTCGTCCCTCCTCAGTTGACTCTGGGCCAATGCTAATGTGGGACCCGTGCGCACGGAAACGGGGTTTAAGTCTGCCTTCAGCGCTCCACTTCCGGGTGGTGCGACTATGATTTCATTCCCACTAACAATATTTCTACCCATAATCCTAACCTCTAAATGTTGTATTTTGTCTGAGCAATATGTCTGTGCGCTGATGCAAACAGCCCAGCCTGCATGCGTGTCTCGCTCAAAACAAAACACAGTGCGTAAAGGCTTACTTTCAACACTTAAAGGTATTGTCATCATTTTGAGTTCCCTCGTCATATCTATGCCATATAGAGTTATAATCTATCGGATCTATGCTCTTCAATGAGATATGCGTCTGGTCACATGCATACATTTAACTTTGAAAAGTTGATCTGTGTAACTTAAGTACATTTTGTTTACTCTGTCGCTACCAGTGAATATTTATTTTCCAAAGTAAAACCGACTGAACTGCGGGTAACAAAGTGGATTACAACTGGCCAGGTTTCTGGGAATATTTTCCTCCCGGACACACATTCTGAGTTATATATTAGATTTAGTTTTCTGCCTCTGAGCCAAATGAAGCGTAGTATACCTGTGAGGTGTGAGTGGGATTGAAATGTTGTGTAGCCTAAGCAAAGTCCGCTTGTGTGGTAGGTGGACTTTATGCCGTCATGCGAGTGATAAAGAGACAGTTGTGTGTTGTTTCTTTCTTTTCTTTTTTCGAGGTTTACCGTAAAATTGGATCTAAGATGTTAAGGGGAACTTTTCTGATATTTAACCCATTAAAACCACAAAAGAAAAAGAAAAAAAGCATCATCACCTCTTAGGATTTAGAACATTAGAACAGTGGTTTTCAACAATACAATTTATTTCTTATTTCTTATCAATTACACACCCCATGAAACCTTGAGTTCATGGAGATTCTTTTGTTTTTGTCGCATTCCTAATCCAATAATTTGATGACCGGTGGAGGAGACTCTTATGAGACTCTTTAACACATTCCCTGCTATTGACGTAGATCTACGTCATTTAAAAAAAATATATTTTAGAAAATAAATTACGCTAGAGGGCGCTCTTCCCCAACCTATGAATGATCCCTTGACAGCGTGAGAATCATAGAAGCAGAAATGACGTCGTCCCAAAAATAGTCACTCCATCCACTCCCATGTTATGAGATGTAGAAAAACACTTCTAGCTCGTATTTCTTATTTTTTTTATGAAAACAAGCGCTCTCTGTGGATCTTCAAAATAAGAAGATGAATGAATTAATACCTGGCAGAGAATGTGTTGAGTCAGACTCTGCCGGTAAAACATGAAATAGATTCACATTTTGAAAAGACAACCAGAGGATAGTCTGTAGTTGAAAAAAATGAAAGACCAAAGTTTATAATGTAGTAGGACAAAATGACCCTATCGATGGCAACAAAGCCTGCACATACTGTACAGTAGCCTGTAAAATCTGCCCATGTACCAGACATTATGAGTGAACCAGCTGGTCAAGTTGTCTTGGTGTTCTTGTAGGTGATGTCAAAGTTCAACAACAAAACAGATGAATACATCGACTATCCGGCAAACTGTCGTCTCGCCCCAAAGACAGTCTACAGTCTGCACTGTCCTCCACATGGCGTTCAACCTGAGGTATCACACACTAAACCTCCTGTATAACCTGGTTTTATCATAATATGATCAAAACAGGTTGTACAGCAGTTACAAAACTATGTACTCACCTTTCTTTCTTCTTTTTTTTCTTTTCTTCTTAATCTTAACCAATATATATTTTGCTATTCTCTGCTTTCTTATGAAATGAAAAAAACTAAATGCTACATATTTTAAAGACTTAAGGTCATTACACACCAGGAGTGAAACATTTTCTTTTCTTTTTACGCCCCTTGGCTGCATTCGATCATGACACAACTCCCCCGGCCATTTTTGCCAGACTAGGTTTTCCACCAAATTTTGTCCAAAACTCACAGTATCTCTGGGGTCAGGTGATCAAGATGTATCAGTCAGATTTGTCATATTCCATTATGATTGGCAAAAATGAGCTGGAGACCTTTGAGGTGCAGAATTTTCTATTTTTATTAGTGTGGTTGCCTATTGACAATCAACAATTGTCAATACACTATTTAGTTATTTCTAGAGCTACCCGCGACGTTTACTATACTAACCCTGTAGTGAAGGGAATACAGCTATGCTGAATTTGGGGTGCCGATTGCTATTGTTCACTAGGTTCATGTCGGTGTGTCGGCCAGAACACCACTTTAGGGCCCTTATTCCAGATATTAAAAGAAGAGGACAGAGAGAGGCTTGATTTTGGATTTCTCCTTTTACTTTCTCTCTTTTGCAGTTACAGACATGTAGAAGCAGTTGAACAATACACATGTGTGTTTGTGTGGTTTTCTGGGAATACACAGAATAGAGACAAAACAAGTGCATTAATAAAGTGGTCTGTACCAATAATTACTCATCAAACAAATGGTGTCATCTAGCTGGAGAGATAATAACAATAGTATACATTTCACAGTTTAGAATTAAGAATAGCAGTTGTATATCCAAATACAATCCTATGTGTCATAACCCAACTGTGACTAGAAATTACTGTAGCTTGTATTAGGCAGAATGCATCAGCATGACATGACAAATAAACAACAAACAGTCATAAACTCATAGGCTATGCAGTAGTTATTCCTAATAACCAATATATGAAGGACTTGTGAGAGAATGACAGGGTATAAATTAGCCCAACTATAATCATCCCTGAACGTCCGCCATTACTGACGAGTCATGGAGCTAATTCAGACAATGGATATTAGCAAAGCAACAGGTACTAGCTTAGATAGCACTTAGCTTAGTTAGCACTTTACAAACTTAATGAGCATGTTTTAGGTCCATAAACATTATTAACATCAACAATGAACTTACGTGGTCATTGACGCACACAACACACTCTAGTTAGGAGCAGGCTCAAACTAACTGAAGTAACATCTTAAAGACGACTGAATACTCTGTATTGACGTCAGGAATGTCTCTGAGAATGTCTGTGGCTTCTAGAACTTTATCACTGAAATCCCGCGATATCGCGGCAACTCTCGCGGGATTTGACCCGCTGTTCAGAATAAAGGCACTTGGATAGTTTTAGCTTGGCAATCAGTGTTCACAGTCAGACAGTGCAATATCAGAATGCCAACCAAATAATACATATAATTAAATGCTTAAACCTATAAGTTGGGGGCCTTTTCTACAAACCCTATACCTAACCCTAACCCTAACCTTAACCGCACGCGGAAGCCACGTAGTCGGAGTAATGGGATGTCGGACTTATATACTGTCCCCCTCACACAGTGGTGTTGGCGCACACATTTACACCGTATATGTCGTATGTCAAATCAACGGGCTTCATCTGTAATCATGTGCTTACATTTTGCTAAGCAATAAATATGTTGTATAGTTTAATTGATAATAATGTATTGGTGATTAAAATGTTACCATGTGACAACTCCCATTCAAGTATCTCTCGGAAACCGTAAGGCTATAAAGTTACCACTCTTGATAGAGAGGTTCACAGTCCAGTGGCCTATGCAGGAAAAGATAATTACACCAGTCGACCTCATAGTCGCGCTATAACAACCAACTTTACGTTTTGGCCTTTAACCTTTGAACCGCTGGTTGTAGAATTCCTTGGATGATAACCCAACTGCCCATATGGGCCCATGCTCATTTCTCTCTGACTAGATTTCCAAAAGACACAAACATTGGCACACATGATCTCTGGACTCATAAAGACACTTCATACAGGTCTTTGATAGTCCATACCGTTTGGCCGAAATTGGTTTCCAAATTTAGTGGGCCAATTTTACAAAAAGATTTAAAAATCATGAACGAAACGTCCAAACAACCCAAAATTGTAATCACATGTTGAGGGTTGTGAAGTCAACGCAGCACCAAAAGCAATTCCCCTTTGACTTATAGGGGCGCCACTAATGTGAAGACCATTTTCTGCAGAAGCAAGATTTATTTTCAACCAATCCCAACCAAATGAGTTACATCTCAGGAGACATGTGATAATGTAATTGGCTTGCAAAATTAGTTGGAGGGGCCTATAAAAGAAGCATATCACGAACAGCCAATCAACACCAAATTTGAATCGCATGTTGCATGGCCTCCCGGCAGGATTTGCATCGGGGCAACCACAATTCTCAAAATTGCAACTATTGTTATTATTATTAATAATCTTCTTTTTTCCTGTTAATTCCCATCGGGGTCGACATTGGAGATCATCTGTTTCCATCTGGTTCTATTTAATAATAATAATAATAATAATAATAATAATAATAATAATAATAATAATAAATACTTCAACTACTACTGTACAACTTCTACCACTGCTAGCACACTACAGTAGTACATCAATGCAATAGTAAAACAGTGTCATGTGCCTTCAGGCTTCGGAGCTATGGAACTATGGACCAAATTACTATCCAACATTTGAGGTGATGATGGATCTCGATACAAAAGTCGTCTCATTGGAGCTACGGGACCTTAAGGACCCTAAGAAGAAGCAAGTGTGGACACACTCACTTAACCTGAGTAATAAAGGTACAGTTGTTTATTTAAATTCGATTTTCATTCCTGTTTACATTTGCACATACCTTTTGTCCGGGTTTCTCCTGGGCCGTGTTTCTCCTTCCAATGCCGGGACAAACCCCTTATTCCACAATTCATCGCATTTGAATTGATGAGATCATCATGTCTGGTCCTTCTACGAAAACCTGGGTGTACAAAGGAAGACTTAAGTTCACAGAAAGAAAAGAAAAAAACTCAGGCAGTGTCACATCCCTCACAGCCGGCCTGGTCCAGCCCGAATAAGGTTAAAGGTTTCATGACATTCAGTTTTACAACACATTAAATGTCTTAATCATTGTCCTTCAAAGGTGTATTAAAATGTTTTAACTGAAAAATCTACTCCAGTGATCCATGGCAGTTTTTTTTCTCTGATTTCTAAAGCCTTTTCAACTGCAATGAAAAAATAAATCTTTGCTTGCAGGTGACGCTGTTGAGGGATTTAGACAGACAGTGAGTCCTCCTAATCCAGGCTATTATACATATTTTCATTCAAATCAGTCTAAAAGCACCACATTTGGCCCAGTTGTAGCCCAGGGCATACTTTAATGATTTAGCCAGGGCGCCCAAGCCATAGCGGCCAATCCAATATGGCCACCTGAAAACGGTTTTGGCTATAACTTTTGACCCATATGAGCTACAAATGCAAACGTGGTTTGTATTTTATGTTGTTTGACCATTAGAAACATGTTGGAATGCTTATATTTACGATTGGTTCGTAATGTGCATAGTTGAGAGGAGAGAGCAAACCAGGCTCTCCTTTATGCACCACAACTGCAGCCATCGTATTAATTTGCACCAAAGCCCTAATGACCGCCCTTTTTTCAGTAAATATGAGAATTTGTTTTGTAAACCAGGTTCAAAAGTCTTCTTTCACTTTCGCCCTGTCGTTTGGTGCCCCCCTGACGTTGGTTT
This sequence comes from Gymnoscopelus microlampas, assembly GCF_963454915.1. Classification (NCBI taxonomy): domain Eukaryota; kingdom Metazoa; phylum Chordata; class Actinopteri; order Myctophiformes; family Myctophidae; genus Gymnoscopelus; species Gymnoscopelus microlampas. The sequence goes on from NC_139949.1 coordinate 8,295,914, forward strand.
GTACATTTTCACTGTACTGTAGCTACTACTTTGATGAGTAAAATACTGTTCTGGATATTTATTCAGAATACAATTGAAATATATTATTAATGTGTGTAAATACCGCGGTAAAGGCTTTCACTTCTTGTCATCCACAGGACAAATTGAACCAACGAGAATAAGGAACCCCAGGCTTTCTTATCCAGATACAATACCATTCTCTTCACAGTATGGTATGTTGTTGTTGCTTACCATTTATTACAGTATGTTATCATTTGACTTGCATAAAGACAAACAGGATTTAGTTAAATCAATAATGTGGAAGCCAAGTAGAGGGTTCCATCCTGAAATGGCCCACAACGTCCAAGCTGAGAACACAGCCCAACAATGCATGAGGAGGGTCCTTGGCAGTGTGACCACCATTGCAGCAACAGAGGCCTTGTTTAACACTCTTCTCACTCACAAGGAGTGGGTCATGAAGGAGTTACTGGTAAAGTTCTCAACAGGCCTGAAAATTAAAGCCCAGCCGGCCTGGTCCAGCCTGAATAAGGTTAAAGGTTTCATGACATTCAGTTTTACAACACATTAAATGTCTTAATCATGGTCCTCCAGTGACCCATGGCAGGGTTTTTTTCTCTGATTTCTAAAGCCTTTTCAACTGCAATGCAAAAAATTATCTTTGCTTACAGGTGACGCTGTTGAGGGATTTAGCATGTCAATCATCGCCTCTGCTCCGCGTCACGTCAAAGTCAAGGGGCCAAAGTCAAGGGGCCAATCCCATCACTTTTTTTAGCCTAATTATTCAGAAAACCCCAGACCACAGAAAATCTAGCCTGGTAAACCCCCCCTCTGGAAAACTCATTACCCTTTGATATCAGGAGTGAGTCTGGCATGAACTCTTATTTGGCTATTTGACTGTGGGCGGGAGCTGAGCGGGTTGACTGACAACCCCTTCAGCCAATCAGCAGTTTGCTCCACCACCACACACCACAGAGCAACGCGACGCAAGGGGAGGGCCATGCGGAAAATAGGTTGCTTTATTCGGATACACAGTGTGTCACTGCCCACCCCTGCCAGTTCTCTGAATTTTTATTTTTAAATAGGCTCTCTCATGATAAATTGACCACATATATGAAGTTAAACAACTAAATGCTATCCGAAAAATATCTTAAAAGTAAATTCTGTGCCACAAAAAATACGTTTGAGAGCGTAAAAATACTTAAAAGTAAATAAAGTGGGTAAAAAAAATCTAAAATCAATTAAAATTAGTAAAAATACTTAAAGTAATAAAAGTTAGAAGTAACTAGCGTATTTAAAAGTACTAAGTTCATAAAATCATTAAACATTTCAAAGTAACTAAATAAACCTAAATTGCACATAACACATGTATGGGGCACTAAGTGTTACAGCAGTTTCTAACATTTCAAAAGGCCATAACTCGGTGACCATTGCTCTAATCAATGCAAATAGAGTAGTACCGCCTGAATACCAGCACCCACACATCAAATAGAGTAGTGCCGCCTGAATACCATCTCCCACAAATCAAATAGAGTAGTACCGTCTGAATACTAGCGCCCACACATCAAATAGAGTTGTAATGCCTGTATACCAGTGCCCACACATCAAATAAAGTAGTACCGTCTGAATGCCAACACACTCATCAAACACAGTAGTACTGCCTGAATGCCAACACACACTCATCAAACAGAGTAGGCACCGCTTACTCACACTAGGTGTGATTTATTTTTGCCTAGAGGCTAAACACATCCGCTAGCAGCAGTTCCCCAATGAGAGAGGGGGCGAGGCACAGACAGAAGCACATTGTATGTCAGACCATTAAATACAATATGACGGGAAGACGGAGAGAAGTTTCTCTCAGTCTGCAAATGAAAGAACTAGAACTTTGTCGTCAACATCAGTATTTTCGAAAGTCCGTGGCAAAATTCAACGACCTAATTCGCCTAAGGTAGGCTACAAGAGAAATGTGACACGGAGGTAGCGAGGCAGCTAGTAACAATCGGCCTTTGACTTTGAAAGGATAACCATTAACTAAAAGGAAAAACAATGGGATCGGCAGGTTTTTAGCTGAATGACTTTATATTCAGTTGCCACAAATTAATAAAATAATACACTTCAGGATTCAAATGCTGTCCCTGTCTCTATCCCTAACAAATAGAATTATTAAACAATCAAATCAACAATCAATCTTTTGTTCACAAATCCCTCCCAACCCAAACAATTCCAAATGTCCTTTGTAACCCCTTAAATCACAGATTCCAAAGAATAAAAGTTCGGAGTACCCCTTAAATTTATAACCGGAACAGAAAACATGGACTTTGCTGGTCTCGACAGCTCTTAACTTTCGGCTGCAGTGTAATCTTTAGTTTAAACTTAACACTAAAATCGTAATAGGCTACTGGCGCCTAAGAGATCTCCTCTCTCTTCACTTAACATATCTGGTACACAGGTTTGTTCGTTCCCCCCTCCCCCCTGTATCACACCCTCTATTAGTAAAGTCAGGTGGCATCAATGAATCAATCACCCACAGTAATCAGACCTATTACCTCTTACGTGAACTGGAAGTGTTCATATTGTTAAAGTCACTTCATAGTTTCCAACATGTTCCATACATTAAATACAACAACATGCATAGGTCAAGCAGGATAAAATAATGTGCCTTTGTAACAAGCTGATTTATCCTTCGTCGTGTGACGGTGTCCCGTGGCAAACACAGCTAATCTACAAGCCCACAACATATTTTATTAGTGACACATTGTGGACTTGTAGATCGGCTCGCGTTCGTGCGGGACACCGTTGAACGATGAAGTAAATCCTTGTGGGGAGACTTCTCCTGTCTGCCTCTCAAACTGACGGCTCGTACAAGAACTCGTACGTTTAATTATTCTGTTTGATTTCGAATCTTAATTTTTATAGTCGAATGTTCAATTATTTTTAATTGAAAATGGAATATTCAAATATGGAATATTCGTTGACAGCGTTAGAGCCCACGCAGTTTTTCCAGGCACTGCACTTTTCTTGTTATTATTATTATTATTATTATTATTATTACTATTATTATACCATTAATAATTAAATCAATCCTCCGTCTTGTCTTCAAGGTGTTTCCACAGATCAACCAAGTCTGACAGTGATACAGATCCCAGAAGACAAAGCAGCAGAGAAGCTGAAGTCTGTGAGAACAGAGTTCATTCAAAGAGTCTCAGAGGCCACCTTGAAATCTCTATTGGATGTTCTTCTGCAGAATAATGTGATCAATGATGGAGAAATGGAGTCAGTCACAGGAGAAAACCTCAGGTCAAACAAAGCACGGCTACTCATCGACACGGTGAAGTCCAAGGGAGACAAGGCGTGTTCAAAAATGATTGACACGATTCATCAACTGGACCCTTACCTGCTCAGTGAACTGCTGGAGTTAACCTCAGGTGATAATCTCTCTCTCTCTCTGTCTCTCTGTCTCTCTGTCTGTCTCTCTCGCTCTCTCTCTCTCCCCCTCCCTCTCTTTCTTTCTCTCTCTCTCGCTTTCTCTTTCTCCCTGGCCATGAGAGTGGGGAGCCGTTCCGACCACATTGTTCAAGTGAAGCAGTCTGTTTATTCGTATTTATTGAAATGAGAGCACAATATGTAATATTAATCAATATTGACTTCTATAGAGCCGACCCGTATTAAAAACGCGCATTGAAAGCAGACATTAAAATTGTACTATGCATCAGCCTTTAGGCATTACTTGAGCGTAATGCCCAGGTATATTAACACTGTATGACTCCAAATATTGATATCCATGGATTCATACAATTCAAATCTGGCACAAGAACCTATTTCCCTTCACATTAGTGAAGTACAGAGTCCATAATAACAAAGTCTTTGCAAGATTGGACGAAATGCAAACTGAGACTGCATGTGTAGCAAAGTGTATCAAAGCCGCTGCCTAAATACCAAAAGCAGGGCCGGTGCAGACCCAATTGCCACTTTAGGCAAGCTACCTCGGGCCCTACTGCCTGGTTTTACTTGCATTCATTTTTTTTTGGCCAACGCTTTTTGCCGCCTCTCCAAACTGCTGCACTAGGCGGTCGCCTAGGTCGCCTGTATGGACGCGCCGGCCATGACCAAAAGCCTAATACAAGAGGCAATTTGTTTTTTAATAAAAAACTGCAGAATGAACTGCTATAAAAGCTTTTGGTCAGAGATGTGTATAGCAAATTGTATTTATTTTCACTAGACTTTCACACTGCTGACAAGCTCGTCAGATCGGGGAAGGGATTCCTTTTGATAAATTGTATATAAAGTATTTTACTTTACATTGGGTCATTGCAAGTCTTGTAACTCTAGCCCTTACAGATTCTGAGAAAAAAAATACTTGAATGGCCGTTTTTTCATTTTCCCATTAAAGTGGATGGGGAAATGTAATGCACTAATACATCAATATCATTTAAACTATGTAACCAATGTCTTAGCAAAGTACAAGCGCACGATTCCCGGTGAAACCGGTCATTTTGACATATATCACAAAATTGGGGGGAAAAAACTGTGGGAGGAGATCCATTCCAAAATAAAGTTTATCTATAATAAATAAATAAATAAATAAATAAAGTAGGTAGAGTACTATAGTCTGGTTGCCCTGTTAGGGCAACCACACTAATAATAAAGTCGGAAGATTACTATAGTCTGGTTGCCCTAGTGTGGTAATATCCTATTTATAGTGTGGTAATATCCTATTTTTTAGAAGTGAGGGAGCGTCACTCCCTTGCACTCCCCCCTCCACTTCACCCCCTGGGAGAGACAGAGCCTATTTCACCCCAACCTGTTCCAGAGCGGAGACGTTTCAGAGGTGCTACTGAGGTGGACCGGAGCTGGCAGCCACGCCGCAGCAGGAAACATTATCCTGGGAAAGGAAGTGTTTTGAAGAGTTGAGAGGGGTGATGGAGAAGATGCAGGGGGTGTTTGGAGACGACTGCTGGCGCCACAATATTGTCATCCATGAATGAGGACAGTTGAGAGAGAGCAGATTGGTCAGGGGTTTCTCAAAGCAGGCAGTCAGGAATATCACCAGCTTGTAGAGAAATGTGGGAACAGGCGTCACCTCCTCAACATTAAGGACAGCAGCCATGATGGTCAGGTTTCACAGCTGCTAGAGAAGATAGAGGGAATGGTGGCAGGAAACACAGAGATTTTCTACCAGGATAGAGAGGTCCAGGGAAAGCCAGCACTTAGAGAAGAGTTACAGAGATGCACAATGTTGGTGGAGGAGAATAACAACAGAGAGTTGACAACAGTGAGAGAAGAGCATGAGAGAGGAGAACGGAGGGGAGAGTCATGGATGAGATATTGTATGCTGCTAGCTTCAGCGATAACTCTACTGGCCTATCTGGTATGGACCTGGAAAAGAGTGAAAACCTTCCAGTAAGAAGTGTAGGAGGAATAACATTTGAGAGAGGAGGATGGAAGGAGAGGACAGTCACGGTGGATGAGGTGTTGTCCTTATATGTTCAGAAAATAACTACAGTATATCTACTTGATAGCTTGAGTATGTGTAAAACATTTCTTATAAGCGTATGCATGTATTACTACTGTATGTAACACATGGGTACGTTTTTTATAGTGGTGTTAATCATCATCACGACATATAGGGTAACTATCAATAGAAAAGCTCAACTGCTGTGTATATTTATTTACTAAATCTCCAATAAAACACCAAGGATCGTGTCCATATTTAGATTAAACAATGTTTCTTTAAATGTCCATTGTAAAGAGCTTCTGGAGTTTTTGTTAATTCATCTGATGATGATGATGATGATGATGATAATGTTGTTGATGATGATGATGATGATGACGACAATGTTGATGATGATGACGACAATGATGATGATAATGATTTATCTGTTTTATAAAAAAATATAAACATATTTTCATCTAAAATATTTCATAACTAAGATATTTTTTTGTAGCTTTACAGTACAAATACAAATGACATTTAAAAAAAAAAATCTCCATTGTCTTATTTCTGGAGAAGATGTGACCTCATCAGAGTATCTGGTCATGTAACCATCTTACTGAAGTTCTTTAAAATAATGTTTTAATTATTGAATGAATAATTAATAAATGTTTTTAAAGAACTTCAGTAGAATGGTCACATGACCATACTATTCACTGACCTCATAGACACACTGGTCTGAGATCAGTGTTGTTTATAACTGCTGTGTGACAGAAACACCATTATTCTTAATGTTCTGTAGGACTTTACAACTATTATCTGATGATCTTGTAAATCGGCTATTTTCAGCAAAGAGATTTGGTGTAGAGCAGGCCAAGGAAGACAAAAAGAGAGATCCAAGCAGTGGTGGAAAAGTAAAAGTATCAATACCACAATGCAGAAATACTGTTACAAGTAAAAGTCCAATATTCAAAATGTACTTGAGTAAAAGTCAACTGGACCCATAAGAGTCCATTTGGTTCCATTTGTACACTCTCTTAAAAGCTTTGAGAACCACTGATCTAGGAATTGATAAAGATTCCATTAATAATTGTTAATATGCAGCTTCAAGTTAGTAAAATAATAATGTCAATGTTTTTCATAATGATAGATAGGCCATAATATGTTTAACATTTGCCATATTTGACCCCAAAAAAAACTACCAATAATAGAAAATGGTCAATAGTGGGATCCAGTATCCACACAGTGCTATTGTATTTTATTATGTGTTTTTGCATGCAATACATTTAAAATGTATACCATATTTTTATAGTTTTCAACCCTTATGGTGAAATCTATTACATATGTGGACAAAATGTACCCTGAATCAGAGTAATTGCTGTCATTGACCACTTTTTTGTTGGTCTTAAATTTAAAGTGGCATTTAAAAAAAATACTTAAATCTCAGTTGACTAAACACGCTTAGCGCCCCCCGATGGACAGGGCCGGCCCTGGATGTACGTTTTGTAATACTGCTGTCCCGCAAAACATAAAATAATAATACAAAAGGTAACTGGAGCAGTTGTATGCAATCATTTCCTTTGGGCTCAAATTCAATAAAGTGTCTGTCTGTCCGTCCGTCCGTCCGTCCGTCCCTCCATATTATATCTTTATTCAGTAACAGTTACACACCTCCTCCACCAGGCGGCAAAAGGCAGCAGTGTCTGGATACTTTTGCTGCACGCGCTTAAAGGACAAGACCACTTTGGTAGAGGTTTGGGTTGTGTATTTACCTTGCCATGATGCAACTCCAAAGGTGGACAAAAATAATTGCTCCATTGATTAGAAATTGATAATTCAAAATGTGCTCCTCATTGACTTACATTGTACGGTAAAACAGCTCTCAAAGTCACTCTTTAAGCACGTAAACGAACACGAACAAAGCTGATTCAGACAATATAGAACATCACCAAACCCAGTACTGTTTTTAAAAAAAAATAAAAATATTAACTTCCTGCTGATTTTACTATTTGAAGATCCGGATCCGCAAATCCAGTCCAGGTTTTCTTCTTAATAAAATAGCAAAATCAGCAGGAAGTTAACATTTTTATTATTTCTATTATTCCTATTTTTCAACGATTTCAAATCCGGCATCTTTCTATATCCGGTCTGAATATGCAAATAAGAAACCGGAAATGTATGAATGCTATTGGTTGGGATCAGAGTGGGGGTGGGGAATGAATGCTATTGGTTGTGTAGCTTGTCAATCAAATCATCACAAGGTAGCCACGGCCCTCCAACAGCATAACCCTACTTTAAACGCATATCATGGTGATTGAAAGAAGACTTTAAACAAGCGACTGGAAGCATATAGTATTTATGACAATGTTTATTAAGGTAATAAAATCAAGTGTACATTTCGGCAAAAACCCATCCGCTTGAACGGTACCTAATTCTTTTTGACACCAGCAGAGGTAAAACAGCGAGACTACAGTTCATATGAACTGTCACTTCCTATACAGCCTCAATTTACAAGAAGTCAGAAGCTGGACCCTTGGTTCAAACACAGAGAAAACTTGTGTAGCTGTTCAGAGTTGCAAACTTTGAGGCAATATGCCACCTAAACGAAAAACAGGTGCTAATAATATGTGTTAATTGTGCTGTAAGCCAATCAGTTCACATACTGTTTTAATAGGACTAAATCATCTTCAGCTTGAGACTTTTCAATCGGTTCAAACATTCCCGGGCATCAATAAACACTTTGTGTGAGTGCTCTGGACATGATAATGTCTGTCCAAAACTAATACTTTTCAGGTTTCAAATTAAAAAATAACAACAATAGCAGATCGACGTCCAAAATCTGCTATTTTGGATACTTTTGTATTACACTGTAGGATGATCAAGTAGGGCAGTAATTTATTAAAAAAACACAAAAAGTTAAAATATGGAGATAGGAGGTTTCTGCAGCAACGATATCCAAAGTAATCGTCCACTCAGAAAACCCCTTCTGTGGACATGGCCCCTTATGGTTTTTATATTAGTTATCCAATGTTACATTATGGTGTCCATCTTCTGTCTCCTTCTCTGCCTCTAACAGCTGCGTCCTCATCTGGAATGCTGACTCATCATCGATGGTTGACATCTAGGGAGAGAGAGAAGACATATCCATCTAAAGGCTTATTTATATTTTGTCGAAGAACAACAAAATTACAACAGAATTACTCTCGACTCAAAAAGCATTGGCACTTCTTTCAGTTGAAAATATGTCAACTCATTTTTGTCACATGATTGACAAAGCATTAACTATTTTGGGCATGTCATTAAAGGCAGAAATTCTCAAAAATAGCCCATGGCCTATATGATTATTTTACGCATATCGTACACCAGTCTGATGGCGCATACAAATCAAACGTAGTTTAATATAACATCCTACAACAACATTAACTAACAGGTTGATATATTCCACTTTCATCTTAATATTGACTCAATAATTCATCTTACAACATTCATCCAAACTGAAAATACATGCTGCCTAGGGATGGGCTAGCGGCCATTTCTTGTAAATGCTGATGGTATGTGTTGTTGTAAGTACTGGGAGCTGATGGTAGGTGTTGTGCTCCACCTCAGCAATACATCTCCCAGTGGTCTAGCGCATTGAAAAGAGGATATAGACAACCTCGTTCTCGGCCGATACCAACAACAAGCCACCTACGTACTTATTTATATGAGCTATATTTAATTTTATTGATACATTTGTCATTACAATGGGTAACCGTTTAAACGTCTCATCCCTGTTCTCATCCATGTTATCTCGGTGCACAACAAAAACATTACTAGTCTGTATTGATGGCTGATACATCGATTCAGTCTTTTATATCTGCCTACCTCACTGACGAACATGATGGGGAAAATGGTCTCATTGATGAATTTTGTTGCACTGTTGAGACAGAGGCAGAGAAAGGTCAAAGGTCAGTGAGGATAGCAAGACGCTCAACGTGAGCCTGCAACGGGGAGCGCGTGCAGCGACAGGGATGTGGGTCAGAGTTGAACTTACGGGCTCAATTTTTTTTTCAGGATCATATTGAGCTGAGTTCTCTTACGGGTACGGATGGGAACACCTGTGGTCTGGAGACACACACAAAGAGCATTCATTTAAATCCTTTACAACATTGGAGACTAGGTGCCCGGACCACTACGCCAGCGGTCCGGGCCAATCCTTTACACTCAGATACTGTAGGTGAACATTCTGCAAAAATAGGTGACCATTCAATGCAAATAGCTGATTTATAGAGCTCATAATCTGTTGCAGCGCAATGCTTTGTGAGCTTGTACAGTACATTGGCTATTATGACGTACAATGAGTATATCATATTATATAAGTGGTTTGCCACGTAAATCATACAGAGACAAGTGGATGTATCAATAATCCTGACATGGAAACATAAGCCAGAGTCATCAAGGACGTAACCTTGTATAATACATATATATTTTTTTGACTGTAAAAAAGAAATGGACAAAGTTACGCCCATAGACTCTACAAAATGAAGCCTATAAAAAATAGGGTTATAGTGGTTAAACTGATTTTTATGCTATATTCATTATATTTCTGGGGACCCCCTGAAACCCCTCAAGCACTTTGAGGACCACTGGTTTAGATAAGTCACAGAATACGAGGTTCAAGTTCCACTATTCCACCATAGACCTAATCATGAATACTTGAGTCTAAACGATACAAAGTACCGGCTCGATGTCGAGGTATGACTCATGTTCCTCCTTGTTGGGGTTCAGCCCTTCAATGGCGTTGATGTATTTGGGGTCTGCCTGATAGAAGTGGGGGAGAGACATCACCGTAGGCGAAGGATGACCTGGTAGAAACAAGACGATGTAACATGTGAGTAAAAAGAAAAAGGGTAAACATCAAATCCTGTTCCACATAAAGTCGGGACACAAAAAAAGTGGACAAGATAAAAACACAATGACCTGCCCATTATACTGTATAGTGGATCACATAGAGATATACAACTCTGCTTGATATAGGACAACCGATGGCTCCCGAAATGAAACATTTGTCCTCCAACGCACATGAAGAGAACATTGTCCTGCATTCAACAATCATGATTTGAGAGAGAGCCAGAGAGATTGACAACATGTCTTAACCCCCCAGTCTAATTAATCTCAACGAGGTGCAGCTATAATACTGCACATGTTTTGGGACGTTCACCCATAAAAAAAAATTAATACATTCCATATGATGACAGTATCAGTATGAAACCTGGTCAGTTTGACATTATTGCTTTGTGACTGTGACTTGAATGTCTCAGAGTGAGATGATATGCATAAGCATGATAACGTCAGTTCAAGACTACAATACAAAAAGACAGTAAAAATGTATAATTTACATTGTGGGTTAATAATGAATAGCCTGAATGTATGCGAGTATAAGACAGTAACATATTATATACATTGTGGGTGGTCAATAATTAATAAATATTTAATCTGTTACTTCCATCCGGTCCAACAAATTCTCTGCAAACGCCGACATCGAGCAGGCCCGTGCCCAGGCAGTCACGGCCCGGCAAACAGAAGCCCTGGTTGGTGGGGTTTTCTGTGGGGCTCTGCAGCACGTCCACCGAGGGGGCAAAGCGGTAAGCATGGATGCCTTTCACCACCACGTCTTCCACATAGCCCAGATGGATGGACCTGAGGAGGAACAGGAGTATTAGTGGCTATACGTTAGGCTAGTTCAGTCAGATAACTCACAAATAGATTGAGATCAATAATAGCTTCAGGGCATTGTATTTATACAATGTTAATACAATGTGAATATTAGGAATACATACATTGTTGTTTATGCCTGATTAAATTATGTTTTTGTAGAAATCTGACAGAGTTGACAACGATCTTGGACAACAACTTCAGAGAGCAAAAACTTTTACAAAAAAAAAACATTTTTAAACTAAGATGATTAATAGTACATTCTTACACCTTATCAATACGCTGGTTGGTGGTTAGTTTATTGTCTCCGTCAGGCCGAAAGGCATGGCAAGAGTATGTTTTACCCCCTGTCCGTCCTTCCGTCTGTCCCTATGTCCGTGTGTCCTGTCCGTCCGCGAGCAGCTAATCTCCGCCACCGTTGGCCTGCTCGCTGCGAAACTGTGCACACACACTCCCTGGATGCCAATTCAGAACCTCTGCCCCAAAATTTTCACATGGGCCCGTTATAGCGCCACCAGGAGGCCGATTTGTGCAAAACCCATTTTTCCTACAGATTTTATCCTCCTACAGACTCCTACAGATTTTATCCAAACGTCATGCAAATCGGTACACAGTATCCATATAGTCATGTGATCAACACGGATCTGTCCCATTTCTCAGATTCCATCCTCATTGGCTAAGGTTGGTTTCCAAAGTTTGCAGGATTGGTCCGTTTTGAACAAAATGCCTCAAATCATGAACGCAGCTTGCGATTTCAGTGAAATTTCACACGCACATTCCCACTAGGCCGAGGAAGAAATGCCACCCTTTTCACATTGGCCTGATATAGTGCCACCAGGAGGCCACAATAACGTACCTGACCTGGCGGAGACCTGTGCTCCGAGGAGCACTTTTTCTAGTTTTTGATGTTTTTAGTTTTAACAAAAAATGTAAAAAAATGAATTGAAGATGTGAATCCTTGTCTGAGACAAGGGTGTTTTCTGTGTAGATGTAAAAAAGAAAGAAAGAAGGGAAACCAGACCAAAACATTGTATAAATCGTATGTAATTCATACATATAAAATCCTTTAAAAATATATTTTCACCCATTTTTTTTTAAATGAGTGTGTTAATAAGTACTAATTTGAAATGTTTTGGTAGGATATGATTTGTCCCAATTCTCAAGAATAGGTGCTATACGGACAAAACAACGTCCTAAGGGTTAGGACGATGACTAGTCTATGTCCTCCCGGTGGAGGCTCCTCGCTGGCAGGTGAGTCAGTATGGATACAACAGAAGTGACAAAAAAAAAAAAGAAGTGGTAAAAAACGACTACATTGGGGAGGAAGGTCAGGATCGGAAGCCCAGGTGTGCACCTACCTGCAGAGCAGGGAGAACATGTAGAGCAGCTCCGTCCTGGAAAGCACCGGGTGGAAGACGGTGCCGTCAGTGCCGTTGATCATGTTGCTCTGATTGAACGACCACCACGTCATCTCCCTGTTGACAGGTGTAAAACAAGCCAAATCAAAGGCTTGGTGTAACAGTGTTCTTATCCATACAATAGCCAGGTAGCATGCTAATATAGTTTGGTGGGTGCACACTGATGTAAGTCACTAAAGAGCCATTTACACCAAGCAGACACTGTAACGATTTTGTTAAGCTGTTATGTGTATATCCTGGGTTTAAGTTATATTGTGTTTATTCATATGTCTTTTACCAAAACCAAATCAAATCAAAATCTCTGCCATCCACTTGAATTTGAAAGATTGTTTTAACTATGTTTATAGTGCTTGGTGTGAATGGCCATTAAGCCTTAAGGCTTGATTTACACATAATTTCTTTAAAACATGAGTCCTGGTCCTGTTATAGAACTACCATGGGGCTGATTAAAACAAAACAAAAATCTTCCTTGGCCAAGTGGGAATGCAAACAGACAGAGACTTTTTGTTATCCTCGCCTTTGGCAAGGATAAATAAGTAAACAAAAAAACAGGGAGACAGGTGTCTCTACCTCAGGCCGTTCCATGTGTCAATCTTGCCATGATCCATGTAGTTTTGCTCCCCAGTGTGAAAGACAAACTCTCCTTCGTGAGTTTCATTTTTCTATGGAATAGAGACACAGGGTTCAGTGTGACTGCTGTAGCACTGACTGACCCCTAAAACAAGGACATGGTGGTGAGCTACTGTAGCTGATCAGTCAGTGTCGTTCTGATCTTTTGACGATGCCAATTGGGGGTGTTGTGATGCTGTTTTGTGGGACAGATCTCTGATCGTACCAAGCAAACAACAACAACAACAACAACAACAACAACAACAATAAAACAGTGTATGCAATGGCAGTTTCTTTTCTCTATAGCGATATTCAGGAAAGTTCAGAGCTCTACAATGATACACAACTTTATTACGCCCCCTGGTGGTGTTTTTATGGTGTTTTATGTCTTCTCTGACTACTTTGAGTTTCTTCATGGAGGCTGAAACCTTGAGGGTGAAACGTGCCAATAGAAAAACAGCGCTTTAGTGACATAGTAAAAACATGCCCTCCCCCTCATTATCATAACACAGCAGGTGTGGGCATGAGGAGGAGGAGGGACTAGGACAGGTGGGTGGTGCTAAGGTGGTGGAGGAGGTGCTAAGGTGAGAACCAGGTATACTTAATGAGGAGGCGATTTAACACTTTCTGTACACTTTTTTGAAAAAAATCTTTCTCCTAGTATAACCATAATACTGATGATTATGTTTGGGGGGGGGGAATCACTGAAAATCACGGCACCCCGTCTTTAAGATCCGAAGAGTCACTTTAGCTCATGAATGTTACGTTAACTCTCAGAAATTAAATTAAAGGTCCTGGATTTTACAGTGTACTACCTTCACATCTCTTTAAATACAGGTCCTCACCTTCCACATGAGGCCAAAATGTTCCTCCATCTCAGGCTTCGTCTTGCTGAGTCTAGACATCAGAGGGTCCTCGTAGCCCCACAGCACCTCATGGACAGTGCGTGTCATGAAGATGTCAAGATATTTTCCATACAACCATAGCATGGGGGTGCGTCTAAATAGCGTAACGATACCACTCATCACAGACTGGGGGAGCGGAGGGGGAGAAGAGACAGAAGGGAGAGCAACAAAGTACAGTACTTAAAGGACGGCTTCACCCATTTTCAACCTGTCTTCATATAATAGGTCCTCACTAATGCTCGTTATAATATGATACAATTTTTTTCTACTCAGTCTGTGTCTTAGGGCGGATTCAGACTATGGTCCCGGGTGCGCACCCCGGACCACATGGCAGATGTTGTGGTAGTGTGAACGTAGCGAACCGTTCCCCGTAATGCATCACCGCACCGTACCCGAAACCACCTCCGGTGGTAGTCTCGGATCCGGATCATGCGTATTCGAGTACGGAACGATGCAATGTGAAGCCATCCGTACCAACGGGAGGAAGTGGACTGCTAATCATACTGTATATCATTTATATATTTTTATAATGACACTTTATTTTAGCTGGGTTATACCTTCTCATAGTTCTACTTGAATGTTGACACGAAATAATTATCCCGCTAGTGTTTGAGTAGCGCGAGCCGTGAAAAATAATAAACAAAAAACACATGTGTATCGAACGCGTATATAAGGATAAATATACAAAGGATTAGTCCGTGACGTCACTGCTAAAATACCAAGGATGCGTCCGTGACGCCAATATCATATTAACAGAGACAACGTTACATTTCGAGGTTTCAAAGACCAGTGCACACACTGCTTTGGTTGTGTATTGTTGATCTATTGTTAATGTTAATATAACTCAAGACAACGTCAGGAACACAGTCAAACTTTATTATTCACTCTAGAGTGACTTTTCTTCTGTGAATGACATTCTCTCTCCCAAAGCCCCATAGTCCACAGCGCCCCCATGAGGCACATATTTACCATTACTGTTAAATGAAATGGTCTCGAGTCTTGACCAGTGTGAATGCTGGCCAGCTGGGAGAAGCCAAGCGTACTCGGGAACGGTTTGATTCAAACGGACCGGGTGTTTTTTTAGCTGTTGTTTTATGTTGTTGTCTATGTTGTCTATATGTATGTCTGTGCTCTGTTGTTCGTCTTGTCTTGTCTGTACATGTATGTTCTTTGTATTTGCTTAACACATTGTTTTGGATCTATGCTGTTTATTGTGTCAGGGACGGTATTCTCTTAAACATTAAGAATCAAGATGGATAATACGAAAGGACTTAAAATAGTACATCTGAATATAAGGAGCCTCAAACACAAAATCGACTTACTTCGGCCGTGGGTTGAACAACACAAACCCAAAATAATTACACTATCAGAAACCTGGCTTAATTATAAAATATCTAATAACGAAATTAAACTAACCAACTATGTAATATACAGAGCTGACAGAGCTACGAGGTGTGGTGGTGTAGTGACATATGTTTCTGCAGATCTTGCTTCTGAATTAATTGTGCCTACAGTTGAACCTGTTCATTTCGAAAGCATTTTTGTGAAAGTAATTCTACATGAAAACAAGTATATAACAATTGGAAACATCTATAGACCTCCTTCATCACCTGTTGACTCTTTCAATTGTATAGTCTCCACTATTAACTCTATTAGTGATAAAAAACAAACTTGTACTTTTAGGTGATTTTAACCGAGATTGGTTGGACAAAGCCTCTAAGAATGCTAAAAACATTATTGGGAACTTGAACTTAACTCAGTTAATTAGTGAGCCCACTCGGGTCACACCCACATGCCAATCCCTGCTAGATTGGATTTTGGTCTCACATCCAAATCGTATTATTAAATCAGGTATCACGTCTGATTGCTTTAGAGATCATTGCATGGTATTCTGCATTTGGAAAATTAGATTACCCAAACTTCCCCCAAAATTAATCAAAATTAGGCAAGATAAGAAAATTAATGTTGATGAATTAATTAATGATTTAATTTCAGTTAATTGGGACCGATACCAAATCATCTCAAATGTTCACGATGCTTGGAGTTTCTTACATTCTGAACTCACTCGAATTATCGACAAGCATGCTCCCTTCAAAACCATTAAGGTAAAGGGTAACCACCTTCCATGGATCACATCTGAGCTAACAAGTACTTTCAGGCAGAGGGACAAGGCATGGGCCTTATACCGTAAGACAAAGGATCCTGCAAACTGGGAAAAATACAGACAGTTAAGAAATAAAAGTAAAATAATGACTAGGAATGCAAAATCAAAAAAAATAAAAACTATAACTAATTCATCTGATAAAAATGCTCACTGCAATCAATTAAAAGTTAATAACACCTTAATACATAATCCTCTTTTGGTAGCGCAAGCTTTTAACAATCACTTCTCTTCAGTCTGTACTCCCACAATGCACGATCCTTATGTTATCTTTAATAATGCACCACCTTGCCATAGCTCCTTCTCTTTCATGAAAATTTCACCTGTTGATGTTCTTAATGCCATTAATGATCTCAAAGTGTGTAGTGGCCCTGGCTTAGATGGTATAGAAAGCAAATTTCTTAAACTAGCTCCACACATCTTTATGTACCCTCTCTGTGATCTTTTTAATCTGTCTTTATCAACTCATGAAATACCATCGATCTGGAAGTGTTCACGAATCACTCCTCTGCACAAAGCGGGCAATGCACTTGATCCCAATAATTACAGACCAATCGCAATTATCTGTTCCATAGCAAAAATCTTTGAAAAACTAATTTACAACCAATTATCTAAATATCTCAGCAACAATAATATTTTATCACCTTTTCAATCTGGTTTTCGTTCCAATCATTCCACAACTACTGCTCTATTAAAATTAACAAACAATATCTTTTCTGCATCTGGTAATAATAATCTGACAGGTTCAATTTGTATCGATTTAACTAAAGCATTTGATCTGGTCGACCACTACCTTCTATTAGACAAGCTGTACTCTATTGGTCTCTCACGCAATGCCATACTTTGGTTCAATTCCTATCTTCACAACAGAAAACAGTGTGTTGTTATACAGGACAATAAATCTGGTTTAGCAGTGCAGGAACGAGGTGTACCGCAAGGTTCAACCTTAGGCCCACTCTTGTTCTCTATTTTTATCAATGATCTCCCCTCAATTTTTTTGGGTTGTAATGTGCAACTCTATGCAGACGACACAGTAATATATACATCACAAACCACCCTATCACAAATTCAGTCAACATTACAATCAAATTTCAATCATCTAGAATTGTGTCTCTCGGCAAATAAATTACTCATCAACAAAACAAAAACAAACACTATGCTTTTTGGAACTAAACAGAATCTTATATCTAAAACCATAAATCAATCATATAATATCACTTGTCTTGACGGTACGCAACTGCATAGAGTTGATCACATCAAATATCTGGGGCTATGGCTGGATTCTGAACTTACATTCAAATGTCACATTGACAACATTGTTAGGAAAATACACTTTAGTACTGGTGTTCTCTACCGTAACAGAAAATGTTTTACACTTACAGTTAGAAAAAAACTTGCTCTTCAACTCATACTTCCTATTATGGATTATGCTGATGTAGTCTATCAGACTGCATCTAAAAATAACCTTCTTCCACTTAATACAATATACAACCGTTTATGTAGATTTGTTCTTGGCTGTCCTTATATGACTCATCATTGCACCATGTATGAAAACCTTAACTTGCTATCTCCCACAGTAAGACGACAGCAGCACTGGTTACAGTTCATTTTTAAATGTATCTACTTTAATTACCCACAGTATCTCAAACAGTATATGAATCATTTTACTTCTAGACACCAATTGAGACATTGTGCACAAGTTTACTTTGATGTTCCAAGTGCATTTAATTCGGTTTCCAAAAAATCCTTTAGGTTTAAAGCTCCTTCTGACTGGAACAACCTACCTGTTCATATTTGGTCAATATCATCTCCTCAATTGTTTAAAACGGCGCTGTCCTCTCACCTGGAGACTACCTGCTCATGTTTTCACTAATTATCAGTAACAGATCTATGACACAATAATTCATGTACTGTATGTGCTTTGTGTATTGTTGTTATGTTATTGTTGTATGTTTTGTCTTGTTTTCCCCCCTTGATTGTTGTTATTGTCCTGTTTATTTATGTTTTGTTTTGTTCTGTTTCTTAAATGTACTATTATGTAACTGCGGAGCCCCTTGAAAACGAGATGGTTCATCTCAAAGGGTTATTCCGAATAAAGAATTTCAATATATAAACGGACCCAGTCTGAATCCGCCCTTAGAGGAGGGCTGTGGACAGTTTAGAAACCTGTCTACCAGTGACATCATCGATGGGGAATCCAAGCTAATAGAAACTGCAGGCTTTCTATTCCTGGAAAGTTGCAATGCAATAATAGAAGCCATTGTTCTCGCGTTAATAAAAACTGTCCTATACAGTTTCTGAACTGTCCACAGCCCTCCTCTGAGACACAGACCGAGTAGAAAAAAAATCTACTATTTTATCATGAGTATTAGTGAGGACCTATTATATGAAGAAAGGTTGAAAATGGATGTATTTACAATTTTCAATACTTTTACTTCTACTCCATTACATCTCAGAGGCAAATATTATACTTTTACTCCACTATAATTATTTGACAACTTTAATATATTGTACTTTTACTCGACTATAATTATTTGACAACTAAAGTATACAGTTACTTGGAAGATTTTTAATGTTATTACAAAACGAATATTATTACCAAATTATTACAAGCTCACAACACATCACCTTGTAACGTGTTGTGAGCTTGTAGATCTGCTATTTTCAAAGGATTATTTTATACATATTGAACTTGTGAAATGGGACATTCTGCATAATGAGTGCTTTTAATCTTGGTACTTTAAGTATATTTTGCCAATCCTTTTGTACTCAAGTAAATTGTGAATACCGGACTTTTACTTGTAACAGAGTATTTCCACATTGTGGTATTGATACTTTTACTGTCAAGGAGAGAAGGCAGCTGAAGAAGCAATGGAGGAAGGCCACAGAGGAGGAGAAGGAAGGAATAAACGTGCTGCAGGAAGAGATTCAGAGCAGGCTTGCAACACTGAGGAGGGCTGAAAACCTCCTGAAGAAGCGCAGAAGGAAGGAGCATACAAGAACACGCTTCTACAAAGATCCTTTCAAATTTGTGAAGAGTCTCTTCACAAAAGAGAAGAGCGGAAGTCTCTCAGTGTCAAAGGCCACTCTGGAAGAACATCTGAAAAAGTCCTGCACAGATGACCGACACCAGGAAGAGGTTTCACTCCCATCTGACATGCCACCAGTTAATCCACCAGAGCACGAACTAGATATTAGTCCACCCAGATGGAGCGAAGTAGACAAAACCGTGCACAGAGCAAGGGCCGCATCAGCTCCAGGTCCCAACGGAGTTCCATACAGGCTCTACAAAAATGCACCGGATGTCCTGCGATTCCTCTGGAAGCTGATGAAAGTCGTGTGGCAGAAGAAGGAGATACCAACATCCTGGCGGAGAGCCGGAGGGATCCTGATCCCCAAGGAAAAGGACTCCTCAGAAATCGGCCAGTTCCGCCAGATCAGCCTTCTAAATGTCGAGGGAAAAATCTTCTTCAGTGTGGTCGCGCACAGACTGGCAGGATACCTACAGAGAAACAACCTGATTGACACGTCAATCCAGAAAGCAGGTATCTCAGGCTTCTCAGGGTGTGTGGAACACGCCAGTGTGATCTGGCATCAGATCCAGGTCGCCAAGAGGGAGAAAACAGACCTCCACGTGGTGTTCCTGGATCTCGCCAACGCTTTTGGCTCAGTTCCTCACAACCTCCTGTGGACAGCCTTCAACTACTTCAGGGTTCCACCAGCTCTCACATCACTTGTCAAGGCCTACTTCCAGGATGTCCAGCTCTGTGTGACAACAACAGAGTTTACTACATCATGGCAGCATCTGGAAGTGGGAATCATGGCCGGCTGCACCATCTCCCCACTAGCCTTCACCCTGGCCATGGAGGTCATCATCAGGGCCTCTCGATGGGTGGTTGGAGGACAGCGAATAAAACCTGGGCTGAGGCTGCCGCCAATTAGAGCCTACATGGACGACCTCACAACACTCACCATGACCAAGGCTTGCACTGTACGGCTACTGGGAAAGCTCCAGGAAAACATTGAGCTGGCTCGCATGAAGATCAAGCCGTCCAAGTCCAGAAGCATCTCCATTGTCAAGGGGAAGCTGGTAGACCACCGCTTCCACATTGGCGAGGAACCCATTCCAACGGTCACCGAGAAGCCTGTGAAAAGCCTAGGTCGCTGGTATGACGCCTCCCTCAAAGACAAAGAGCAAGTAGAGCAGCTCAGGAAGGAGGTAGCCAACGGCCTGGAAAACATCGATAAAACCCTGCTTCCTGGCAAGCTGAAACTCTGGTGCATGCAGTACGGACTACTTCCTCGTCTCCTGTGGCCACTAACACTCTATGAAGTCCCGCTCTCAAAGGTGGAAAAGCTGGAGAGACTGGTCAACTCATATGTAAGGAAGTGGCTCGGCCTTCCCAGGTGCCTCAGCAGCATTGGGCTCTACGGAAAAGGGATGTTACACCTACCCATTTCCAGTCTGGCAGAGGAGTACAAGTGCGCCAAAGTGAGACTGGAGATGATGCTCCTGGATTCGAACGATCCATTTGTAGCCCAAGCTGCCCCCATCCTGGCCACTGGAAGGAAGTGGACCCCATTGGTTGCAACTGAGCAGGCAAAGGCAGCACTCAGACACAGGGACATCGTGGGCCGAGTACAAGAGGGGAGGAGTGGTCTCGGCCTTGGGGCCAGTACACCGGCCTGGAGCAAGGCCAACCCATCTCAGAGACGCAAGCTGGTGGTCCAGGAGGTACGTCAGGAAGAGGAAGCAGGAAGGCGCGCAAAGGCTGTTGCGCAGGCAAAGCAAGGGCAGTGGATGGCATGGGAAGGAGTGGAGAAGAGGAAGATCTCCTGGAAAGATCTGTGGGAGATGGAGGCATTCAGGGCGAGCTTCACCATCAGGGCTGCCTACGACGTCTTACCTTCTCCTGCCAACCTAAGCCAGTGGTATGGCGAAGACCCCACGTGCCCTCTATGTCCAAGTCCAGCAACACTGAAGCACATCTTAGTGGGATGCAAGACCAGCCTCACCCAAGGTCGTTACACCTGGCGGCACAACCAGGTGCTAAAGTGTCTTGCAGCAGTGCTGGAAAGTCGCCGGACAAGCGTGAACTCCCTTCCTCCCCCGTCATCCCGTTGGCAGCCAACACCATTTGTTCGGGAGGGCAAGGGTAAAGCAAGCAGCACCACCGCAAAACCAGACACTGGGCAGCTTGGCAGAGCACGGGACTGGAAGATGCTGGCAGACCTGGACACAAAACTCTGCTTCCCAGCTGAGATCGCATCCACCAACCTGCGACCAGACCTGGTTCTGTGGTCAGCCTCGCTCAAGCTCGTTTTCATCATCGAACTCACTGTGCCCTGGGAGGGTGCAGTGGAGGAGGCCTACGAGCGGAAGATGCTGAGGTACGCCGATCTCGCAGCAGATGCTCAACAACAAGGCTGGAAAGCGAAGGTCTGCCCAGTGGAAGTAGGTTGCAGAGGGTTCGTAGCTACCTCAACATCTAGGCTACTCAGGGAGATGGGAGTACGAGGGAAGGCCCACCGGCAGGCGGTCAAGGACCTCTCCAGGGCTGCTGAAAAGGGGAGTCAGTGGCTGTGGATAAGGAAAAAGGACCCCACATGGGCCTTCAGATGAGTCGGTGACATCTAGTAGGGAGTGAACCTGGGACGCTGGGATTCACTGCTAAACCCTCTGGAGGTGTCGTGGGCTTGAAAGCGAAACATCCAAGAAGGAGGGCCTGCCCACCTGATGACCCAAACGGTGTCACCGCTCATCTGAAAACCCACAGTGTCTCATCGGTGCTTCGATTACCAACATCAATCCTACACAACAGGTATGCGGTCAGGCGCAAGCTTGGCTCAGGGAGGAGGACGCCCCTGCCATGCAGAGTCCACTGCACTTTGGATTATAACATCATTCCTGTGTTTCATGAAACTAAGTAAAAAAGTGTGAGTACTTCTTCCATCACTGTGTTTATTTTTTTTATTTTTGAGTGGTGCCAACCACTCCTATATCTGACTTTGACTGTATGTCCGGGTGTATGTATGTCCAATAAACAAACATTGATGACAACATCAATACGGGGCTCATCAAAGGCACCACTCTCTTCACACAGGGTGTGATTTTTTTTATTTAGAGTAGCCAATTATTTTGTACCCCTTTTTCTCCTCAATTAAGTTGTTATTATGCCAATCAATTCCTCCCCACACACATTTCTGTGTTGTCACTGCTGTCGTATCCTACTGAGTCACCTGCCAGTGAGGAGCCCCCACCAGGAGGACGTATAGAGCCACTCTACCCCTGAGCCACTGCCGCCCCCAATTGTGTTCGTGTAGACTCTCGACAAAACGGATGCGCCGCGGTTAATTCAAACCCACAACCTCCGTGGTGGGGGGCAGTGACCACCCGAGCGCCCTCACTGTGTGTTTCTTACCTAAAC
Source organism: Gymnoscopelus microlampas (assembly GCF_963454915.1). Lineage (NCBI taxonomy): Eukaryota > Metazoa > Chordata > Actinopteri > Myctophiformes > Myctophidae > Gymnoscopelus > Gymnoscopelus microlampas. The sequence continues at coordinate 8,318,557 of NC_139949.1, forward strand.
GTAGCCCGCTGGTTGCTGCTGCTGACAGTGAGCACCCCTGGTCATAACGTGATGTATAAATCCCAGTTTTCTTTAAATGTATGTGTAATCCTTCTTCTTTAGCCGTTGCTAACGCTAATCATCATTTTCTGTCGCAAACCCGATGGCCAAAACGCAAAACCTCCTATCTGAAAAATGTTCATTGTTGGGAAAATGAAAAAGAAAACTACAAAATGTTGTATTTTTTTTGCACAATGCTATTTTTTTATGAAACCCATCACATAATACACCATTTCTGGATGTCTGGACTATATTACATTATTATATGTTAATTATACTGATTTCATATTGCAAATGCAGATAGGAGGTTTTCCCCCACTTTTCCTGGATAATTCTGCAGATAGGAGCTTTTGCATTCAATGTAAAGTGATTGCTTAACTACATAATGACACATAGTAATGGCTGCAAATACATACATTTACAGCTGCAAACAGTTGCATCAGTGGTGTGGTCTAGTTTTTTTTTGGTTGAGGTATACGATAATCATTCCCTGCACGAAATGCGCGTGGTTGTGGGTATACGCTAGTGCGTTTTCAATGGATGAAATGCTTAGTAGACTGTATACACCTTCTTCCAAAAGAATCTGCACTATATACAGCGTAACACGGTAGAACACACCACTGAGTTGCATTGAATGCTTTTTTATTTTATTCAAAAACAAAACAAAGTTTGCAGGGCAATGCTCACAACAAGAATCTAAATGAAACTATGAAAGTGCTTACAAATAAAATGTACAAAAAGGACAACAGGAATACAATTAGGTGGACTAGAAAACAACTGGCCCAGGCACCCCTCGACATAATCCCCCCTATACCCTCTACCCCAAACTCCACCACCTGAAATACCCCCCCACAACCCCCATTCCCCCCAACCAGCACACCACACCCCCCAAACCCTCATGCCCTCCAACTCCCCTAACTCATACAACTGGATCACCAACCTTGTGTCCAGTGTGGATAGTGGAATAGTATGTAAGATCATTGAATGTCTTAAAGAGCCTATAAACAAGGAGGAAAGACAGATGCCTTGACCCTAGAATCACCAAAGCCAGGGAGGAGATGAGAGCAGCACACAGGGGCTTTGTCGCTGACCAAAAAGGAGAGGGTCTGAGGGAGGAATATAAGCGGAGGAAGGAGGAGCTATGCCAAGTGTATGCAACTCGAACAACAGGAGCTGATCCAAAAGATCAGGGACATTAAAGAGGTGCATGTTAAACAGAAGCATGGCAAGAGCTGGAAGCTCATCAATGACATTTCTGGCAGAAGCTCTTCTCAGACTTCCAAGATCTGGGGAGAAAGCGCAGAGGAACGAGTTGAAACATGGTACCAGCAGAAGAAGAGGATGATCCGATGCTCCTGTCTTCCATGACCTTCCCATACCAGATCATGGATCATTTACCATGGATGAGTACCAGAGGGCCAAGGCTACTATCAAGTGAGGCAAGAGCTGCGAGGAGGATGGAGTGACAGCAGAGGTTCTGATGTATGTGCCCATAGACAAGGTGGTGTTGGATTTCATCAAGCACACACGTCTAGTGAGGTGCCGAAGCTGTGGAGCAAAATGATTATCGATCCAGTACCAAAGTCAGGCGACCTCACCAAGACGGACACCTCAAAGGCATTAACCTGAGCTCACAAGTCGCCAAGGCGGCTAACAGGATGATCCTCAACCGTCTTAGACCCATCTTAGACCCTGTACTGAGAAACTCGCAGAACGGCTTCCGCCCAGAGCGAACAGCAGACGGGCAGATACTGGTGCTGAGGAGGATACTGGAAGGAGTAAGGGAGAGGAATCTTTCAGTTGTGATCACCTTCATGACTTCCAAAAGGCTTTTGGCACCATCCACCGGGGGAAACTGATGAACATTCTCCGGGCCTACGGAGTTCCTGAGAAGATGGTTCAGATGATGGAGACACGCTACTTGAGGCAGTCCAGGCAGTGCCTCAGTCCAGGACTTGAGGCAGTCCTTCAAATAACCTTGGCCTGGACTGCTTCAATGGATTAGGACCTGAAGGTCCGGGGGGCACTTGACTGGAATGCCTTGCATGGGATGAGGAGAGTGTGGAAATCAGACATGGGAGAAGACCGCAAGAGGCGGCTGTTCATATAGCTACAGTTGAGTCAGTACTGCTGTATGGGGCTGAGACATGGACCATCACAGCACAACAGGAAAGGGCCTTGGATGGAGTCTACACAAGAATGCTATGAATGGCACTAGGAGTCACATGGACGGACCAAATCAGAAATGTGGTCCTCTACGGGAACCCAGCATGTGTCACAGACAAAGTCAGAGAGAGAAGGATGAGGCAGGGCACTGCGTCAGGCACCCATACTGTAACTAGTGGCAAGCAAACTGACACTATGGGAGCCAACCCAGGGCAAAGCCAGGAAAGACAGGAAGTGCACCACCTACGTAGATGCACTTCGGCATAACAGCTTAGCCAACAACACTGTAGAGCTCAAGACCCTGATGCTAGATAGGAGAGTGTGGAGGGCAGCTTTTCAGGAGTCCCAAGTTGGTATTGGCTAGACCACACTCGCATCGCAAAGACCCTATTCTATATGATCCGGCCTAACTGACTCATGCCCCCCTCCAGAGTTGGTGTTGGCTAGAGTCTAGCCAACACCAACTCTGGACTCCTGAAGTGGATGTGGGCTGGCAGTTGGGGGGTGGGGTTTGTGGGAGTGGGGGAGTATTGCAGGTGGTGGAGTTGGGGGAGAGGGTACGGGGGGATTACGTTGAGGGGGGCATGAGTCAGTTAGGCCGGATCATATAGAATAGGGACTTGGGACTCCTGAAAAGCTGCCCTCCACACTCTCCTATCTAGCATCAGGGTCTTGAGCTCTACAGTGTTGTTGGCTAAGCTGTTACGCCGAAGTGCATCTACGTAGGTGGTGCACTTCTCCTCCACACTCTCCCCACTCCCACAACCCCCATTCCCCCCAACCAGCACACCACACCCCCCAAACCCTCATGCCCTCCAACTCCCCTAACTCATACAACTGGATCACCAACCTTGTGTCCAGTGTGGATAGTGGGATAGTATGTAAGATCATTGAATGTCTTAAAGAGCCTATAAACAAGGAGGAAAGACAGATGCCTTGACCCTAGGATCACCAAAGCCAGGGAGGAGATGAGAGCAGCACACAGGGGCTTTGTCACTGACCAAAAAGGAGAGGGTCTGAGGGAGGAATATAAGCGGAGGAAGGAGGAGCTATAACAAGTGTATGCAACTCGAACAACAGGAGCGGATCCAAAAGATCAGGGACATTAAAGAGGTGCATGTTAAACAGAAGCATGGCAAGAGCTGGAAGCTTATCAATGACATTTCTGGCAGAAGCTCTTCTCAGACTTCCAAGATCTGGGGAGAAAGCGCAGAGGAACGAGTTGAAACACGGTACCAGCGGAAGAAGAGGATGATCCGATGCTCCTGTCTTCCATGACCTTCCCATATCTGTCATCTGTGCTTCATCCAGCACAGATGAAGAGGATAGGGTCTTTGCGATGCGAGAGTGTGGTCTAGCCGTTAGACCACACTCTCGCATCGCAAAGACCCTATCCTATATGATCCAGCCTAACTTGCCTATGCCCCCCTCAACAAAATCCCCCCCATACCTTCTACCCCCCAACTCCACCACCTGCAATACTCCCCCACTCCCACAAACCCCATACCCCCCAACTGCCATCCCACACCTCTCAACCCCCATAACTCAAAACCCCATCCCACCCCATACCCTCGTACCCCCAAATCCCATCCAATCCATTACCCCCACTCCCAGAACCCCCGGTCCCCATGCCCCCAACCAACACACCACAACCCCCAAACTCCACCCACTCAAGCCCTCATGCACCCCCCACCCCATAACCCCCCAACCGCCACCCCACACCTCCCACACCCCATAACTCCAAACCCCATCCCACCCTCATACCCCCCAACCAACACAACACAATATTCTCACAGGGTTGTTGGCTGCCACGGTGTTCACGTGTGATTTTGATCTGCATTTAATAAAAAATCACAACATGGATGTTCACATCTAAGCAGCAATGACAACCTCTAACCACAAGTTCAAAATGTTCAACGCCAAAACCTCCTATCTATACCTGAAAATGACCTCCTATCTACATAGATGCACATAGGAGGTTTTTACCTAGAAACAGTTAGGCTTACAAATTAATAAATAATGTTTTTTTATGCTCATTTTGAGATCAAGACATTCTACAGTACTGTAACAAGTATTACCATTCACATGTTTGATCAACTCACACTCTTGGTGTGATAAAAGTTTCACCTAACTAATCATTAGCAATCAACAAGGCAATGCAATTAACTTGACAGTTACTAACAAATACTTAAATAGTAAGGGTGAAAGACACTTTTTTATTTTGAAAATAATTGATTACTACAAACTGAAAGACATTTAGATGGTCTACATAACACAGAATTCCAAAGTTTCAGCTCTGTCTGCTGCTCAACTATTTCTGGTGCAGATAAGAGGTTTTGCGCTTCAACATTTTAGCACTAATTGGCAATGAACAAGATAGGAGGTTTTAGTCAAATGACTTTTCTGACACAAATGAGGGGCGGGACTATCTTGCAGACAGACTGAGCATGTGCAGCATAGCCTATAGTCCTCATCCACAGTGAAATCTGAAAATCATGAAATTTGCACTTAGGAGGTTTTGCGTTTTGGCCATCGCATTGTTTCTTGTTATGGGGCCAGGCTTCCAGCATGGACCCATATTGTTATTGGCATTATTCCATTTCTTCTTCTTCTTCTGCCGTTTTTGCCAGTTCTGGCTGAACCGTGCAGTCGCTTTTTATGAAACTCGGCCATATGATAGATGGTCATGAAAAACGATCAAAACATAAATCTCACAATCTTTCGTCAAAAGGTGGCGCTATAGCACTCAGTTGAAAATGACAACTTTGAACAGGTACAACTCATGCCCTGTTTCACCTACAGCCATGAAACTTCGATGCACACATGCGTCTCCTCATGCTGAACAACTTTCACACTCTGACTTTTGACCTCTGACCTTTAGATCTCCCACCATTTTGAATTATATGAAAAACAGTTAAAACCTATCTCCTCCTGGGATTTTTGAGTAATCTGCACGAAACTTTTTACACATGAACTTTGGACCTATACCAAAAAACGTTTGCAAAATATCTTCCATAAGTGAAAAAATTAAGCTTTAATGAGCCAATGAATATTGCAGTTTTATGACAATTATTCATCTGCCCCTAACACATACATGCAGACTTACCATTCTTTGAAACTTTGCAGAAATGTAAAGGGCCATTCCAAATATCACTGAAACCAATCTTACTCCAATTGGTCAAACGGGGGCGCTATAGCAATTTTTTGAAAATTGAAACTTTAAACAGGCAAAAGTCATGCCTCGTTTGGCCGACAGCCATTAGACCTGCTTACACATGTGCCTTGACTAATGAGGAACACATCTATCACGTTGACCAGTAAGCACCGCCCTTAGATTGTCCGCAATCTTGAGCAGTTTGAAAAACACTTAAACCCAGGATTTTTCAGCTATTTGCGTGAAACTGTATGATCTGTGTGATCTCCTTTTTCACAGGCTCTTGTCTGTTGGTGGCTTCTCGCTTAAATGTGTGCCCCACAACCTGAAGGTCACCAGTTCAAGCCTCACTTGGTGCAGACTTCATCTAAGTTGCATTTCACACAACATGACTATCAATGAATACATCTGCAATTGTTAAAGATAACATGAAATACTTAATTGAGTGTTTTTTACATACAGCTGATCTACAATCTCACAACTTTTCAGATAGCAATGAGAGTATGTTTTTTCAATGTATAACATACTTCATTGTGAAAATAGCCGATGTACAATCTGACAACTTTTAATGGTTTGTGAGCTTGTAGATCGGCTACTTTCACTAGTTTTGCTTCTGAGGAGATGTACAATTTCTTAATTGGTAAATGGTTTGTGAACGAGTGATCTTAGTGTTAGTGAAACAGGGGCTTGGGTCATGACAGAAGGCAAGAGTTTGTGATCCTCAACAGACAACAACAGCCTGGACAAAGCTATAGCACTATAGGTAGTGTTGCAGCTACCTAAGAGTGCCTCACGACCACAAGGTTGCTGGTTCAAGCCTCACTTGATGCACACTCATTTAAGTTGAATTGCAAAAAACATGACTCAATCTATTCCGTTTCCATGGCTCTCTCTCTCTCTCTCTTCAATCTATTCCGTTTCCATGTCTTTCTCTTCAATCTATTCCGTTTCCATGTCTCTCTCTCTGTCTCTTCGATCTATTCCGTTTCTATCTTCAATCTATTCCGTTTCTCTCTCTCTCTCTCTCTCTCTCTCTCTCTCTCTCTCTCTCTCTCTCTCTCTCTCTCTCTCTCTCTCTCTCTCTCTCTCTCTCTCTCTCTCTCTCTCTCTCTCTCTCTCTCTCTCTCTCTCTCTCTCTCTCTCTCTCTCTCTCTCTCTCTCTCTCTCTCTCTCTCTCTCTCTCAGAGGCTCTGGTTGCCCCAGGTACGATTCCAGGCGAGGTCAGCAAATGTGTCGATGACATGAAATTTGTCCCTGAGCAACACTCTTAACCCCTAATTGCTCACAGGCCCTCATTGGAAACAAGACCGCAAGGACTTTCATGAACTGACCTGTTAAAGGAATTATCATTTCTCTTTCTCTCTCCTGGCCCCATATTATCGCTGCTTGCAGCTATATTTTATCATTATAATCGGCTTTGGATTTTCCATTGTGCTTTGTAGAGCATACCGGTGACAACACGCTATGACAACTCGATTGTTTTACCATTTTGAACGATTAACTAAAAGGCTTACCCGGAGACCTCTAGTATGAAGTAATGTTTTTTTTTCTTCTTCTTTTCTTTCTTTTTTTCTGGTATTAAAAAGGTCTTAAAAGGCCTTCAATTGTCATCTGGGGACCCCCCCACCAAAATCAAGTCAGGACGCCCCTGGGGGTCAGCTCACAGAAACATGCACTATAAATACACTGCATTAACAAACATCTTACCACGGCGGGAATGTTGACAGTGGTGATGACGTCAACCTCGGGGTCGCCGCATGACTTCTCAGGGACAAAGACAAACCTTTTGTGGTTCAGAGTAAAAACCTTGGTGCCGTTCTCCAGGAATGTCACGTTCTCCCTCTGCGTGTATTCCCTGAGGTACAGTGGTGGAAAAAGTACTCACATTTTTTACTTAACCTGTTAACAATCCGTGGGCCCGCCGGCAGGCCCGCGGACATTTTTGCATTTTTCAGACAAACAAACAAGTGTACATAAGTGTGTGTGTCACCTACCTAGGCAAACCATATACCATTTTAACGGTATACAGGTCTTGCGATTTAAATGATGCAATTCCAAGATAGCATCAAAACTGACGATACAATCAACGCCGAAGTCCGACATACACAAACAAACAAAGATTCACAAAGCTGCAGCGTCTTGTTGAAAGTTGAATTCTACTCCACCAATATGAAATATTTCCACAAAAATGATGTTCTTACTTCAAAGAATAGTGATTAAGTGATATATAAAGTCCAAACCATTTTTGTCCTTCAAGAACCCCACAGAAACCCCTATAGGGCATAGCAGTGGCGGCCATTTCTTTTCACAGAATCAAATGTTTTATGGTCGTGGGCTCGGTAAGGCTTCATACTGTGGCCACATTGTGTTTTCCAGCTCATATCATATTTCCAGCTCATATATGATAATAGTACTGAAACCAGTATCGGAAAAGCTGCTGATACTGTCTGATTATGTAATTTAAAGTAAACAATTATTTTGTATTTCAAATGCTTCAGTGGATGTTGGTAATACTGTTTTATACTCTTACTGTACTATTTACATTATTATTTTACAAAAAATGATCTCGGAACATCTCTACCTGTAAGTGTAAGGCCCGATCTGTTTGACAGCCGCCTTCCCACCAGCTAAGAACACCTGGGGATTGGTCCAGTTGAAGAAGTAATACTCCAGGTTAACAGGAGGTGGCTTCTTCCATGCCTCAAACGCTTTGCTCTTCTCTGTCAGAGTTAATTCCTGTGAGAAAGATCAAAAACAATGTTCAGAGAAACACAACGTGATGAGATGAGATGTCCTGAAAATCTCTAGGGAATATAAAAGATATAACCACTTAAGCCCTATTTTCTATTTGGTCGTCCTAAGATGCTGAGCGGCGAAAATAGCATTTCTGCAAGCTCACATGCATATGCATATTTATTCTTTTATATCATGTTTTTTTTTAATGTATTTTCTTTTGTGTTTTGTGACAAAAAAAGACAAAAGACAATACAGAGCAAAAGAGATTTAGTGCCCGGCAGCAGCAATATCCAAAGTAATCGTCTACTCAAAAACAATTTCTGTGAACATGGCCCCTTATATTTTTTATATTAGTTACAATATAAATGTTACCAATGTTACATTATGGTGTACATCTTCTGTCTCCTTCTCGGCCCCTAACAGCTGCGTCTTCATCTGGGATGCTGACTCATCATCGATGGTTGACATCTAGGGAGAGAGAGGAGACATATCATCTACTGTTGCCTTTAAGGAGAATTCCGGACTAGTCTTTTTCTTACCTTTATATGATGTTTTTACATCCTAGGACGAGTGGTACAGTAGAACATTTTCATAACTCCATACCGAGTCCAGTTTTTTGGTGATGTCTGACGTTCATAATGACAGAAACCTCACCACAGTGTTTTTGTCCCAAATGGGCCACCGTAGTGTTTACAAGCGGACTTGGATGAAATCACGGGTGAAATCTCATCTTGCGAGACCAGAGGGGCCCATCTAACACAAACACTGTGGAGAGTTTTCTGTCAATATGAACGTCAGATATCACAACCAAAAAGAGCAATAAAAATACATGATTTAGCGCACGGACCATCCGCTCACGTTTTTAGCTGCGGTGGACTCGGGATGGAGTTATGAAAATGTTCTACTGTACCACTCGTCCTATGATATAATAACATCATATAAAGGTAAGAAAAAGGCTAGTCCGGAATTCTACTTTAAGGCTAATTTATATTTTGGTTCAAGAGTAGGCAAGGCTATTTAACCTATACTTTGTTTGATGGGAAAGCATTGATTAGTAGGGTCATCTGTGGCACTTCCGTGACCGTGGAGAGCAAAGGTCCGTTTCGCAATGGATTTGTCATCTAGGAGGGTTATTAAACAAATTTAGCCGGGGTGTATTTTTAAAAGGGGCGGGGAAAATTTGACATTAAAACTGGGAAAGCATCTGTGTCATTTTTTATTTTAGATATTCAAAAAAAGCAGATTTATAAGCTCATAGCACGGCATGAAGTGACAAACTATGAGCTTGTAGATCTGCAATTATTTTTTTTCGTGACAACCTGTGCAAATCTTTGAATATATGTTTTTTAAGCAAACATTTTTTACTCACATCTTTGCTTCTGGGAGTCACTAGAACAAAATATTTTGCATTTGAAGGTCAACAATAGGTCAGTTATATAAACACCAAATATGTATTCCTTGACCAAAATAAGCTCTGAAACCATGTAGTGTGCATCATTGTAGGTCAAACCATTTAAAAAGTTAATTTTCACAGCAGCCATTTTGGATTTTGGTCTCTCACAAATTTTCCCTGCCCCTTTTAAAAATACACCCCGGCTAAATTTGTTTAATAACCCTCCTAGATGACAAATCCATTGAGAAACGGACCTTTGCTCTCCACGGTCACGGAAGTGCTACAGATGCTACAGTGCTAGATGTCATTCAGTATTTGGGATCAGGTGTGTACAATTCCAATAGTATAAACTTTTTAAATGGCTTTCATACACTATATATTTTTTCAAATGAGATGCTCACGGCTCAATGTATAATTCTATTGAGAAATCCAAAGAAATGCACAGACCGGGCGCTACCGTATATTTTAAGAGATTATCATTATCTTCCTTAAAAATTACAAAGATAAATCTTTAATAATAAGCAGGGGTGCACATAACTTTTTAGGTCTAGTACTCAGAAGAGCACCTGGAGATGTGACTTGGTGCGCACCAAACGAGTCGGTGTGAAGTCGCAACACTCGCTGCGAGGCAACACTCACACAATCACGTGCAGCATGCGTCCCCTCCCCCTGCGCCTAATGGCTGTATAGACAGGAGGGATTTCAGAAAAAAGGCCTTCTATAAGGAGGTTAGAGGCATTTGGGGGTAAAAGTTGGGAACAAGGCCATTTTACATAATTCAAGGGTGCTGAATCAGAAAAACACGGTTCCCAAGCAAAATTCTTAGTGCTTAACCTCCTAATTTGCATATCAAAATGGCTGCCGATTTTGAAGTATTTCTTAAATAACTCTATAACAAAGCAATCAAATCTGACAAATAAAGTGTATATATTTATATTCTGAGGGTCAGACAATGTGTGGAAGGTATTTATAATGTAATATATGTAAATAAATGTAAATAATGTAAATAAATATGCAAATTAGAGGCCACTATTACAGAAAACGGTTTCGTACTTAAAGTGATCCATCCGCATCCCCCTTATTTTATTTTATTTCTACTTATCTGTATTTTTACCATCCTTAAGACATCTAAAATACATATTTAGATCATGGAAAAATCCTGGTACATTTGGCCCCTGATGACCAAAAAATAAATTGCCCCCATGTATAACTCACCCCCAGAATGAGTTAGAGCCACAGAACTGGTACTGATAACTGAACACAAACTACTTTCAACACAACTATATAGAGTGGGATGGGGATGGCTATAGGTACACTTAGACGGCCAACAGGGACTAGCTGAAATGTATTAAGCCCCGCCCCTCTGTGTTCCTATTGGCTGGGCTTTAAACAGCCATAACTCCAATTCCCAGCATCGAAAACCTATGAAACTTCCTAGATGCGCTTAGACGGCCAACAGGGAAAGGCTGAAATTGTTTAAGCTATGTAGCCTAACTTTTCAGTTGATTGCCATACAGGCTTGTGTCCCCCCCCCCCACCTCCGATGGGCCCTGCCTAGTACAGCCTAGTCCAGCCTATTACTGCCTAGTCCTAGGACTAGGCTAGACCTGGGTGTACTAGGCTTTACTGTACTAGACTCTGCTGGGCTCTAATAGTCTGTTTTCAGCTCTAACAGGCTTTGCTAGGCTGTACTTGGCTTTATTAGGCTATAGAAAGCAGTACTTTACTTTGGCCTACAAATGTTCATGCAAAACTATTGGTGGTGCACACACAAACTATTGCCCGTGTACACAGTGGTTAATCCCAATGGTCTGAGTATCTACAGGGCTGACAAGGGACTAGCACAGCCTAGTTCAACCTAATAGAGACTAGTACAACCTAGTCTTAACTAGTCCAGTCTGTTCCATGCTAGTATAGCCTATATCGCCGTCCCCTAGTCTGTTCCATCAAAAGGCTGGACTAGGCTAGACCTGGGTGTACTAGGCTTTGATGTTGTAGTCTCTACTGGTCTCTAATAGACTGTTTTAAATTCCAGTAGGCTGTGCTGGTCTGTACAATGCTATATTAGGCTGTACAAGGCAGATCTGTACTATGGTCTACAAAGGTTCATGCAAAACTATTGATCGTGCACACACAAGCTATTGCCCGTGTTCACAGTGGTTAGTCCCAATGGTCTGAGTATCTACAGGGCTGACAAGAGCCTAGCACAGCCTAATAGAGCCTAGTATAGTCTAGTACAGCCTAGTACAGCGTAATCTATCCTAGTCCAGCCTTATCAGTCCTAGCATAGCCTTGTACCCCCTCCCCTATTCTGTTCTCCCAAAAGGCTGGACTAGTCATGGGTGTACTAGGTTGTACTATACTAGACTCTACTGGTCTATAATAGGCTGTTTTATGCTCTAGTAGGCTGTGCTAGGCTGTACTAGGCTCTATTATGCTGTGCAAGGCAGATCTGTACTATGGTCTACAAAGGTTCATGCAAAACTATTGCTCGTGCACACACAAGCTATTGCCCGTGTACACAGTGGTTAGTCCCTATGGGTTGAGGATCTACAGGGCTGACAAGAGCATAGTACAGCCTAATATAGCCCATTAGTACAGCCTAGTACAGCCTAGTACAGTCTCATCTATCCTAGTCCAGCCTTATCAGTCCTAGCATAGCCTGGTACCCCCTCCCCTATTATGTTCTCCCACCAGGCTGGACTAGGCTAGACCTGGGTGTACTAGGTTTTACTGTACTAGTCTCTGCTGGGCTCTAATGGTCTGCTTTCAGCTCTAGCAGCCTTTGCTAGGCTTTACTGGCTCTATTAGGCTATAGAAGGCAGTACTTTACTTTGGCCTACAAATGTTCATGCAAAACTATTTCTTGTGCACACACAAGCTATTGCCCGTGTACACAGTGGTTAGTCCCTATGGGTTGAGGATCTACAGGGCGGACAAGAGCCTAGTACAGCCTAATAGAGCCTATTAGAGTCTAGTACAGCCTATTACAACCTAGTCTAGCCTAGTCCGGCCTGTTCCATGCTAGTATAGCCTATACCACCCTCCCCTAGTCTGTTCTCCCAAAAGGCTGGACTAGTCTTGGATGTACTAAGCTGTACAGTACTAGACTCTACTGGTCTCTAATAGGCTTTTTAGCGGCTCTAGCCGCTCTATACCTGACTTTGTCCGTGTGCGTCAACGTTCTGATTGGTCAGGTGCGTCAACAAAGTGATTGGTCAAGCTTCACGCGACACATGGCTATAAACACATTATAAACACATATCGATGACAAAATGTATCAAAGGCGCCGCTACCTTCACACAGGGTGTGATTTTTTAATCTCTAGTAGGCTTTGCTAGGCTGTACTAGGCTATATTAGGCTGTACAAGGCAGATCTGTACTATGGTCTACAAAGGTTCATGCAAAACTATTGCTCGTGCACACACAAGCTATGGCCTGTGTACACAGTGGTTAGTCCCTATGGTCTGAGTATCTACAGGGCTGACAAGGGACTAGTAAAGCCTAATAGAGAGTATTAGAGTCTAGTACAACCTAGTACAACCTACTCTAGCCTAGTCCAACCTGTTCCATGCTAGTATAGCCTATAGAAATGATTTCATGTGCATGCCATAAGCAATGCACAACACGTTGTTGCAAATGCCGGAAATCTGGGTTACGATGCACAGCCATGTGTGCATGTCAGCAACGGAGTGATGATCAACCTCCTTGTATGAATGTGGTCTAGTGTCTAGACTTTCGTTCAACAATGGCCAATACAGTATCTTTAGAGTACTAAACCGTTATCTGTTATGGGGGCCGCTATTTTGCATATTTCGGAGTAGGCTGATTATTATATTATATTATATTATCATATTATATTACTTACAAATTCTTTACTCACATTGTAGAAACTGTAGACACTTCATTTGTCAATTTTGCTTGCCTGGCCACAGAGTTATTGAAGATAAAGGTGCGAATTTGCCAATTTGGCAGCCATTCAGATATGCAGATTAGAAGGTCAAAAACTAAACATTTAGCATGGGGAAAAAGTATGTATTTTAGATGTCCTAAGGATGGCAAAAATACAGATAATTAGGAACAAAATAAGGGGGATGCACCTTTTGCACCGTTTGAGTACTACGGTACATCATTTTATGTAATGGTGGCCTCTAATTTGCATATTTATTTACATTTATTTACATTTATTACATTACAAATATCTTCCACACATTGTATGACCCTCAGAACATAAATATAAACACTTTATTTGTCAGATTTGCTTGCTTTGTTATAGAGTTCTTTAAGAAATACTTCAAAATCGGCAGCCATTTTGATATGCAAATTAGGAGGTTAAGCACTAAGAATTTTGCTTGGGAACCGTGTTTTTCTGATTCAGCACCCTTGAATTATGTAAAATGGCCTTGTTCCCGACTTTTACCCCCAAATGCCTCTAACAATCACATATTTCAGAAATCCCACCGGTCTAGTACATGGGGCCGACGCGTGCTTTAGCGTGATTGTGTCAGTGTGGCTTCAGGAAGTAAATACCTAGCCTCGATCTCCAGGCTTTTATTTTTTAGTTTTGCTAAAAAAAAAAGCATGGAAATTCCTGTCCCAGCTGTTGGTACGCAAAAGCGCCTCGCGTCGTCTGATGTGCCGCGCATTATTTATTTTGGGTGCACATGAGCACCGGCGCACCAGTTATGTGCACCCCTGATAATAAGATATATTTGGCTGTCATCGCGAGACTGCAGTTGTTGACCGCTGTAAATAGACACGCGATGACAGCTGCGTTTTTACCGTCTTAATGCGTTGTCATGTGGACAGAGAGATTTTTGTAAACGGGGCCGTGTAGACGCAGAGATTTTCAAAAACGAAAAATCTCCGTTTATGAAAATACCCCTGTACGCGTGGACGAAGCCTTAATTTTAGCGATATATTTTTCACTAAAATGGGTAACCGTTTAAACGTCTCATCCCTATACATGTTATCTCGGTGCACAACAAAAACATTACTAGTCTGTATTGATGGCTGATACATCGATTCAGTCTTTTATATCTGCCTACCTCACTGACGAACATGATGGGGAAAATGGTCTCATTGATGAAAACTTTTGTTTGGCTGTTGGGAGAGAGGCAGAGAAAGGTCAAAGGTCAGTGAGGATAGCAAGAGGCTCAACGTGAGGCTGCAACGGGGAGCGCGTGCAGCGACAGTGATGTGGGTCAGAGTTGAACTTACGGGAAGTATGGCAATCTTTTCAGGATGATATTGAGCTGAGTTCTCCTACGGGTACGGATGGGAACCCCTGTGGTCTGGAGACACACACAAAGAGCATACATTTAAAGCTTTTTTAAAGCCTTTATTGATAGTAGAGTAGGTGAAATGCCAGAAATGGGCAGAGAGATGGGGAGTGACACGCAGCAAAGGCCGTCGGAATCGGAAATTCTGACATGTCAGAATACTGCGTGACCATTCAATGCCAATAGCTGATCTACAAGCTCACAATCTGCTGCAGCACGATGCTTTGTGAGCTTGTACATTGGCTATTTTGACATACAATGAGTGTATCTCTGCTGTCCGGCAGAAACCAGCTAACTCCAAAATGTTCATTTTTCAGGAAATGAAAAAAAAGTGGAGTTAGGAGGTTTTGTTCATCATTGATAAGAACAGCTGAATGGACCTCCAAGCTCAAAATGAGGTTGGAGGTCAGAAGGGGGTGGAGCCTGGAGTCAGCAAAACCTTTGAGGATCCAATGGAGTTAGCTGGTTTTGTCAGACGCGCTTTTTAATGCTTTTCATTGGTTCAATATTTGTTTACCAACACACAGACATAAAGTGTGTTCAATGGCCCTGATTTATGGGGAAAAAAAGCAAAAGCGTCAATATGGAGTTAGCTGGTTTCCGCCGGACAGCAACGATATCATATATAAGTGGGTTGCCACGTATATCATGTGGAAATCAAGACAAGTGGATGTAGCAATCATTCTGACATGGAAACATGGCCCGAGTCATCAAGGACATAATCTTGTATAATATATATGTGTTGTTTCCATTCTTTATTTTTAAGCCAAAGAAACATGTAATGCACGCACAAACCATACACTGTAAAAAAGAAATGGACAAAGTTACGGCCATAGACTCTACGGACCGTAAATGATTAGGTAATCATGTGGGGTCATGAATACTTGAGTCTAAAAGATACAAAGTACCGGCTGGATGTCGAGGTATGACTCATGTTCCTCCTTGTTGGGGTTCAGCCCTTCAATGGCGTTGATGTATTTGGGGTCTGCCTGATAGAAGTGGGGGAGAGACATCACCATAGGCGAAGGACGACCTGGTGGAAACAAGACGATGTGAGTAAAAGAAAAAGGGTAAACATCAAATCCTGTTCCACATACGGTCGGGACACAAAAAAAGCGGACAAGATAAAAACACAATGACCTGCCCATTATACTGTATAGTGGATCACAAAAAAACTGATGGCTCCCGAAATGAAACATTTGTCCTGCAACACACATGAAGAGAACATTGTCCTGCATTCAACAATCATGATTAGAGAGAGAGAGAGAGAGAGAGAGAGAGAGAGAGAGAGAGAGAGAGAGAGAGAGAGAGAGGGGAAGCTAACGCAACATTATGTCAACTTGTATTTATGTTTTCGGATGTTCACCCATAAAACAATCAATACAGTACATTCCATATGATGACAGTATCAGTATGCTAAACCTGGTCAGTTTGACATTATTGCTTTGGGACTGTTTTTGAATGTCTCAGAGTGAGATGATATGCATAAGCATGATAACGTCAGTTCAGGACTACAATATAAAAAGATGGTAAAAATGTATATACATTGTGGGTTAATAATGAATAGCCTGAATGCCTATGCGAGAATGTATGCAAGACAGTACAATTACATTTTACATTGTGGGTGGTCAATAATTAATAAATATTTAATCTGTTACTTCCAAGTGTTGCAACGAATTTTCTGCAAACGCCGACGTCGATTAGGCCCGTGCCCAGGCAGTCACGGCCCGGCATACAGAAGCCCTGGTTGGCGGGGTTTTCTGTGGGGCTCTGCAGCACGTCCACCGAGGGGGCAAAGCGGTAAGCATGGATGCCTTTCACCTCCACGTCTTTCACATAGCCCAGATGGACGGACCTGAGGAGGAACAGGAGTATTAGTGGCTATACGTTAGGGTAGTTCAGTCATTTACCTCACAACTAGATTGAGACCAATAATAGCTTCAGGGCATTGTATTTAAAATGTTAATAAAAATGTGAATATTAGATTTGATCTTGGCATTCAGGCTCTGCTATACATTACTCCCTGTTATGGTATGATAGAGCCAATGGAGGAAGATGGCCGCTTCCGTGTGAGCTCCACAACATTGTCAAATCATTTCTTTTTTAGCCTTTATTTTTTTATCTACACCGTCGGGAGTATAAGGAGTTATGACAGACAAGCACTTTTGGACATTAGCCCAGCAATCGCACACCAAATTATGGACTTTTTTGCTGAAAATCCACCACCCGGCTGGGTGGTGGGAGAAACCCCTTTTGTCTCCGCCGGGACAATAGAGCTGGCCTCGTCGTAAGATCGAGTAAACGTGGATTCAGCACGGAGAATACATGCATTGTTGTGCTAACTGAAACGTGGCTAATGGAGTTAGCATCTGATAATTCTATCAACCCCCTGGCTTCACTGATTATAGGAAAGACAGAGATGGACTGAGCGTTAAGCAATGTGAGGGTGCAATAACAAGGGCCAATGAGGGGTCAATAACAATCATGTTACCAAGATTGCTTTCTTTCATCTTAGAAATATTGCACAAATTAGAGACTATCTGTCGTTGGACGATGCAAAAACGTTGATCCACGCTTTGGTTTTCTCTCGGCTTGATTACTGCAATGCACTCTACTCTGGCCTGCCAAAGAAAACAACTGACAGATTACAACTTGTTCAAAATGCGGCAGCCAGAGTTTTAACTAAAACTAGCATGAGAGAACATATTACTCCAGTTCTAGCTTCACTACACTGGCTCTTTTACCAGTTTATAAAGCTCTAAATGGTCTGGCACCTTTCTACCTCTATGACTGCCTAGAGAGATATGTTCCAAACCGGCCCCTCAGGTCTTCAAGTGCTGACCTGCTCGAGGTGCCTACAATGACATATAAAAAAATACGGTTTCTGCTTCTACGGACCGACAGCGTGGAATAAACTCCCATTACACCTGAGACAGGCAACCTCTGTCGATAGCTTTAAAGCACAGCTCAAGACCTACTTCTTCGCTCTTGCTTTTAGCTGATTTTTTGGTTGATTTTTAAATCTCTGTGTTGTTACCCGCATGTCCTCACTCTATTGCCTGATTCACTGCCTTTTGCTATTATTTTAATGTTGTTTTATGCTTTTGCTTTTCCTTTTTTGCTTTATTGTTAAATTGGTTGTAACTGTAATTGTATTCTTGCTCTGTAAAGCACTTTGAGCTGCATTTCATGTCGTGAAAGGTGCTATACAAATAAAGTTTATTATTATTATGATTATGCACGGAACTGAATTTCACCCACTTTTTCTATTTCTGTAAACCTGTGATGTGACAATAAATCTCACTAATATGGGATATGGGACAAGGCAAGGGGCGTTCCCCCGCAAAAGTTGCTATTCCGGGACACCTGCTTTCCCCGCAAAACACCTGCACTACCCGTTACATTATGCATAGGTGTGGTTTGGGCGTTACAATGATAAAACCAATCACCGTGCCAGATGCCATTACCTTTAAGAGAAGACTGCGCTACCCATTATCCCCAATCCAATCTTACGCTCTCCTTTATCCCTGTCTGCAGTGTTGCCTGGTCTGATTATTATAAGCCACATTGAGCTTGTTTTTCCTGAAGTTGCTTGTAAATAATGGTAGAACGGTTGTCAGCTTATAGATCGTCTATTTTCAAATAGCCAACATATATAGATATGCACATTGTTTAATGGACGCCATATATAGGTTTGAAGTGCTCATGTGGCCTATTATAGTCGCTTCTTTTGGGCTTGTTTTCATAGACCTGGTTGCTTATTTCTCTCGCAAATGCTGGCAACACCTCTTCAGCTCTGGAGCCGCACCGTGGAGATTTTACATGGAACACATACTGTACACCCGATGTTTGGTTTCTATGCTCTGGACTTTGATTGCCTTTCAATAAAACCACATTTGATAGACATTAGTATCACCTACATGTTCCTGATTAGAGAGAATTTTATGTTTTTGTAATCAGTTCATTATTTCCTGCGTAATCTATGGATAAAACTGACTGTAATTTGGAGAGCATTGCATTGCGCGGCGCACAAATTGTCTTCTTTGAATAGACTAGCATCTTATATAAACACAATTGACACCCTCCGCCCTTCTGCTGATTATAGGAAAATTAGAATCACATAGATTTGTTGACAATAGCCTAGTACAGAGAGGTGCGCGCTGTGCGCCCTGGCCATCTCCAGGAATCCATTGCAGCCTGTGCCTCTACAAACCAAGTTGGCACTGCGGGTGAGTCTGCTGTGCGCTTTCCCAAAGGTGTGTGGGCAGAATAGCAATTTTGGGGATATAGCAACAACACGCCCACGACCACACCTCCACCCGAAAATAACGGTGTCGGCAAAATGGAAAGCGGGTAAAGCAGGTGCAGAATAGCGTATACAGGGACAGAGCCAGCTCCCTTACCCGTATTTAACGGGTAATGGGTAGAAAATCACAGGCAATGTTTAACGGGTGCGGCTTTAGATTGGTCTGGAATAGAGCGGGAAGTGCAATGAATCAGGTGAGCTTAAGTAGACCACCAATTTGGCCAGCTGCTTTACACACGCACACTTTAAAACCAAACTGGTCCAATAATCCTCAGTTACAAACAGTGGTGGAAAAAGTACTCACATGATTTACTTAAGTAAAAGTATCAATACTGCAATATAGTAATCCTCACTGGCAGGTGATACAACAGCAACACACAAATGTGTGTGGAGAGGAATCAATTGGCAACAAAACGACTACATTGGGGAGGAAAAAGGCCAGGATCAGAAGCCCAGGTGTGCACCTACCTGCAGAGGTCAGGGGAGAAGATGTAGAGCAGCTCCGTCCTGGAAAGCAGCGGGTGGAAGACGGTGCCGTCAGTGCCGTTGATCATGTTGCTCTGATTGGACGACCACCACGTCATCTCCCTGTTGACAGGTGTAAAACAAGCCAAATCAAAGGCTTGGTGTGACAGTGTTCTTAAGCATGCGTGGCAGTTTGCCTCCCCACAGACACCACACAACCATATCACCACTCACATTCCATACAATAGCCAGGTAGCATGCTAAGATAGTTTGGTGGGTGCACACACTGACGTAAGTCACTAAAGAGCCATTTACACCAAACAGGCACTGTAACGATTTTATTAAGCTGTTATGTGTATATATTGATCTGTCTTTTACCAAAATCTAATCAAATCAAAATCTCTGCCATCCACTTGAATTTGAAAGAGTTTTTAAACTATGTGTTATAGTGCTTGGTGTGAATGGCCATTAAGCCTTAAGGCTTGATTTACACATCATTTCTTGAAAACATGAGTCCTGGTCCTGTTATAGCGCTACCATGAGGCTGATTAAAACAAAACAAAAATATTCCTTGGCCTAGTGGGAATGCAAAGTTTCACAGTAATCTGACACTGTGTTCATGATTTGTGGCATTTTGTGCAAAACTTTGGAAGACAATTGTACCCAATCGGAAAGGAATATGGGAAATTTGACAGATATGTATTGATCACATGACTACAGAGATAATGCATACCGAATTGCGTGAGGGTTGGAAAAAATCCGCAGGAGCAGATTTATTTTTTGCAAAACTCTTATTATATCCCATTATAACAGACTGATTTGAAAAAAATGGTGGAGGTTTCTTGGCCTCCTGGGAGTGCGCGTGCAAACCTTCAGGCCGAATGATCCAGTGGTGCCCGAGATTAGCAGACATACAGACATACAAACTTTTTTTTATCCTCGCCTTTGGCAAGGATAAATAAGTAAACAAAAAAGCAGGGAGACAGGTCTCTCTATACCTCAGGCCGTTCCATGTGTCAATCTCCATGTAGTTCTGCTCCCCAGTGTGAAAGACAAACTCTTCTTCGTGAGTTTCATTTTTCTATGGAATGGAGACACAAGGTTCAGTGTGACAGCTGTAGCAACAACAACAATAAAACAGTGTATGCAATGGTGTTTTCTTTTCTCTATAGAGATATTCAGGAAAGTTCAGAGGTCTACGATGGTACACAGTTAAGGTGTACTACCTTCACATCTCCCTAAATATCGGTCCTCACCTTCCACATGAGGCCAAAATGTTCATCCACCCCAGGACTCTTTTCGTGGATTTTAGACAGCAGAGGGTCCTCGTAACCCCACAGCAGCTCGTGGACAGTGCGTGTCATGAAGAAGTTAAAATAGCTTTGAAACATAACATTTATGGCGTAGCCATGGAACAAGCTCGAGACGCTACTCATCACAGACTGGGGGAGCGGAGGGGGAGAAGAGACAGAAGGGAGAGCAACAAAGAAAAATATTAGGTATAGAATGCCTTACGGTGACAGAATAGATAAACCTTTGTATTGGTCCTGAGGGAGATGCAGGTGTCATAGCAGCAGTAGGCATGAAACACAGATACAGATAATAGTGCAGAGACACAAGTGTAGTCTAGCCCAGTGGTTTGGATCATGTTGATGAAACCCTGCCTGACCCAAACCCTAACCTTTAAAGGACAAGACCACTTTGGTAGAGGTTTGGGTTGTGTAGTTTAAGTTACCTTGCCATGATGTAACTCCAAACAACATAAGAATTGTAGGAGTTGACGAGCACTATGAATACACTGCATTGACACACGTCTTACCAGGACGGGAATGTTGACAGTGGTGATGACGTCAACCTCGGGGTCGCCGCATGACTTCTCAGGGACAAAGACAAACCTTTTGTGGTTCAGGACGGAAACCTTGGTGCCGTTGTCCAGGAATGTCACGTTCTCCCTCTGCGTGTATTCCCTGAGGCGGTGCAGTGGTGGAAAAAGTACTCAAATTGTTTACTTAAGCAAAAGTATCACACTTCGACACTAACTCTGGGGGAGCCCCCCAGCCCGGGATTGAACTGGGAACCTTGCGGTTTCCAGATCACTCTACCCAGCCACTCTACCCCTGAGCCACTGCCGTTAATATATCTTTTGTAACAATACTCAAAATCTACAAAGTAACTAGTAACTAAAGTTTTCAAATAATTGTAGTGGAGTAAAAGTACAATATTTGCCTCTGAGATGTATATGTACTTAGTAGTACAATAGTTACTTTACACCACTGTTTTAGAAATAATGTGCAACATGTCTTTTTATTTTCTTTTCACACACACAGAACAACCCTCGGTGATCCCAGATCAACAACATGTACAAACAACAGCTTTGGCCTTAGTCTTCCAAAAGAACCACGGCCACAAGTTATGTATTGTATTTGCATTGTATTTTATGTATTATATGTATGATGCATTGAGTACAATGGACCACAATGGAAACAAGCCTGTGGGTCTTTTTGCGCTATCCTTTTAGCATAACCTTTGACTGTACTACCTGCTAATAAAGTATTCAATCAATCAATCAATCAATCAATCAATCAATCAATCAATCGAAACACAGCCAAAGGCCTGGGGCGCTGTGAGCAAAGCATAACTAAGTAGAACCAGAATCGGAAAAGCTTCCAATACTGTCTGAAATGTTGGTATCTGTATCGGCGAGTATGTCAATCTATACCATTCTGACACCATGTCATTTATCACATGATGATATTATTTTACAGTAAACAATTATTTTGTATTTCGAATGCTTCACTTGATGTTGGCACTACAGTTTTATACTCTTACTGTACTATTTACATTATTATTTTACTAAGAAATGATTACGGAACATCTCTACCTGTAAGTGTAGGGCCCGATCTGTTTGACAGCCGCCTTCCCACCAGCTAAGAACACCTGGGGATTGGTCACGTTGAAGAAGTAATACTCCAGGTAAACAGGAGGTGGCTTCTTCCATGCCTCAAACGCTTTGCTCTTCTCTGTCAGAGGTAATTCCTGTGAGAAAGATCAAAAACAATGTTCAGAGAAACACAACGTGATGAGATGAGATGTCCTGAAAATCTCTAGGGAATATAAAAGATATAACCACTTAAGCCCTATTTTCTATTTGGTCGTCCTAAGATGCTGAGCGGCGAAAATAGCATTTCTGCAAGCTCACAATGCATATGCATATTTATTCTTTTATATCATGTTTTTTTTTAATGTATTTTCTTTTGTGTTTTGTGACAAAAAAAGACAAAAGACAATACAGAGCAAAAGAGATTTAGTGCCCGGCAGCAGCAATATCCAAAGTAATCGTCTACTCAAAAACAATTTCTGTGAACATGGCCCCTTATATTTTTTATATTAGTTACAATATAAATGTTACCAATGTTACATTATGGTGTACATCTTCTGTCTCCTTCTCGGCCCCTAACAGCTGCGTCTTCATCTGGGATGCTGACTCATCATCGATGGTTGATATCTAGGGAGAGAGAGGAGACATATCCATCTACTGTTGCCTTTAAGGAGAATTCCGGACAAGTCTTTTTCTTACCTTTATATGATGTTTTTACATCCTAGGACGAGTGGTACAGTAGAACATTTTCATAACTCCATACCGAGTCCAGTTTTTTTGTGATATCTGACGTTCATAATGACAGAAACCTCACCACAGTGTTTTTGTCCCAAATGGGCCACCGTAGTGTTTACAAGCGGACTTGGATGAAATCACGGGTGAAATCTCATCTTGCGAGACCAGAGGGGCCCATCTAACACAAACACTGTGGAGAGTTTTCTGTCAATATGAACGTCAGATATCACAACCAAAAAGAGCAATAAAAATACATGATTTAGCGCACGGACCATCCGCTCACGTTTTTAGCTGCGGTGGACTCGGGATGGAGTTATGAAAATGTTCTACTGTACCACTCGTCCTATGATATAATAACATCATATAAAGGTAAGAAAAAGGCTAGTCCGGAATTCTACTTTAAGGCTAATTTATATTTTGGTTCTATGGTTTGTCTGTAAAACATCTATAGGCCTACAGTAGGCAAGGCTATTTAACCTATACTTTGTTTGATGGGAAAGCATTGATTAGTAGGGTCATCTGTGGCACTTCCGTGACCGTGGAGAGCAAAGGTCCGTTTCGCAATGGATTTGTCATCTAGGAGGGTTATTAAACAAATTTAGCCGGGGTGTACTTTTAAAAGGGGCGGGGAGAATTTGACATTAAAACTGGGAAAGCATCTGTGTCATTTTTTATTTTAGATATTCAAAAAAAGCAGATTTATAAGCTCATAGCACGGCATGAAGTGACAAACTATGAGCTTGTAGATCTGCAATTATTTTTTTTCGTGACAACCTGTGCAAATCTTTGAATATATGTTTTTTTAAGCAAACATTTTTTACTCACATCTTTGCTTCTGGGAGTCACTAGAACAAAATATTTTGCATTTGAAGGTCAACAATAGGTCAGTTATATAAACACCAAATATGTATTCCTTGACCAAAATAAGCTCTGAAACCATGTAGTGTGCATCATTGTAGGTCAAACCATTTAAAAAGTTCATTTTCACAGCAGCCATTTTGGATTTTGGTCTCTCACAAATTTTCCCTGCCCCTTTTAAAAATACACCCCGGCTAAATTTGTTTAATAACCCTCCTAGATGACAAATCCATTGAGAAACGGACCTTTGCTCTCCACGGTCACGGAAGTGCTACAGATGCTACAGTGCTAGATGTCATTCAGTATTTGGGATCAGGTGTGTACAATTCCAATAGTATAAACTTTTTAAATGGCTTTCATACACTATATATTTTTTCAAATGAGATGCTCACGGCTCAATGTATAATTTTATTGAGAAATCCAAAGAAATGCACAGACCGGGCGCTACCGTATATTTTAAGAGATTATCATTATCTTCCTTAAAAATTACAAAGATAAATCTTTAATAATAAGCAGGGGTGCACATAACTTTTTAGGTCTAGTACTCAGAAGAGCACCTGGAGATGTGACTTGGTGCGCACCAAACGAGTCGGTGTGAAGTCGCAACACTCGCTGCGAGGCAACACTCACACAATCACGTGCAGCATGCGTCCCCTCCCCCTGCGCCTAATGGCTGTACATGGGGCCGACGCGTGCTTTAGCGTGATTGTGTCAGTGTGGCTTCAGGAAGTAAATACCTAGCCTCGATCTCCAGGCTTTTATTTTTTAGTTTTGCTAAAAAAAAAAGCATGGAAATTCCTGTCCCAGCTGTTGGTACGCAAAAGCGCCTCGCGTCGTCTGATGTGCCGCGCATTATTTATTTTGGGTGCACATGAGCACCTGCGCACCAGTTATGTGCACCCCTGATAATAAGATATATTTGGCTGTCATCGCGAGACTGCAGTTGTTGACCGCTGTAAATAGACACGCGATGACAGCTGCGTTTTTACCGTCTTAATGCGTTGTCATGTGGACAGAGAGATTTTTGTAAACGGGGCCGTGTAGACGCAGAGATTTTCAAAAACGAAAAATCTCCGTTTATGAAAATACCCCTGTACGCGTGGACGAAGCCTTAATTTTAGCGATATATTTGGGTAACCGTTTAAACGTCTCATCCCTATACATGTTATCTCGGTGCACAACAAAAACATTACTAGTCTGTATTGATGGTTGATACATCGATTCAGTCTTTTATATCTGCCTACCTCACTGACGAACATGATGGGGAAAATGGTCTCATTGATGAAAACTTTTGTTTGGCTGTTGGGAGAGAGGCAGAGAAAGGTCAAAGGTCAGTGAGGATAGCAAGAGGCTCAACGTGAGGCTGCAACGGGGAGCGCGTGCAGCGACAGTGATGTGGGTCAGAGTTGAACTTACGGGAAGTATGGCAATCTTTTCAGGATGATATTGAGCTGAGTTCTCCTACGGGTACGGATGGGAACCCCTGTAGTCTGGAGACACACACAAAGAGCATACATTTAAAGCTTTTTTAAAGCCTTTATTGATAGTACAGTAGGTGAAATGCCAGAAATGGGCAGAGAGATGGGGAGTGACACGCAGCAAAGGCCGTCGGAATCGGAAATTCTGACATGTCAGAATACTGCGAAAAAACGTGACCATTCAATGCCAATAGCTGATCTACAAGCTCACAATCTGCTGCAGCGCGATGCTTTGTGAGCTTGTACATTGGCTATTTTGACATACAATGAGTGTATCTCTGCTGTCCGGCAGAAACCAGCTAACTCCAAAATGTTCATTTTTCAGGAAATTTAAAAAAAAGTGGAGTTAGGAGGTTTTGTTCATCATTGATAAGAACAGCTGAATGGACCTCCAAGCTCAAAATGAGGTTGGACGTCAGAAGGGGGTGGAGCCTGGAGTCAGCAAAACCTTTGAGGATCCAATGGAGTTAGCTGGTTTTGTCAGACGCGCTTTTTAATGCTTTTCATTGGTTCAATATTTGTTTACCAACACACAGACATAAAGTGTGTTCAATGGCCCTGATTTATGGGGAAAAAAAGCAAAAGCGTCAATATGGAGTTAGCTGGTTTCCGCCGGACAGCAACGATATCATATACTGTATAAGTTGGTTGCCACGTATATCATGTGGAAATCAAGACAAGTGGATGTAGCAATCATCCTGACATGGAAACATGGCCCGAGTCATCAAGGACATAATCTTGTATAATATATATGTGTTGTTTCCATTCTTTATTTTTAAGCCAAAGAAACATGTAATGCACGCACAAACCATACACTGTAAAAAAGAAATGGACAAAGTTACGGCCATAGACTCTACGGACCGTAAATGATTAGGTAATCATGTGGGGTCACGAATACTTGAGTCTAAAAGATACAAAGTACCGGCTGGATGTCGAGGTATGACTCATGTTCCTCCTTGTTGGGGTTCAGCCCTTCAATGGCGTTGATGTATTTGGGGTCTGCCTGATAGAAGTGGGGGAGAGACATCACCATAGGCGAAGGACGACCTGGTGGAAACAAGACGATGTGAGTAAAAGAAAAAGGGTAAACATCAAATCCTGTTCCACATACGGTCGGGACACAAAAAAAGCGGACAAGATAAAAAGACAATGACCTGTCCATTATACTGTATAGTGGATCACAAAAAACTGATGGCTCCCGAAATGAAACATTTGTCCTGCGACACACATGAAGAGAACATTGTCCTGAATTCAACAATCATGATTAGAGAGAGAGAGAGAGAGAGAGAGAGAGAGAGAGAGAGAGAGAGAGAGAGAGAGAGAGAGAGAGAGAGAGAGAGGGGAAGCTAACGCAACATTATGTCAACCTGTATTTATGTTTTGGGACGTTCACCCATAAAACAATCAATACAGTACATTCCATATGATGACAGTATCAGTATGCTAAACCTGGTCAGTTTGACATTATTGCTTTGGGACTGTTTTTGAATGTCTCAGAGTGAGATGATATGCATAAGCATGATAACGTCAGTTCAGGACTACAATATAAAAAGATGGTAAAAATGTATATACATTGTGGGTTAATAATGAATAGCCTGAATGTATGCGAGTATAAGACAGTGAAATTACATTTTACATTGTGGGTGTGGATTACATTGTGGGTGGTCAATAATTAATAAATATTTAATCTGTTACTTCCAAGTGTTGCAACGAGTTTTCTGCAACCGCCGACATCGAGCAGGCCCGTGCCCAGGCAGTCACGGCCCGGCAAACAGAAGCCCTGGTTGGCGGGGTTTTCTGTGGGGCTCTGCAGCACGTCCACCGAGGGGGCAAAGCGGTAAGCATGGATGCCTTTCACCGCCACGTCTTTCACATAGCCCAGATGGACGGACCTGAGGAGGAACAGGAGTATTAGTGGCTATACGTTAGGGTAGTTCAGTCATTTAACTCACAACTAGATTGAGACCAATAATAGCTTCAGGGCATTGTATTTATACAATGTTAATAAAAATGTTAATATTAGATTTGATCTTGGCATTCAGGCTCTGCTATACATTACTCCCTGTTATGGTATGATAGAGCCAATGGAGGAAGATGGCCGCTTCCGTGTGAGCTCCACAACATTGTCAAATCATTTATTTTTTTGCCTTTATTTTTTTATCTACACCGTCGGGAGTATAAGGAGTTATGACAGACAAGCACTTTTGGACATTAGCCCAGCAATCGCACACCAAATTATGGACTTTTTTGCTGAAAATCCACCACCCGGGTGGTGGGAGAAACCCCTTTTGTCTCCGCCGGGACAATAGAGCTGGCCTCGTCGTAAGATCGAGTAAACGTGGATTCAGCACGGAGAATACATGCATTGTTGTGCTAACTGAAACGTGGCTAATGGAGTTAGCATCTGATAATTCTATCAACCCCCTGGCTTCACTGATTATAGGAAAGACAGAGATGGACTGAGCGTTAAGCAATGTGAGGGTGCAATAACAAGGGCCAATGAGGGGTCAATAACAATCATGTTACCAAGATTGCTTTCTTTCATCTTAGAAATATTGCACGAATTAGAGACTATCTGTCGTTGGACGATGCAAAAACGTTGATCCATGCTTTGGTTTTCTCTCGGCTTGATTACTGCAATGCACTCTACTCTGGCCTGCCAAAGAAAACAACTGACAGATTACAACTTGTTCAAAATGCGGCAGCCAGAGTTTTAACTAAAACTAGCATGAGAGAACATATTACTCCAGTTCTAGCTTCACTACACTGGCTCTTTTACTAGTTTATAAAGCTCTAAATGGTCTGGCACCTTTCTACCTCTATGACTGCCTAGAGAGATATGTTCCAAACCGGCCCCTCAGGTCTTCAAGTGCTGACCTGCTCGAGGTGCCTACAATGACATATAAAAAAATACGGTTTCTGCTTCTACGGACCGACAGCGTGGAATAAACTCCCATTACACCTGAGACAGGCAACCTCTGTCGATAGCTTTAAAGCACAGCTCAAGACCTACTTCTTCACTCTTGCTTTTAGCTGATTTTTTGGTTGATTTTTAAATCTCTGTGTTGTTACCCGCATGTCCTCACTCTATTGCCTGATTCACTGCCTTTTGCTATTATTTTAATGTTGTTTTATGCTTTTGCTTTTCCTTTTTTGCTTTATTGTTAAATTGGTTGTAACTGTAATTGTATTCTTGCTCTGTAAAGCACTTTGAGCTGCATTTCATGTCGTGAAAGGTGCTATACAAATAAAGTTTATTATTATTATGATTATGCACGGAACTGAATTTCACCCACTTTTTCTATTTCTGTAAACCTGTGATGTGACAATAAATCTCACTAATATGGGATATGGGACAAGGAAAGGGGCGTTCCCCCGCAAAAGTTGCTATTCCGGGACACCTGCTTTCCCCGCAAAACACCTGCACTACCCGTTACATTATGCATAGGTGTGGTTTGGGCCTTACAATGATAAAACCAATCACCGTGCCAGATGCCATTACCTTTAAGAGAAGACTGCGCTACCCATTATCCCCAATCCAATCTTACGCTCTCCTTTATCCCTGTCTGCAGTGTTGCCTGGTCTGATTATTATAAGCCACATTGAGCTTGTTTTTCCTGAAGTTTCTTGTAAATAATGGTAGAAC
Source organism: Gymnoscopelus microlampas (assembly GCF_963454915.1). Classification (NCBI taxonomy): domain Eukaryota; kingdom Metazoa; phylum Chordata; class Actinopteri; order Myctophiformes; family Myctophidae; genus Gymnoscopelus; species Gymnoscopelus microlampas. The sequence goes on from NC_139949.1 coordinate 8,347,693, forward strand.
GGTTGTCAGCTTATAGATCGTCTATTTTCAAATAGCCAACATATATAGATATGCACATTGTTTAATGGACGCCATATATAGGTTTGAAGTGCTCATGTGGCCTATTATAGTCGCTTCTTTTTCACCGTGGAGATTTTACATGGAACACATACTGTACACCCGATGTTTGGTTTCTATGCTCTGGACTTTGATTGCCTTTCAATAAAACCACATTTGATAGACATTAGAATCACCTACATGTTACTGATTAGAGAGAATTTTATGTTTTTGTAATCAGTTCATTATTTCCTGCGTAATCTATGGATAAAACTGACTGTAATTTGGAGAGCATTGCATTGCGCGGCGCACAAATTGTCTTCTTTGAATAGACTAGCATCTTATATAAACACAATTGACACCCTCCGCCCTTCTGCTGATTGCCCTGGCCATCTCCAGGAATCCATTGCAGCCTGTGCCTCTACAAACCAAGTTGGCACTGCGGGTGTTTTTAGAGTCTGCTTTGCGCTTTCCCAAAGGTGTGTGGGCAGAATAGCAATTTTGGGGATATAGCAACAACACGCCCACGACCACACCTCCACCCGAAAATAACGGTGTCGGCAAAATGGAAAGCGGGTATAGCAGGTGCAGAATAGCGTATACAGGGACAGAGCCAGCTCCCTTACCCGTATTTAACGGGTAATGGGTAGAAAATCACAGGCAATGTTTAACGGGTGGGGCTTTAGATTGGTCTGGAATAGAGCGGGAAGTGCAATGAATCAGGTGAGCTTAAGTAGATCGCCAATTTGGCCAGCTGCTTTACACACGCACACATTAAAACCAAACAGGTCCAATAAGCCTCAGTTACAAACAGTGGTGGAAAAAGTACTCACATGATTTACTTAAGTAAAAGTATCAATACTGCAATATAGTAATCCTCACTGGCAGGTGATACAACAGCAACACACAAATGTGTGTGGAGAGGAATCAATTGGCAACAAAACGGCTACATTGGGGAGGAAAAAGGCCAGGATCAGAAGCCCAGGTGTGCACCTACCTGCAGAGGTCAGGGGAGAAGATGTAGAGCAGCTCCGTCCTGGAAAGCAGCGGGTGGAAGACGGTGCCGTCAGTGCCGTTGATCATGTTGCTCTGATTGGACGACCAGCAAGTCATCTCCCTGTTGACAGGTGTAAAACAAGCCAAATCAAAGGCTTGGTGTGACAGTGTTCTTAAGCATGCGTGGCAGTTTGCCTCGCCACAGACACCACACAACCATATCACCACTCACATTCCATACAATAGCCAGGTAGCATGCTAAGATAGTTTGGTGGGTGCACACACTGACGTAAGTCACTAAAGAGCCATTTACACCAAGCAGGCACTGTAACGATTTTATTAAGCTGCTATGTGTATATCCTGGGTTTAAGTTATATTGTGTACTCGTATATATTTTACCAAAATCAAATCAAATCAAAATCTCTGCCATCCACTTGATTTTGAGTGATTTTTTAAACTATGTGTTATAGTGCTTGGTGTGAATGGCCATTAAGCCTTAAGGCTTGATTTACATATCATTTCTTGACAACATGAATTGTCTGGTCCTGTTATATAGCGCTTCAATGAGGCTGATTATAACAAAACAAAAATCTTCCTTGGCCTAGTGGGAATGCAACGTTTCACAGCAATCTGACACTGTGTTCATGATTTGTGGCATTTTGTGCAAAACTTTGGAAGCCAATTGTACCCAATCGGAAAGGAATATGGGAAATTTGACAGATATGTATTGATCACTTGACTACAGAGATAATGCATACCGAATTGCGAGAGGGTTGGAAAAAATCCGCAGGAGCAGATTTATTTTTTGCAAAACTCTTATTATATCCCATTATAACAGACTAATTTGAAAAAAACTGGTGGAGGTTTCTTGGCCTCCTGGGAGTGTGCGTGCAAACCTTCACGCCGAATGGTCCAGTGGTGCCCGAGATTAGCAGACATACAGACATACAAACTTTTTTTTATCCTCGCCTTTGGCAAGGATAAATAAGTAAACAAAAAAGCAGGGAGACAGGTCTCTCTATACCTCAGGCCGCTCCATGTGTCAATCTCCATGTAGTTCTGCTCCCCAGTGTGAAAGACAAACTCTTCTTTGTGAGTTTCATTTTTCTATGGAATGGAGACACAAGGTTCAGTGTGACAGCTGTAGCAACAACAACAATAAAACAGTGTATGCAATGGTGTTTTCTTTTCTCTATAGAGATATTCAGGAAAGTTCAGAGGTCTACGATGGTACACAGTTAAGGTGTACTACCTTCACATCTCCCTAAATATTGGTCCTCACCTTCCACATGAGGCCAAAATGTTCATCCACCTCAGGCCACTTTTCGTGGATTTTAGACAGCAGAGGGTCCTCGTAGCCCCACAGCAGCTCGTGGACAGTGCGTGTCATGAAGAAGTTAAAATATCTTTGAAACATAACATTTATGGCGTAGCCATGGAACAAGCTCGAGACGCTACTCATCACAGACTGGGGGAGCGGAGGGGGAGAAGAGACAGAAGGGAGAGCAACAAAGAAAAAGATTAGGTATAGAATGCCTTACGGTGACAGAATAGATAAACCTTTGTATTGGTCCTGAGGGAGATGCAGGTGTCATAGCAGCAGTAGGCATGAAACACAGATACAGATAATAGTGCAGAGACACAAGTGTAGTCTCGCCCAGTGGTTTGGATCATGTTGATGAAACCCTGCCTGACCCAAACCCTAACCTTTAAAGGACAAGACCACTTTGGTAGAGGTTTGGGTTGTGTAGTTTAAGTTACCTTGCCATGATGTAACTCCAAACAACATAAGAATTGTAGGAGTTGACGAGCACTATGAATACACTGCATTGACACACGTCTTACCAGGACGGGAATGTTGACAGTGGCGATGACGTCAACCTCGGGGTCGCCGCATGACTTCTCAGGGACAAAGACAAACCTTTTGTGGTTCAGGACGGAAACCTTGGTGCCGTTCTCCAGGAATGTCACGTTCTCCCTCTGCGTGTATTCCCTGAGGCGGTGCAGTGGTGGAAAAAGTACTCAAATTGTTTACTTAAGTAAAAGTATCACACTTCGACACTAACTCTGGGGGAGCCCCCCAGCCCGGGATTGAACTGGGAACCTTGCGGTTTCCAGATCACTCTACCCAGCCACTCTACCCCTGAGCCACTGCCGTTAATATATGTTTTGTAACAATACTCAAAATCTACAAAGTAACTAGTAACTAAAGTTTTCAAATAATTGTAGTGGAGTAAAAGTACAATATTTGCCTCTGAGATGTATATGTACTTAGGCGTACAATAGTTACTTTACACCACTGTTTGAGAAATAATGTGCAACATGTCTTTTTCTTTTCTTTTCACACACACAGAACAACCCACGGTGATCCCAAATCAACAACATGTACAAACAACAGCTTTGGCCTTAGTCTTCCAAATGAACCACGGCCACAAGTTATGTATTGTATTTGCATTGTATTTTATGTATTATATGTATGATGCATTGAGTACAATGGACCACAATGGAAACAAGCCTGTGGGTCTTTTTGCGCTATCCTTTTAGCATAACCTTTGACTGTACTACCTGCTAATAAAGTATTCAATCAATCAATCAATCAATCAATCAATCAATCAATCGAAACACAGCCAGAGGCCTGGGGCGCTGTGAGCAAAGTACGGCAAAGCATAACTAAGTAGAACCAGAATCGGAAAAGCTTCCAATACTGTCTGAAATGTTGGTATCTGTATCGGCGAGTATGTCAATCTATACCATTCTGACACCATGTCATTTATCACATGATGATATTATTTTACAGTAAACAATTATTTTGTATTTCGAATGCTTCACTTGATGTTGGCACTACAGTTTTATACTCTTACTGTACTATTTACATTATTATTTTACTAAGAAATGATTACGGAACATCTCTACCTGTAAGTGTAGGGCCCGATCTGTTTGACAGCCGCCTTCCCACCAGCTAAGAACACCTGGGGATTGGTCACGTTGAAGAAGTAATACTCCAGGTAAACAGGAGGTGGCTTCTTCCATGCCTCAAACGCTTTGCTCTTCTCTGTCAGAGGTAATTCCTGTGAGAAAGATCAAAAACAATGTTCAGAGAAACACAACGTGATGAGATGAGATGTCCTGAAAATCTCTAGGGAATATAAAAGATATAACCACTTAAGCCCTATTTTCTATTTGGTCGTCCTAAGATGCTGAGTGGCGAAAATAGCATTTCTGCAAGCTCACAATGCATATGCATATTTATTCTTTTATATCATGTTTTTTTTTAATGTATTTTCTTTTGTGTTTTGTGACAAAAAAAGACAAAACAGAGCAAAAGAGATTTAGTGCCCGGCAGCAGCAATATCCAAAGTAATCGTCTACTCAAAAACAATTTCTGTGAACATGGCCCCTTATATTTTTTATATTAGTTACAATATAAATGTTACCAATGTTACATTATGGTGTACATCTTCTGTCTCCTTCTCGGCCCCTAACAGCTGCGTCTTCATCTGGGATGCTGACTCATCATCGATGGTTGACATCTAGGGAGAGAGAGGAGACATATCCATCTACTGTTGCCTTTAAGGAGAATTCCGGACTAGTCTTTTTCTTACCTTTATATGATGTTTTTACATCCTAGGACGAGTGGTACAGTAGAACATTTTCATAACTCCATACCGAGTCCAGTTTTTTTGTGATATCTGACGTTCATAATGACAGAAACCTCACCACAGTGTTTTTGTCCCAAATGGGCCACCGTAGTGTTTACAAGCGGACTTGGATGAAATCACGGGTGAAATCTCATCTTGCGAGACCAGAGGGGCCCATCTAACACAAACACTGTGGAGAGTTTTCTGTCAATATGAACGTCAGATATCACAACCAAAAAGAGCAATAAAAATACATGATTTAGCGCACGGACCATCCGCTCACGTTTTTAGCTGCGGTGGACTCGGGATGGAGTTATGAAAATGTTCTACTGTACCACTCGTCCTATGATATAATAACATCATATAAAGGTAAGAAAAAGGCTAGTCCGGAATTCTACTTTAAGGCTAATTTATATTTTGGTTCTATGGTTTGTCTGTAAAACATCTATAGGCCTACAGTAGGCAAGGCTATTTAACCTATACTTTGTTTGATGGGAAAGCATTGATTAGTAGGGTCATCTGTGGCACTTCCGTGACCGTGGAGAGCAAAGGTCCGTTTCGCAATGGATTTGTCATCTAGGAGGGTTATTAAACACATTCAGCCGGGGTGTATTTTTAAAAGGGGCGGGGAAAATTTGACATTAAAACTGGGAAAGCATCTGTGTCATTTTTTATTTTAGATATTCAAAAAAAGCTGATTTATAAGCTCATAGCACGGCATGAAGTGACAAACTATGAGCTTGTAGATCTGCAATTATTTTTTTTCGTGACAACCTGTGCAAATCTTTGAATATATGTTTTTTAAGCAAACATTTTTTACTCACATCTTTGCTTCTGGGAGTCACTAGAACAAAATATTTTGCATTTGAAGGTCAACAATAGGTCAGTTATATAAACACCAAATATGTATTCCTTGACCAAAATAAGCTCTGAAACCATGTAGTGTGCATCATTGTAGGTCAAACCATTTAAAAAGTTCATTTTCACAGCAGCCATTTTGGATTTTGGTCTCTCACAAATTTTCCCTGCCCCTTTTAAAAATACACCCCGGCTAAATTTGTTTAATAACCCTCCTAGATGACAAATCCATTGAGAAACGGACCTTTGCTCTCCACGGTCACGGAAGTGCTACAGATGCTACAGTGCTAGATGTCATTCAGTATTTGGGATCAGGTGTGTACAATTCCAATAGTATAAACTTTTTAAATGGCTTTCATACACTATATATTTTTTCAAATGAGATGCTCACGGCTCAATGTATAATTTTATTGAGAAATCCAAAGAAATGCACAGACCGGGCGCTACCGTATATTTTAAGAGATTATCATTATCTTCCTTAAAAATTACAAAGATAAATCTTTAATAATAAGCAGGGGTGCACATAACTTTTTAGGTCTAGTACTCAGAAGAGCACCTGGAGATGTGACTTGGTGCGCACCAAACGAGTCGGTGTGAAGTCGCAACACTCGCTGCGAGGCAACACTCACACAATCACGTGCAGCATGCGTCCCCTCCCCCTGCGCCTAATGGCTGTACATGGGGCCGACGCGTGCTTTAGCGTGATTGTGTCAGTGTGGCTTCAGGAAGTAAATACCTAGCCTCGATCTCCAGGCTTTTATTTTTTAGTTTTGCTAAAAAAAAAAGCATGGAAATTCCTGTCCCAGCTGTTGGTACGCAAAAGCGCCTCGCGTCGTCTGATGTGCCGCACATTATTTATTTTGGGTGCACATGAGCACCTGCGCACCAGTTATGTGCACCCCTGATAATAAGATATATTTGGCTGTCATCGCGAGACTGCAGTTGTTGACCGCTGTAAATAGACACGCGATGACAGCTGCGTTTTTACCGTCTTAATGCGTTGTCATGTGGACAGAGAGATTTTTGTAAACGGGGCCGTGTAGACGCAGAGATTTTCAAAAACGAAAAATCTCCGTTTATGAAAATACCCCTGTACGCGTGGACGAAGCCTTAATTTTAGCGATATATTTGGGTAACCGTTTAAACGTCTCATCCCTATACATGTTATCTCGGTGCACAACAAAAACATTACTAGTCTGTATTGATGGCTGATACATCGATTCAGTCTTTTATATCTGCCTACCTCACTGACGAACATGATGGGGAAAATGGTCTCATTGATGAAAACTTTTGTTTGGCTGTTGGGAGAGAGGCAGAGAAAGGTCAAAGGTCAGTGAGGATAGCAAGAGGCTCAACGTGAGGCTGCAACGGGGAGCGCGTGCAGCGACAGTGATGTGGGTCAGAGTTGAACTTACGGGAAGTATGGCAATCTTTTCAGGATGATATTGAGCTGAGTTCTCCTACGGGTACGGATGGGAACCCCTGTGGTCTGGAGACACACACAAAGAGCATTCATTTAAAACACTTTTTTCTCCTTTATTTTTGGGCCTTTTTTAAAGCCTTTATTGATAGTACAGTAGGTGAAATGGGCAGAGAGATGGGGAGTGACACGCAGCAAAGGCCGTCGGAATCGGAAATTCCGACATGTCAGAATACTGCGAAAATACTGCGATTCTGATTCTGATTCTGAAATACGTGACCATTCAATGCCAATAGCTGATCTACAAGCTCACAATCTGCTGCAGCGCGATGCTTTGTGAGCTTGTACATTGGCTATTTTGACATACAATGAGTGTATCTCTGCTATCCGGCAGAAACCAGCTAACTCCAAAATGTTCATTTTTCAGGAAATTAAAAAAAAAGTGGAGTTAGGAGGTTTTGTTCATCATTGATAAGAACAGCTGAATGGACCTCCAAGCTCACAATGAGGTTGGAGGTCAAAAGGGGGTGGAGCCTGGAGTCAGCAAAACCTTTGAGGATCCAATGGAGTTAGCTGGTTTTGTCAGACGCGCTTTTTAATGCTTTTCATTGGTTCAATATTTGTTTACCAACACACAGACATAAAGTGTGTTCAATGGCCCTGATTTATGGGGAAAAAAAGCAAAAGCGTCAATATGGAGTTAGCTGGTTTCCGCCGGACAGCAACAATATCATACAGTATATAAGTTGGTTGCCACGTATATCATGTGGAAATCAAGACAAGTGGATGTAGCAATCATCCTGACATGGAAACATGGCCCGAGTCATCAAGGACATAATCTTGTATAATATATATGTGTTGTTTCCATTCTTTATTTTTAAGCCAAAGAAACATGTAATGCACGCACAAACCATACACTATAAAAAAGAAATGGACAAAGTTACGGCCATAGACTCTACGGACCGTAAATGATTAGGTAATCATGTGGGGTCATGAATACTTGAGTCTAAAAGATACAAAGTACCGGCTGGATGTCGAGGTATGACTCATGTTCCCCCTTGTTGGGGTTCAGCCCTTCAATGGCGTTGATGTATTTGGGGTCTGCCTGATAGAAGTGGGGGAGAGACATCACCATAGGCGAAGGACGACCTGGTGGAAACAAGACGATGTGATTAAAAACAAATAGGGTAAACATCAAATCCTGTTCCACATACGGTCGGGACACAAAAAAAGCGGACAAGATAAAAACACAATGACCTGCCCATTATACTGTATAGTGGATCACAAAAAACTGATGGCTCCCGAAATGAAACATTTGTCCTGCGACACACATGAAGAGAACATTGTCCTGCATTCAACAATCATGATTAGAGAGAGAGAGAGAGAGAGAGAGAGAGAGAGAGAGAGAGAGAGAGAGAGAGAGAGAGAGAGAGAGAGAGAGAGAGAGAAGCTAACGCAACATTATGTCAACCTGTATTTATGTTTTGGGACGTTCACCCATAAAACAATCAATACAGTACATTCCATATGATGACAGTATCAGTATGCTAAACCTGGTCAGTTTGACATTATTGCTTTGGGACTGTTTTTGAATGTCTCAGAGTGAGATGATATGCATAAGCATGATAACGTCAGTTCAGGACTACAATATAAAAAGATGGTAAAAATGTATATACATTGTGGGTTAATAATGAATAGCCGGAATGTATGCGAGAATGTATGCAAGACAGTAAAATCACATTTTACATTGTGGGTGGTCAATAATTAATAAATATTTAATCTGTTACTTCCAAGTGTTGCAACGAATTTTCTGCAAATGCCGATGTCGATTAGGCCCGTGCCCAGGCAGTCACGGCCCGGCAAACAGAAGCCCTGGTTGGCAGGGTTTTCTGTGGGGCTCTGCAGCACGTCCACCGAGGGGGCAAAGCGGTAAGCATGGATGCCTTTCACCTCCACGTCTTTCACATAGCCCAGATGGATGGACCTGAGGAGGAACAGGAGTATTAGTGGCTATACGTTAGGGTAGTTCAGTCATTTACCTCACAACTAGATTGAGACCAATAATAGCTTCAGGGCATTGTATTTACAATGTTAATAAAAATGTGAATATTAGATTTGATCTTGGCATTCAGGCTCTGCTATACATTACTTCCTGTTATGGTATGATAGAGCCAATGGAGGAAGATGGCCGCTTCCATGTGAGCTCCACAACATTGTGAAATCATTTCTTTTTTAGCCTTTATTTTTTTATCTACACCGTCGGGAGTATAAGGAGTTATGACAGACAAGCACTTTTGGACATTAGCCCAGCAATCGCACACCAAATTATGGACTTTTTTGCTGAAAATCCACCACCCGGCTGGGTGGTGGGAGAAACCCCTTTTGTCTCCGCCGGGACAATAGAGCTGGCCTCGTCGTAAGATCGAGTAAACGTGGATTCAGCACGGAGAATACATGCATTGTTGTGCTAACTGAAACGTGGCTAATGGAGTTAGCATCTGATAATTCTATCAACCCCCTGGCTTCACTGATTATAGGAAAGACAGAGATGGACTGAGCGTTAAGCAATGTGAGGGTGCAATAACAAGGGCCAATGAGGGGTCAATAACAATCATGTTACCAAGATTGCTTTCTTTCATCTTAGAAATATTGCACAAATTAGAGACTATCTGTCGTTGGACGATGCAAAAACGTTGATCCACGCTTTGGTTTTCTCTCGGCTTGATTACTGCAATGCACTCTACTCTGGCCTGCCAAAGAAAACAACTGACAGATTACAACTTGTTCAAAATGCGGCAGCCAGAGTTTTAACTAAAACTAGCATGAGAGAACATATTACTCCAGTTCTAGCTTCACTACACTGGCTCTTTTACTAGTTTATAAAGCTCTAAATTGTCTGGCACCTTTCTACCTCTATGACTGCCTAGAGAGATATGTTCCAAACCGGCCCCTCGGGTCTTCAAGTGCTGACCTGCTCGAGGTGCCTACAATGACATATAAAAAATATGGTTTCTGCTTCTACGGACCGACAGCGTGGAATAAACTCCCATTACACCTGAGACAGGCTACCTCTGTCGATAGCTTTAAAGCACAGCTCAAGACCTACTTCTTCACTCTTGCTTTTAGCTGATGTTTTGGTTGATTTTTAAATCTCTGTGTTGTTACCCGCATGTCCTCACTCTATTGCCTGATTCACTGCCTTTTGCTATTATTTTAATGTTGTTTTATGCTTTTGCTTTTCCTTTTTTGCTTTATTGTTAAACTGGTTGTAACTGTAATTGTATTCTTGCTCTGTAAAGCACTTTGAGCTGCATTTCATGTCGTGAAAGGTGCTACACAAATAAAGTTTATTATTATTATGATTATGCACGGAACTGAATTTCACCCACTTTTTCTATTTCTGTAAACCTGTGATGTGACAATAAATCTCACTAATATGGGATATGGGACAAGGCAAGGGGCGTTCCCCCGCAAAAGTTGCTATTCCGGGACACCTGCTTTTCCCGCAAAACACCTGCACTACCCGTTACATTATGCATAGGTGTGGTTTGGGCGTTACAATGATAAAACCAATCACCGTGCCAGATGCCATTACCTTTAAGAGAAGACTGCGCTACCCATTATCCCCAATCCAATCTTACGCTCTCCTTTATCCCTGTCTGCAGTGTTGCCTGGTCTGATTATTATAAGCCACATTGAGCTTGTTTTTCCTGAAGTTGCTTGTAAATAATGGTAGAACGGTTGTCAGCTTATAGATCGTCTATTTTCAAATAGCCAACATATATAGATATGCACATTGTTTAATGGACGCCATATATAGGTTTGAAGTGCTCATGTGGCCTATTATAGTCGCTTCTTTTGGGCTTGTTTTCATAGACCTGGTTGCTTATTTCTCTCGCAAATGCTGGCAACACCTCTTCAGCTCTGGAGCCGCACCGTGGAGATTTTACATGGAACACATACTGTACACCCGATGTTTGGTTTCTATGCTCTGGACTTTGATTGCCTTTCAATAAAACCACATTTGATAGACATTAGTATCACCTACATGTTACTGATTAGAGAGAATTTTATGTTTTTGTAATCAGTTCATTATTTCCTGCGTAATCTATGGATAAAACTGACTGTAATTTGGAGAGCATTGCATTGCGCGGCGCAAAAATTGTCTTCTTTGAATAGACTAGCATCTTATATAAACACAATTGACACCCTCCGCCCTTCTGCTGATTATAGGAAAATTAGAATCACATAGATTTGTTGACAATAGCCTAGTACAGAGAGGTGCGCGCTGTGCGCCCTGGCCATCTCCAGGAATCCATTGCAGCCTGTGCCTCTACAAACCAAGTTGGCACTGCGGGTGTTTTTAGAGTCTGCTGTGCGCTTTCCCAAAGGTGTGTGGGCAGAATAGCAATTTTGGGGATGTAGCAACAACACGCCCACGACCACACCTCCACCCGAAAATAACGGTGTCGGCAAAATGGAAAGCGGGTATAGCAGGTGCAGAATAGCGTATACAGGGACAGAACCAGCTCCCTTACCCGTATTTAACGGGTAATGGGTAGAAAATCACAGGCAATGTTTAACGGGTGCGGCTTTAGATTGGTCTGGAATAGAGCGGGAAGTGCAATGAATCAGGTGAGCTTAAGTAGACCGCCAATTTGGCCAGCTGCTTTACACACGCACACTTTAAAACCAAACTGGTCCAATAATCCTCAGTTACAAACAGTGGTGGAAAAAGTACTCACATGATTTACTTAAGTAAAAGTATCAATACTGCAATATAGTAATCCTCACTGGCAGGTGATACAACAGCAACACACAAATGTGTGTGGAGAGGAATCAATTGGCAACAAAACGACTACATTGGGGAGGAAAAAGGCCAGGATCAGAAGCCCAGGTGTGCACCTACCTGCAGAGGTCAGGGGAGAAGATGTAGAGCAGCTCCGTCCTGGAAAGCAGCGGGTGGAAGACGGTGCCGTCAGTGCCGTTGATCATGTTGCTCTGATTGGACGACCACCACGTCATCTCCCTGTTGACAGGTGTAAAACAAGCCAAATCAAAGGCTTGGTGTGACAGTGTTCTTAAGCATGCGTGGCAGTTTGCCTCCCCACAGACACCACACAACCATATCACCACTCACATTCCATACAATAGCCAGGTAGCATGCTAAGATAGTTTGGTGGGTGCACACACTGACGTAAGTCACTAAAGAGCCATTTACACCAAACAGGCACTGTAACGATTTTATTAAGCTGTTATGTGTATATATTGATCTGTCTTTTACCAAAATCTAATCAAATCAAAATCTCTGCCATCCACTTGAATTTGAAAGAGTTTTTAAACTATGTGTTATAGTGCTTGGTGTGAATGGCCATTAAGCCTTAAGGCTTGATTTACACATCATTTCTTGAAAACATGAGTCCTGGTCCTGTTATAGCGCTACCATGAGGCTGATTAAAACAAAACAAAAATATTCCTTGGCCTAGTGGGAATGCAAAGTTTCACAGTAATCTGACACTGTGTTCATGATTTGTGGCATTTTGTGCAAAACTTTGGAAGACAATTGTACCCAATCGGAAAGGAATATGGGAAATTTGACAGATATGTATTGATCACATGACTACAGAGATAATGCATACCGAATTGCGAGAGGGTTGGAAAAAATCCGCAGGAGCAGATTTATTTTTTGCAAAACTCTTATTATATCCCATTATAACAGACTGATTTGAAAAAAATGGTGGAGGTTTCTTGGCCTCCTGGGAGTGCGCGTGCAAACCTTCAGGCCGAATGATCCAGTGGTGCCCGAGATTAGCAGACATACAGACATACAAACTTTTTTTTATCCTCGCCTTTGGCAAGGATAAATAAGTAAACAAAAAAGCAGGGAGACAGGTCTCTCTATACCTCAGGCCGTTCCATGTGTCAATCTCCATGTAGTTCTGCTCCCCAGTGTGAAAGACAAACTCTTCTTCGTGAGTTTCATTTTTCTATGGAATGGAGACACAAGGTTCAGTGTGACAGCTGTAGCAACAACAACAATAAAACAGTGTATGCAATGGTGTTTTCTTTTCTCTATAGAGATATTCAGGAAAGTTCAGAGGTCTACGATGGAACACAGTTAAGGTGTACTACCTTCACATCTCCCTAAATATCGGTCCTCACCTTCCACATGAGGCCAAAATGTTCATCCACCCCAGGACTCTTTTCGTGGATTTTAGACAGCAGAGGGTCCTCGTAACCCCACAGCAGCTCGTGGACAGTGCGTGTCATGAAGAAGTTAAAATAGCTTTGAAACATAACATTTATGGCGTAGCCATGGAACAAGCTCGAGACGCTACTCATCACAGACTGGGGGAGCGGAGGGGGAGAAGAGACAGAAGGGAGAGCAACAAAGAAAAAGATTAGGTATAGAATTCCTTACGGTGACAGAATAGATAAACCTTTGTATTGGTCCTGAGGGAGATGCAGGTGTCATAGCAGCAGTAGGCATGAAACACAGATACAGATAATAGTGCAGAGACACAAGTGTAGTCTCGCCCAGTGGTTTGGATCATGTTGATGAAACCCTGCCTGAGCCAAACCCTAACCTTTAAAGGACAAGACCACTTTGGTAGAGGTTTGGGTTGTGTAGTTTAAGTTACCTTGCCATGATGTAACTCCAAACAACATAAGAATTGTAGGAGTTGACGAGCACTATGAATACACTGCATTGACACACGTCTTACCAGGACGGGAATGTTGACAGTGGTGATGACGTCAACCTCGGGGTCGCCGCATGACTTCTCAGGGACAAAGACAAACCTTCTGTGGTTCAGGACGGAAACCTTGGTGCCGTTCTCCAGGAATGTCACGTTCTCCCTCTGCGTGTATTCCCTGAGGCGGTGCAGCACTCAAATTGTTTACTTAAGTAAAAGTATCACACTTCGACACTAACTCTGGGGGAGCCGCCCAGCCCGGGATTGAACTGGGAACCTTGCGGTTTCCAGATCACTCTACCCAGCCACTCTACCCCTGAGCCACTGCCGTTAATATATGTTTTGTAACAATACTCAAAATCTACAAAGTAACTAGTAACTAAAGTTTTCAAATAATTGTAGTGGAGTAAAAGTACAATATTTGCCTCTGAGATGTATATGTACTTAGTAGTACAATAGTTACTTTACACCACTGTTTGAGAAATAATGTGCAACATGTCTTTTTCTTTTCTTTTCACACACACAGAACAACCCACGGTGATCCCAGATCAACAACATGTACAAACAACAGCTTTGGCCTTAGTCTTCCAAAAGAACCACGGCCACAAGTTATGTATTGTATTTGCATTGTATTTTATGTATTATATGTATGATGCATTGAGTACAATGGACCACAATGGAAACAAGCCTGTGGGTCTTTTTGCGCTATCCTTTTAGCATAACCTTTGACTGTACTACCTGCTAATAAAGTATTCAATCAATCAATCAATCAATCAATCAATCAATCAATCAATCAATCAATCGAAACACAGCCAGAGGCCTGGGGCGCTGTGAGCAAAGTACGGCAAAGCATAACTAAGTAGAACCAGAATCGGAAAAGCTTCCAATACTGTCTGAAATGTTGGTATCTGTATCGGCGAGTATGTCAATCTATACCATTCTGACACCATGTCATTTATCACATGATGATATTATTTTACAGTAAACAATTATTTTGTATTTCGAATGCTTCACTTGATGTTGGCACTACAGTTTTATACTCTTACTGTACTATTTACATTATTATTTTACTAAGAAATGATTACGGAACATCTCTACCTGTAAGTGTAGGGCCCGATCTGTTTGACAGCCGCCTTCCCACCAGCTAAGAACACCTGGGGATTGGTCACGTTGAAGAAGTAATACTCCAGGTAAACAGGAGGTGGCTTCTTCCATGCCTCAAACGCTTTGCTCTTCTCTGTCAGAGGTAATTCCTGTGAGAAAGATCAAAAACAATGTTCAGAGAAACACAACGTGATGAGATGAGATGTCCTGAAAATAAAAAAATAAAAGATATAACCACTTAAGCCCTATTTTCTATTTGGTCGTCCTAAGATACTGAGTGGCGAAAATAGCATTTCTGCAAGCTCACAATGCATATGCATATTTATTATTTTATATCATGTTTTTTTTTTTTTTTTTTTTTTCGTGTTTTGTGTCAAAAAACACAAAAGACAATACAGAGCAAAACAGGACGACTCCTGAACAAAAGAGATTTACTGCCCGGCAGCAACGATATCCAAAGTAATCGTCTACTCAAAAACAATTTCTGTGAACACGGCCCCTTATATTTTTTATATTAGTTACAATATAAATGTTACCAATGTTACATTATGGTGTACATCTTCTGTCTCCTTCTCGGCCCCTAACAGCTGCGTCTTCATCTGGGATGCTGACTCATCATCGATGGTTGACATCTAGGGAGAGAGAGGAGACATATCCATCTACTGTTGCCTTTAAGGAGAATTCCGGACTAGTCTTTTTCTTCTTACCTTTATATGATGTTTTTACATCCTAGGACGAGTGGTACAGTAGAACATTTTCATAACTCCATACCGAGTCCAGTTTTTTTGTGATATCTGACGTTCATAATGACAGAAACCTCACCACAGTGTTTTTGTCCCAAATGGGCCACCGTAGTGTTTACAAGCGGACTTGGATGAAATCACGGGTGAAATCTCATCTTGCGAGACCAGAGGGGCCCATCTAACACAAACACTGTGGAGAGTTTTCTGTCAATATGAACGTCAGATATCACAACCAAAAAGAGCAATAAAAATACATGATTTAGCGCACGGACCATCCGCTCACGTTTTTAGCTACGGTGGACTCGGGATGGAGTTATGAAAATGTTCTACTGTACCACTCGTCCTATGATATAATAACATCATATAAAGGTAAGAAAAAGGCTAGTCCGGAATTCTACTTTAAGGCTAATTTATATTTTGGTTCTATGGTTTGTCTGTAAAACATCTATAGGCCTACAGTAGGCAAGGCTATTTAACCTATACTTTGTTTGATGGGAAAGTATTGATTAGTAGGGTCATCTGTGGCACTTCCGTGACCGTGGAGAGCAAAGGTCCGTTTCGCAGCGGTGGCCTAGTGGTTAGAGGGGCGGCCTTGATACCGGAAGGTCCCTAGTTCGATTCCCCAATTCATCACATCAATCATGAATCACCGCTGAATAGCCCTTGAGCAAGGCTTCCATGCAGGGTCCGGCTGGAAACAAGCTTCGTGCTTAGTCCGACACCCTGGGTAAACAACAAACTTTGCTTTGCTTTGCTTTGCAATGGATTTGTCATCTAGGAGGGTTATTAAACAAATTTAGCCGGGGTGTATTTTTAAAAGGGGCGGGGAAAATTTGACATTAAAACTGGGAAAGCATCTGTGTCATTTTTTATTTTAGATATTCAAAAAAAGCAGATTTATAAGCTCATAGCACGGCATGAAGTGACAAACTATGAGCTTGTAGATCTGCAATTATTTTTTTTCGTGACAACCTGTGCAAATCTTTGAATAAAAGTTTTTTAAGCAAACATTTTTTACTCACATCTTTGCTTCTGGGAGTCACTACAACAAAATATTTTGCATTTGAAGGTCAACAATAGGTCAGTTATATAAACACCAAATATGTATTCCTTGACCAAAATAAGCTCTGAAACCATGTAGTGTGCATCATTGTAGGTCAAACCATTTAAAAAGTTCATTTTCACAGCAGCCATTTTGGATTTTGGTCTCTCACAAATTTTCCCTGCCCCTTTTAAAAATACACCCCGGCTAAATTTGTTTAATAACCCTCCTAGATGACAAATCCATTGAGAAACGGACCTTTGCTCTCCACGGTCACGGAAGTGCTACAGATGCTACAGTGCTAGATGTCATTCAGTATTTGGGATCAGGTGTGTACAATTCCAATAGTATAAACTTTTTAAATGGCTTTCATACACTATATATTTTTTCAAATGAGATGCTCACGGCTCAATGTATAATTTTATTGAGAAATCCAAAGAAATGCACAGACCGGGCGCTACCGTATATTTTAAGAGATTATCATTATCTTCCTTAAAAATTACAAAGATAAATCTTTAATAATAAGCAGGGGTGCACATAACTTTTTATGTCTAGTACTCAGAAGAGCACCTGGATATGTGACTTGGTGCGCACCAAACGAGTTGGTGTGAAGTCGCAACACTCGCTGCGAGGCAACACTCACACAATCACGTGCAGCATGCGTCCCCTCCCCCTGCGCCTAATGGCTGTACATGGGGCCGACGCGTGCTTTAGCGTGATTGTGTCAGTGTGGCTTCAGGAAGTAAATACCTAGCCTAGATCTCCAGGCTTTTATTTTTTAGTTTTGCTAGAAAAAAAAGCATGGAAATTCCTGTCCCAGCTGTTGGTACGCAAAAGCGCCTCGCGTCGTCTGATGTGCCGCGCATTATTTATTTTGGGTGCACATGAGCACCTGCGCACCAGTTATGTGCACCCCTGATAATAAGATATATTTGGCTGTCATCGCGAGACTGCAGTTGTTGACCGCTGTAAATAAACACGCGATGACAGCTGCGTTTTTACCGTCTTAATGCGTTGTCATGTGGACAGAGAGATGTTTGTAAACGGGGCCGTGTAGACGCAGAGATTTTCAAAAATGAAAAATCTCCGTTTATGAAAATACCCCTGTACGCGTGGACGAAGCCTTAATTTTAGCGATATATTTTTCACTAAAATGGGTAACCGTTTAAACGTCTCATCCCTATACATGTTATCTCGGTGCACAACAAAAACATTACTAGTCTGTATTGATGGCTGATACATCGATTCAGTCTTTTATATCTGCCTACCTCACTGACGAACATGATGGGGAAAATGGTCTCATTGATGAAAACTTTTGTTTGGCTGTTGGGAGAGAGGCAGAGAAAGGTCAAAGGTCAGTGAGGATAGCAAGAGGCTCAACGTGAGGCTGCAACGGGGAGCGCGTGCAGCGACAGTGATGTGGGTCAGAGTTGAACTTACGGGAAGTATGGCAATCTTTTCAGGATGATATTGAGCTGAGTTCTCCTACGGGTACGGATGGAAACCCCTGTGGTCTGGAGACACACACAAAGAGCATACATTTAAAGCTTTTTTAAAGCCTTTATTGATAGTACAGTAGGTGAAATGCCAGAAATGGGCAGAGAGATGGGGAGTGACACGCAGCAAAGGCCGTCGGAATCGGAAATTCTGACATGTCAGAATACTGCGAAAAAACGTGACCATTCAATGCCAATAGCTGATCTACAAGCTCACAATCTGCTGCAGCGCGATGCTTTGTGAGCTTGTACATTGGCTATTTTGACATACAATGAGTGTATCTCTGCTGTCCGGCAGAAACCAGCTAACTCCAAAATGTTCATTTTTCAGGAAATGAAAAAAAAGTTAGGAGGTTTTGTTCATCATTGATAAGAACAGCTGAATGGACCTCCAAGCTCAAAATGAGGTTGGAGGTCAGAAGGGGGTGGAGCCTGGAGTCAGCAAAACCTTTGAGGATCCAATGGAGTTAGCTGGTTTTGTCAGACGCGCTTTTTAATGCTTTTCATTGGTTCAATATTTGTTTACCAACACACAGACATACAGTCGTAGCCAGCTGAGAACCTCACCTTAGGTACCTAGGAAATCAGTACCCCGGAGGCGCTGATATGAAACCACACCCCTCTGTGGGTGTGGTTTTGCCTTGGAGGGTGGAGTTTAGCATTATTTTTTCCCCAATGTGCAATACAGTAGCTGGACAGTAGGTGGCAGGGCCGAGCAACTATTGGTTGTTTACCTACTAGTCTACTTGGTGGGGAATTCAAATATCCCTTTAACTATATTCTACAGTTTAACCCAGTGATTCTCAACCTTTTTCATTTCAATTTCATTACTCATATCTATTGCTTTATTTAGGCATTTTGTATCACAATATTTTTCTTTTCTTTTAATAATAATAATAATAATGGTTAGTGTGTTCTGTAATCAGTGTTGGGCTATATTACTTAGGAGAGTAATATGTTACTTATTACTTATTACTCCTTTGAAAAGTAATAATATTATATTACTTATTACTTGGAATCAAGGGTAATATATTATATATTACTTTATATTACTTTCCCCACGCCCCCCGCAAAAGAAAAGACGTGTACAGTTTCTAGCCTTTTAGAACTGAATCCAATTTAATGGAACAATAGAACATTGGTTCTCAAAGTGGGGTCCGGGGACCCCCAGGGGTACCTGAGGGGGTTCCAGGGGTCCCCAGCTAAATGGAGGATAGTTAGGAACCAAATGGACCCTTGTGGGTCTGTAACTCTGAGAGTGTACAAATGGAACCAAAGTGTACAAATGGAACCAAATGGACCCTAACGGGTCCATTTGGTTCCATTTGTACACTCTCAGAGTTAAATTAACATTGATTTTACAATATAAATTGGGGTCCCAGGGATAGAAATGCCATTAAATGGGTGTCGCCTAATGCATGTAAACTGGGGGTCCTCTTGAAATTAAAATTGTTGAGAATCACTGGTAGCTGGCAGTGAAAAATCTTCTCTTATGGGGAATCAACACACACACACACACACACACACACACACACACACACACACACACACACACACACACACACACACACACACACACACACACACACACACACACACACACACACACACACACACACACACACACACACACAGTAAACTCTGAGACTCTCTCTCTCTCTCTCTCTCTCTCTCTCTCTCTCTCTCTCTCTCTCTCTCTCTCTCTCTCTCTCTCTCTCTCTCTCTCTCTCTCATATAACTAGTAACCAAATGTCATTGTAGTGGAGTAAAAGTACAACAGTCCCAACTGAACTCAAAGTCTGTTTGGCTGTGAGGGGGGTGTCGTAGCCAAACAGGTTATGTTAATTATAGTAGCACTAGCACCATCTCTCTACAATGTAGTCTACAAGTTGGGCATTTAGCAGACGCTCTTAATAAAGAGAGATTTACAGTAAGCAAGGTAAACACGAGGTAATACATCTAATGCATAGAAATAATAATCTAGGATCTCTCTCTCGCTCTCTCTCTCTCTCTCTCTCTCTCTCTCTCTCTCTCTCTCTCTCCCTCTCTCTCTTTCTTCTAACAGAAGAAATTGTAATACACATTATAAGGGAAAGTGGTATAAACTTTGGCAGGTAAAAGTTGGAAGAATGCCCTAGTTGGATTTGAACCGGGAGACTTCTGGTTACAAGTCCTGTATCTAATCCACTGCACCACATTGGTTCTTACTTGCTCTATTCACTACTAAGGTCTTCACTGAAAGATTAGATTTTATTATTGTAAGGGTAGGGGCAATATTCAACTAGAATAGTGAAGATGGCAGATCTACAAGCTCACAACACGCAGCAGTTGTAACATTGCTACTGCTGTCATCGGCTGCGTGGAGACAGAAACGAAAACTGATACTGAATATGTTTTGCTTAATCATTCTGAATCAGCTTTGCTTAATCATTCATCAAAAGTTATGAAAGTTCTAATGAAGGAACGGGACTCTTACAAGGTTCAACTGGTGACATTGACAGAAAAGCATCAGAAAGATACATCAGACATATAAACATCCCACCAGAGAGAATGAGTGTTCTTGTAGAGAACTTGTAGATCTTCCATTTCCACTATTCTGAGCTTGTTGAATACAGCCCCTGACTACCCTTACAATAATAAAACTAAGATTAACACTGAAACAAAAAAAAAACTCTACTTCTTTTCACAAACTAAAAACTAAATTAAATTGGCAAATCCACTTAAAAATCTAATGAAAACTAACTGCAATTCAAAACATGTAGTCAAAATAAAAATGTGTGCATGGGGGGGTGGACAACTCCTGGGCTACACAATAAAATCCTCTGTTGATTTATCTCTGAGAGTGTAGCCTAAAAATGTTTGGATCCACTAGTAAAGTTACTATAGTCTGGTGACAAGCTCACAGTCAAGAGCCATTGTGACGGCCTATTTTTGGCTAGAGACAAACAAAAGACCATGGCCAAGGTGTTAAACTAGTTAATTTGCATGTCATTGTCTGAAACCACTGCTGATGCAGTGCATGTGTGTATGACTTTGTTTTCCAACCTCGAAAAGTTTTTTGATTGAATACTTTATTTAGTAGTTTGCAGACAAAAAGCACATGAAAGTACAGTTCAAATACAAGGTTGACTAAATATGATTTAAAAAATCCAAGCCATATGGCTTGTTTAAATTGGGGTCCTAAGTTAGTTAGTACATTATAATCTCCTGTGTTGATTTAACTCCGTTTCACATTCTAAAATAACATAATTGTGCCCAAAAGTAGTTTATAATGCATTTTATTGAAATGTTACTTTCAGTTGACTAGTATAGTTACTAGTTACTGCTCTCAGAAAGTAGCAGCTTTGGGAGCTGCAATTCTTTTATCTCTGACTGACTTATCTATCTTCTTCCACCATGTTCCATGAAACACAGTTATGTTTAAAGAAACAATTGCTTTTGAATTCATCCTAAGGACTCTTTTTTTCCCTTCTATTTTCCATGTTTTGGATTTGATAAATGTTTGGTTACTAGTTAGTTTGTAGATTTTGAATATTATCACAAAACATACAGTAACCACTTCAGCCCTATACACATTTTGGCCATTTGAAAATAGCCGATCTACAAGCTCACAATGCGTCGCAATGTGACACATAGTGAGCTTGTAGATCTGCTATTTTCAAAAGATTTGTATACATTTTATACATTTGAAAAGTTGTGAAATGGGACATTCCACATAATTAGTAGAGTACTTTCTACTTTTGGTACTTTAAGTACATTTTAATACCAATACTTTTGTACTTTAACTCAAGTATAGTTTTATTTCCTGACTTTTACTTGTAACAGAGTATTTCTACTTTGCAAAAGCAGCAGAAACAGTCTATAGCTATGTTGCTCACTGTGAATGCGCCACCCTGTGGCAGAATGGCCACACTACACACTGAAATAAGATATAATACATTTAGGGGGCGTGTCTGAGAATCTGGGGGAGTGGCCGACAGAGGTACCCAAGGGACAAATCAGTACCTATGGGTACTGCTTTGAAAATCGTGAGGTTCTCAACTGGCTACTACTGTAAAGTGTGTTCAATGGCCCTGATTTATGGGGAAAAAAAGCAAAAGCGTCAATACGGAGTTAGCTGGTTTCCGACGGACAGCAACAATATCATATATAAGTTGGTTGCCACGTATATCATGTGGAAATCAAGACAAGTGGATGTAGCAATCATCCTGACATGGAAACATGGCCTGAGTCATCAAGGACATAATCTTGTATAATATATATGTGTTGTTTCCATTCTTTATTTTTAAGCCAAAGAAACATGTAATGCACGCACAAACCATACACTGTAAAAAAGAAATGGACAAAGTTACGGCCATAGACTCTACGGACCGTAAATGATTAGGTAATCATGTGGGGTCATGAATACTTGAGTCTAAAAGATACAAAGTACCGGCTGGATGTCGAGGTATGACTCATGTTCCTCCTTGTTGGGGTTCAGCCCTTCAATGGCGTTGATGTATTTGGGGTCTGCCTGATAGAAGTGGGGGAGAGACATCACCATAGGCGAAGGACGACCTGGTGGAAACAAGACGATGTGAGTAAAAGAAAAAGGGTAAACATCAAATCCTGTTCCACATACGGTCGGGACACAAAAAAAGCGGACAAGATAAAAACACAATGACCTGTCCATTATACTGTATAGTGGATCACAAAAAAACTGATGGCTCCCGAAATGAAACATTTGTCCTGCAACACACATGAAGAGAACATTGTCCTGCATTCAACAATCATGATTAGAGAGAGAGAGAGAGAGAGAGAGAGAGAGAGAGAGAGAGAGAGAGAGAGAGAGAGAGAGAGAGAGGGAAGCTAACGCAACATTATGTCAACCTGTATTTATGTTTTCGGACGTTCACCCATAAAACAATCAATACAGTACATTCCATATGATGACAGTATCAGTATGCTAAACCTGGTCAGTTTGACATTATTGCTTTGGGACTGTTTTTGAATGTCTCAGAGTGAGATGATATGCATAAGCATGATAACGTCAGTTCAGGACTACAATATAAAAAGATGGTAAAAATGTATATACATTGTGGGTTAATAATGAATAGCCTGAATGCCTATGCGAGAATGTATGCAAGACAGTACAATTACATTTTACATTGTGGGTGGTCAATAATTAATAAATATTTAATCTGTTACTTCTAAGTGTTGCAACGAATTTTCTGCAAACGCCGACGTCGATTAGGCCCGTGCCCAGGCAGTCACGGCCCGGCATACAGAAGCCCTGGTTGGCGGGGTTTTCTGTGGGGCTCTGCAGCACGTCCACCGAGGGGGCAAAGCGGTAAGCATGGATGCCTTTCACCTCCACGTCTTTCACATAGCCCAGATGGACGGACCTGAGGAGGAACAGGAGTATTAGTGGCTATACGTTAGGGTAGTTCAGTCATTTACCTCACAACTAGATTGAGACCAATAATAGCTTCAGGGCATTGTATTTACAATGTTAATAAAAATGTGAATATTAGATTTGATCTTGGCATTCAGGCTCTGCTATACATTACTCCCTGTTATGGTATGATAGAGCCAATGGAGGAAGATGGCCGCTTCCGTGTGAGCTCCACAACATTGTCAAATCATTTCTTTTTTAGCCTTTATTTTTTTATCTACACCGTCGGGAGTATAAGGAGTTATGACAGACAAGCACTTTTGGACATTAGCCCAGCAATCGCACACCAAATTATTAGGGTTGTCCGATATTGGCTTTTTTACCGATAACCGATATACCGATATTGTCCAACTCTTAATTACCGATACCGATATATGCGGGGATTATTGTGATTAGGGTAAGCTCAAATTTCATATCACACACACCATATACAGTAAGAACTCCTGTAACTTATTTAAAAAGCAAAAAAAAAAAAAAAAACATTTTTTTTTTTTCAAAAACCGATACCGATATTTTCCCGATATCAATTTTTATGCTAATATCGGCCGATAATATCGGGAGGCCGATAATATCGGACATCCCTACAAATTATGGACTTTTTTGCTGAAAATCCACCACCCGGCTGGGTGGTGGGAGAAACCCCTTTTGTCTCCGCCGGGACAATAGAGCTGGCCTCGTCGTAAGATCGAGTAAACGTGGATTCAGCACGGAGAATACATGCATTGTTGTGCTAACTGAAACGTGGCTAATGGAGTTAGCATCTGATAATTCTATCAACCCCCTGGCTTCACTGATTATAGGAAAGACAGAGATGGACTGAGCGTTAAGCAATGTGAGGGTGCAATAACAAGGGCCAATGAGGGGTCAATAACAATCATGTTACCAAGATTGCTTTCTTTCATCTTAGAAATATTGCACAAATTAGAGACTATCTGTCGTTGGACGATGCAAAAACGTTGATCCACGCTTTGGTTTTCTCTCGGCTTGATTACTGCAATGCACTCTACTCTGGCCTGCCAAAGAAAACAACTGACAGATTACAACTTGTTCAAAATGCGGCAGCCAGAGTTTTAACTAAAACTAGCATGAGAGAACATATTACTCCAGTTCTAGCTTCACTACACTGGCTATTTTACCAGTTTATAAAGCTCTAAATGGTCTGGCACCTTTCTACCTCTATGACTGCCTAGAGAGATATGTTCCAAACCGGCCCCTCAGGTCTTCAAGTGCTGACCTGCTCGAGGTGCCTACAATGACATATAAAAAAATACGGTTTCTGCTTCTACGGACCGACAGCGTGGAATAAACTCCCATTACACCTGAGACAGGCAACCTCTGTCGATAGCTTTAAAGCACAGCTCAAGACCTACTTCTTCACTCTTGCTTTTAGCTGATTTTTTGGTTGATTTTTAAATCTCTGTGTTGTTACCCGCATGTCCTCACTCTATTGCCTGATTCACTGCCTTTTGCTATTATTTTAATGTTGTTTTATGCTTTTGCTTTTCCTTTTTTGCTTTATTGTTAAATTGGTTGTAACTGTAATTGTATTCTTGCTCTGTAAAGCACTTTGAGCTGCATTTCATGTCGTGAAAGGTGCTATACAAATAAAGTTTATTATTATTATGATTATGCACGGAACTGAATTTCACCCACTTTTTCTATTTCTGTAAACCTGTGATGTGACAATAAATCTCACTAATATGGGATATGGGACAAGGCAAGGGGCGTTCCCCCGCAAAAGTTGCTATTCCGGGACACCTGCTTTCCCCGCAAAACACCTGCACTACCCGTTACATTATGCATAGGTGTGGTTTGGGCGTTACAATGATAAAACCAATCACCGTGCCAGATGCCATTACCTTTAAGAGAAGACTGCGCTACCCATTATCCCCAATCCAATCTTACGCTCTCCTTTATCCCTGTCTGCAGTGTTGCCTGGTCTGATTATTATAAGCCACATTGAGCTTATTTTTCCTGAAGTTGCTTGTAAATAATGGTAGAACGGTTGTCAGCTTATAGATCGTCTATTTTCAAATAGCCAACATATATAGATATGCACATTGTTTAATGGACGCCATATATAGGTTTGAAGTGCTCATGTGGCCTATTATAGTCGCTTCTTTTGGGCTTGTTTTCATAGACCTGGTTGCTTATTTCTCTCGCAAATGCTGGCAACACCTCTTCAGCTCTGGAGCCGCACCGTGGAGATTTTACATGGAACACATACTGTACACCCGATGTTTGGTTTCTATGCTCTGGACTTTGATTGCCTTTCAATAAAACCACATTTGATAGACATTAGTATCACCTACATGTTCCTGATTAGAGAGAATTTTATGTTTTTGTAATCAGTTCATTATTTCCTGCGTAATCTATGGATAAAACTGACTGTAATTTGGAGAGCATTGCATTGCGCGGCGCACAAATTGTCTTCTTTGAATAGACTAGCATCTTATATAAACACAATTGACACCCTCCGCCCTTCTGCTGATTATAGGAAAATTAGAATCACATAGATTTGTTGACAATAGCCTAGTACAGAGAGGTGCGCGCTGTGCGCCCTGGCCATCTCCAGGAATCCATTGCAGCCTGTGCCTCTACAAACCAAGTTGGCACTGCGGGTGTTTTTAGAGTCTGCTGTGCGCTTTCCCAAAGGTGTGTGGGCAGAATAGCAATTTTGGGGATGTAGCAACAACACGCCCACGACCACAACTCCACCCGAAAATAACGGTGTCGGCAAAATGGAAAGCGGGTATAGCAGGTGCAGAATAGCGTATACAGGGACAGAGCCAGCTCCCTTACCCGTATTTAACGGGTAATGGGTAGAAAATCACAGGCAATGTTTAACGGGTGCGGCTTTAGATTGGTCTGGAATAGAGCGGGAAGTGCAATGAATCAGGTGAGCTTAAGTAGACCGCCAATTTGGCCAGCTGCTTTACACACGCACACTTTAAAACCAAACTGGTCCAATAATCCTCAGTTACAAACAGTGGTGGAAAAAGTACTCACATGATTTACTTAAGTAAAAGTATCAATACTGCAATATAGTAATCCTCACTGGCAGGTGATACAACAGCAACACACAAATGTGTGTGGAGAGGAATCAATTGGCAAAAAAACGACTACATTGGGGAGGAAAAAGGCCAGGATCAGAAGCCCAGGTGTGCACCTACCTGCAGAGGTCAGGGGAGAAGATGTAGAGCAGCTCCGTCCTGGAAAGCAGCGGGTGGAAGACGGTGCCGTCAGTGCCGTTGATCATGTTGCTCTGATTGGACGACCACCACGTCATCTCCCTGTTGACAGGTGTAAAACAAGACAAATCAAAGGTTTGGTGTGACAGTGTTCTTAAGCATGCGTGGCAGTTTGCCTCCCCACAGACACCACACAACCATATCACCACTCACATTCCATACAATAGCCAGGTAGCATGCTAAGATAGTTTGGTGGGTGCACACACTGACGTAAGTCACTAAAGAGCCATTTACACCAAACAGGCACTGTAACGATTTTATTAAGCTGTTATGTGTATATATTGATCTGTCTTTTACCAAAATCTAATCAAATCAAAATCTCTGCCATCCACTTGAATTTGAAAGAGTTTTTAAACTATGTGTTATAGTGCTTGGTGTGAATGGCCATTAAGCCTTAAGGCTTGATTTACACATCATTTCTTGAAAACATGAGTCCTGGTCCTGTTATAGCGCTACCATGAGGCTGATTAAAACAAAACAAAAATATTCCTTGGCCTAGTGGGAATGCAAAGTTTCACAGTAATCTGACACTGTGTTCATGATTTGTGGCATTTTGTGCAAAACTTTGGAAGACAATTGTACCCAATCGGAAAGGAATATGGGAAATTTGACAGATATGTATTGATCACATGACTACAGAGATAATGCATACCGAATTGCGAGAGGGTTGGAAAAAATCCGCAGGAGCAGATTTATTTTTTGCAAAACTCTTATTATATCCCATTATAACAGACTGATTTGAAAAAAATGGTGGAGGTTTCTTGGCCTCCTGGGAGTGCGCGTGCAAACCTTCAGGCCGAATGATCCAGTGGTGCCCGAGATTAGCAGACATACAGACATACAAACTTTTTTTTATCCTCGCCTTTGGCAAGGATAAATAAGTAAACAAAAAAGCAGGGAGACATCTCTATACCTCAGGCCGTTCCATGTGTCAATCTCCATGTAGTTCTGCTCCCCAGTGTGAAAGACAAACTCTTCTTCGTGAGTTTCATTTTTCTATGGAATGGAGACACAAGGTTCAGTGTGACAGCTGTAGCAAAAACAACAATAAAACAGTGTATGCAATGGTGTTTTCTTTTCTCTATAGAGATATTCAGGAAAGTTCAGAGGTCTACGATGGTACACATTTAAGGTGTACTACCTTCACATCTCCCTAAATATCGGTCCTCACCTTCCACATGAGGCCAAAATGTTCATCCACCCCAGGACTCTTTTCGTGGATTTTAGACAGCAGAGGGTCCTCGTAACCCCACAGCAGCTCGTGGACAGTGCGTGTCATGAAGAAGTTAAAATAGCTTTGAAACATAACATTTATGGCGTAGCCATGGAACAAGCTCGAGACGCTACTCATCACAGACTGGGGGAGCGGAGGGGGAGAAGAGACAGAAGGGAGAGCAACAAAGAAAAATATTAGGTATAGAATGCCTTACGGTGACAGAATAGATAAACCTTTGTATTGGTCCTGAGGGAGATGCAGGTGTCATAGCAGCAGTAGGCATGAAACACAGATACAGATAATAGTGCAGAGACACAAGTGTAGTCTCGCCCAGTGGTTTGGATCGTGTTGATGAAACCCTGCCTGACCCAAACCCTAACCTTTAAAGGACAAGACCACTTTGGTAGAGGTTTGGGTTGTGTAGTTTAAGTTACCTTGCCATGATGTAACTCCAAACAACAAGAATTGTAGGAGTTGACGAGCACTATGAATACACTGCATTGACACACGTCTTACCAGGACGGGAATGTTGACAGTGGTGATGACGTCAACCTCGGGGTCGCCGCATGACTTCTCAGGGACAAAGACAAACCTTTTGTGGTTCAGGACGGAAACCTTGGTGCCGTTCTCCAGGAATGTCACGTTCTCCCTCTGCGTGTATTCCCTGAGGCGGTGCAGTGGTGGAAAAAGTACTCAAATTGTTTACTTAAGTAAAAGTATCACACTTCGACACTAACTCTGGGGGAGCCCCCCAGCCCGGGATCGAACTGGGAACCTTGCGGTTTCCAGATCAATCTACCCAGCCACTCTACCCCTGAGCCACTGCCATTAATGTATGTTTTGTAACAATACTCAAAATCTACAAAGTAACTAGTAACTAAAGTTTTCAAATAATTGTAGTGGAGTAAAAGTACAATATTTGCCTCTGAGATGTATGTACTTAGTAGTACAATAGTTACTTTACACCACTGTTTGAGAAATAATGTGCAACATGTCTTTTTCTTTTCTTTTCACACACACAGAACAACCCACGGTGATCCCAGATCAACAACATGTACAAACAACAGCTTTGGCCTTAGTCTTCCAAAAGAACCACGGCCACAAGTTATGTATTGTATTTACATTGTATTTTATGTATTATATGTATGATGCATTGAGTACAATGGACCACAATGGAAACAAGCCCGTGGGTCTTTTTGCGCTATCCTTTTAGCATAACTTTTGACTGTACTAACCTGCTAATAAAGTATTCAATCAATCAATCAATCAATCAATCAATCGAAACACAGCCAGAGGCCTGGGGCGCTGTGAGCAAAGTACGGCAAAGCATAACTAAGTAGAACCAGAATCGGAAAAACTTCCAATACTGTCTGAAATGTTGGTATCTGTATCGGCGAGTATGTCAATCTATACCATTCTGACACCATGTAATTTATCACATGATGATATTATTTTACAGTAAACAATTATTTTGTATTTCGAATGCTTCACTTGATGTTGGCACTACTGTTTTATACTCTTACTGTACTAGTATTTACATTATTATTTTACTAAGAAATGATTACGGAACATCTCTACCTGTAAGTGTAGGGCCCGATCTGTTTGACAGCCGCCTTCCCACCAGCTAAGAACACCTGGGGATTGGTCACGTTGAAGAAGTAATACTCCAGGTAAACAGGAGGTGGCTTCTTCCATGCCTCAAACGCTTTGCTCTTCTCTGTCAGAGGTAATTCCTGTGAGAAAGATCAAAAACAATGTTCAGAGAAACACAACGTGATGAGATGAGATGTCCTGAAAATAAAAAAATAAAAGATATAACCACTTAAGCCCTATTTTCTATTTGGTCGTCCTAAGATACTGAGTGGCGAAAATAGCATTTCTGCAAGCTCACAATGCATATGCATATTTATTATTTTATATCATGTTGTTTTTTATTTTTTTTATTTCGTGTTTTGTGTCAAAAAACACAAAAGACAATACAGAGCAAAACAGGACGACACCTGAACAAAAGAGATTTACTGCCCGGCAGCAACGATATCCAAAGTAATCGTCTACTCAAAAACAATTTCTGTGAACACGGCCCCTTATATTTTTTATATTAGTTACAATATAAATGTTACCAATGTTACATTATGGCGTACATCTTTTGTCTCCTTCTCGGCCCCTAACAGCTGCGTCTTCATCTGGGATGCTGACTCATCATCGATGGTTGACATCTAGGGAGAGAGAGAGGAGACATATCCATCTACTGCTGCCTTAAAGGAGAATTCCGGACAAGTCTTTTTCTTACATTTATATGATGTTATTATATCATACTGTAGGACGAGTGGTACAGTAGAACATTTTCACTCCATACCGAGTCCAGTTTTTTGGTGATATCTGACCTTCATAATGACAGAAACCTCATTAAAGTGTTTTTGTCCCAAATCCGTAGTGTAGAGATTAGAGCGATACAAATACGCGATTTAGTGCAAGGACCATCTGCTCACGTTTTTAGCTGCGGTGGACTCGGGATGGAGTTATGAAAATGTTGTACTGTACCACTCGTCCTAGGATATAATAACATCATATAAAGGTAAGAAAAAGGCTAGTCCGGAATTCTACTTTAAGGCTAACTCACATTTTGGCGAAGAACAACAAAATTACAACAGAATTACTCTAGACTGCAAAAAGCATTGGCACTTCTTTCAGTTGAAGAAGTCGTTTTTATTAACCCTGGCCTCCCTATTTTGGGCATGTCATTAAAGGCAGAACTTCTCGAAGTTGCACATGGCCAAAATAAAAATGTATTTATTTATTAATGTATTTTCTTTTGTATTTTGTGACAAGACAAAAGACAATACAGTGCAAAACAGGACGACACCTGAACAAAAGAGGGTTTGTTGTCCTCTCTCTCGTGAGACACTCACTATGGGAAACAGCGCCCTCATGCGATGCACAGAGCTACATACAATACACTCCCGGGGCCAATATCATTGGCCGTGAGGGTATGTCACGCGACCGGAAGCCGGAAGGATATAAATGCCCTCGCGTGACGTAGTAACTTCCTCTTACAGCTTCTCTGCAACGCAATGCGCACAGCTATAATACATACAGTTTGATAAAGATTGATATTGTTCAGAAAATCCATCTTTACCCCAAAGCGGAGATTCAACAGAATCGCCCACGGGGTTTTTCTCCTCGTCATCTTTCATCTAGCACGCTCCCGCGGCTATTTTCCAGCTTTCCTGTCTTCTTAAAGTTTTTCTTCACCTCGTGTTGCAAGCTAGCTCGACTAGGCTAAGTGCATCGATGTCACAGAACAGCGGCCGGCCGGTCGTCGACGCAACTCTTTGTCTCCTTTGGCCCGGGTGGTCAGAGGAAGGTGGTTGCTAAGCCGATGCTTTCTAGTTGGATCGTGGGTGCCATTAAGCTGGCCTACGCTAGTGGTGGTGCCCCAGTTCCGGGGGGACTGAAGGCTCATTCTACTAGAGGCGTAGCGGCATCCTGGGCCCTCTCCAGGGGGGGCTGGGTTCAGGAGATATGCGCGGTCTCCTTCGACGTTTGCGGCCTTCTACAGCCTGGACGTGGCGGCGTCATCGGTGGCGCACACGGTCCTGGGCATAGCTGCAGTCTCTAGTTAGAGGGGGAGTTGAGAAGGCCTGGGGCCTCGTTCTCTCTCCTTCTTTTCCTCTTCCTATGTTCCCTTGGGACCGACGGTTGGCTGGGTCCCAGGGGAGGGGACCCTGTTCCCTCATATTAGTTTATGGGGCAGACCTGTGTCTGCTCATTGGTTGAATGAGGCAGATTTTAGTCGGTCAGGGTCTACCTTTTCTTTCTGTGTCCAGCACCCGAGTCCGGAGGGCTCGGGCGCCCGTGAGGCCGAAGGTCACGCCTGTGGGGGCGGGGCCTTGGGGCGTGCAGGCTATTGAGGGTTGAGTGGTTTTATAGCTTCTGGGGGTTTATAAATCCCATAGTGAGTGTCTCACGAGTGATAGGACAACATACTCGAGGTTACGTAGGTAAGCCCGGTTTGTTTACTCTCGGAGTGAGACACTCACCTAACACCCCTTTTTGTGCGCAACTGCGTGCAGAGAGCTGTGTTAGAGGAAGTTACTACATCCCGCAAGGGTATGTAGAATATTTCATAACATTTACACGTCCTGGCTGGTTCGCCAAATGTTGTATATTACGTGACACAAGTATTGGATGTGCACGGAGCTAGGTGTGTGTGCTACATCTCTTGTGTGTGTGTGTGTCCATTGTGCAGAAGAACAACACCCCAAGATGCTAGAGGTCAGCTAAGGTCAGATGCCCTCTGGGAAGCATCCTTTGAACTGGACATCTAGTGTTCTCTGGAATGTGCTGTAGACCACTCAGAATCCAAACTTAAGTCCCTGTGTGTGTGTGTTCAGATTGGCTCTATAAGTCCATAAATGTGTATCAATTTACCACATTCCCCCCTACGGAGGGCCCTATTGGTCCTTCGTAAACAAGGGTACAATGAAGAAAATCAAAACACAAGTAAGAAAACCATAATTCAAAAACATACACCTCAAAAAGACAGAACTCATCACACCACAACATCACATAGGCCCCCCTTGATAGACAAAGCACTGGGACACAATCAGACAAACATAAAAACAGGCATTAAGATTACACAGTATTGTCATAAGGTGATTCACATTCAATTTCAAAATAAAAATAGACAAACTGTTCCACAAATCATGCAAGAATATCAGTATTTAGAAACGTGTCGGCTTACGATCACTGCGTAGCCATGGATCACATGACGCTCGTCTGACGATAACCGGCAACACTGGAACTTATTTCCCAATAAAACAAGCTTAAAAAGAAAACAACTCAGAAAATCTTATTCACAGAAAATACATAGGATGCTCACGTCGCATCAAAATGCATTCCCCTTCCAATCAGTGTGCAGGTCTCTCTGTTCCTTAAACTCTAGGAAAAAATGTTAAATAGCCAACAATGGAAGCTGAAAGAATACAATGAATCATACACTCAGTAATCGATAACACCACCCTCCACCAATGCCCCCTCCGCCGAGCGTAAAACTTTCCACAGTCTTAATACTGGGCAAAGCTAACCCTACCAACGGAAGCATACACATTGATAACAGAAGGGAAAGTGTGCCGTAAATGAAATAATAAAACACAAGTAAACCCACATTAAATACAAGAGACCAGAGAGTGAAAAATAATCCTTTACAACACTGCAATAAAACGGCAGCCAAACACTCCGCAGTTTGAATCACCATTATCACAAACATAGAACCCACATACATTCATTCAACAAAACACTAGTTGATACAGCTGCGTCTTCACTCACTTACAGAATAGTAGATCTGCTGGTTTGTGTGTAAAAACCCTCCCCAATCTTCAAATTTAGGATATGTAAGATAATACATCTGTTTGTACTTTAAATCTCTGTTTTCCAAGGCCAAGAGCTTCCGAACCTCTGTCGGACCCGCTCAATTGAAATGTTAAAATGCCAGAGGTTAGGCCATAAAAACAAATAATCTTCACATTCGTGGCAAATACCTCGTTGACTCTTTTTCTTTCACATGTCAACTTTCCTCTAATACTCCTCATTTCAATTTAGTCAGCTAAATATCAACAAACATATAACATCAACCAACAACCTGTTGAAAAGACAGACAAACATTGAAACATGTTAAACCTTCCATCCAGTCCACAAACTCAAAGTCCAGTCACACGGAGGAGAGATGGATCCTGTGGCATAGGCAAAGAATGGGTGGGGGCCATCTGTGCCCCTCAGTGCTGAGTGCTGTTCCCTGGTTGCATCCTTGCTGCTGTCCTCTGTCCATACTACTCTGAAGTTTTCCTGTAACCCTCTTTTTACTTCTTGTCTTCCATGTCGTCACAGGGGTTGATGCTGTGAGGCTGAGTTCTAGTGTCATCACAGGGTTAGTGCTGTGAGGTTCCATCGTAGATCAGTTGAAAATCAGTTCTTGTCAATTTTCCATAGCCTGCTCCTCTGGTGGGTCTGCATCTGTGTAGGAAGATGGTCTGCTTCTGGTCCGGATGATCTTTCAAAAAATCTTCTTCCCAAAAGAAAATCACAGCTTGTACTCCTCTTCTCAAGTTCTTCTCGTGTGGAACGGTAACAGACACCCAGTGTCCACCACTGTAGTCTGAAGAAGACCAAACCATTTACACGTCCTGGCTGGTTCGCCAATTGTAGAATATTTCATAACATTTACACGTCCTGGCTGGTTCGCCAAATGTTGTATATTACGTGACACAAGTAGAAAGGTCCAGACCAGTAATGTTCCTCGAGTCGATTTATTGGACAAAACAGAGTACAGAGCACAGGAGCACATGTCAGCCTTGCTGCTACATGGTGTGGCCGGAACAGAACAGAGCAAGAAGAAGAAGGGCAAGGCAAGAAGGGGAAGAAGGGGAATAAGGGACGGTTTCTTTCCCCTCACAGTATTTATAGGCAGACTTCACATGTGTGTGTATGTACTTGCATACATTGGATGTGCACGGAGCTAGGTGTGTGTGCTACATCTCTTGTGTGTGTGTGTGTCCATTGTGCAGAAGAACAACACCCCAAGATGCTAGAGGTCAGCTAAGGTCAGATGCCCTCTGGGAAGCATCCTTTGAACTGGACATCTAGTGTTCTCTGGAATGTGCTGTAGACCACTCAGAATCCAAACTTAAGTCCCTGTGTGTGTGTGTTCAGATTGGCTCTATAAGTCCATAAATGTGTATCAATTTACCACAGGTATTTATAGCCTTCCGGCTTCCCGTTGCGTGACATACCCTCACGGCCAATGATAATGGCCGGGGGAGTGTATTGTATGTAGCTCTGTGCATCGCCTGAGGGCGCTGTTTCCCATAGTGAGTGCCTCACTCCGAGAGTAAACAAACCGGGGTTACCTACGTAACCTCGAGTTTCTGCCGGCAGCAACGATATCCAAAGTAATCGTCCACTCAGAAAACGCTTTATGTGGACATGGCCCCTTATAGTTTTTTTATTACACGGCTTGGTTGAATGCCCGATTCTGATTGGTCAGTCATCGGTCATTATTTCTGGATAATGACCAATGATAATGACCGGTGAGACCGACGAGGAAACTGTGTAATCAGAGACTCAGAACACCTGCTCATATCAACCTGCGCTGCTTGGTTTTATGCTTTATCCAACATGACAGCCATGTAAACAAACAACCAATGTCCTTTACAACTAAACTTTGCTCTCAAGAATGTTTTTGAAAACATTTGAAGTGAGAAATAGACGATGCAATAACCGAAAAGTGATTCTATTTGATCCACTGCACTTCCTTGTTTATCGTGGCTCAACAACGGGGGAAATACCAAAACGCTCGCCCCAAAACACAGTCGCCCCGGGGAAAATCCGGCTGTATTACGGGCAAATCGGCAGTATATAGAATGGGGGGGCGAGTGTGTTTTGGGGCGAGTTTTTTAAAATTTTGTCATTTGTTTTCCGAGGCGAACTTGTCCGCCCAGCCCAATACTTATGGAATACTTTCATTGCCGTAAGCAAGGAAATACTTTGTTTTGTTGTTACTTTTGGGTACATTTATTTATTTATTTATTAAGTAGCCGTGTAATAAGTCATTAATGAAATTTAAAGCCCTTCAGGGCGGTTAATCGCCCTGTCGGGCTTTAAATTTCAATAATGACTACCTCCCCATGCATTATCCCTTGCATATTTGTTATCCAATGTTACATTATGGTGTACATCTTCTGTCTCCTTCTCGGCCCCTAACAGCTGCGTCCTCATCTGGGATGCTGACTCATCATCGATGGTTGACATCTAGGGAGAGAGAGGAGACATATCCATCTACTGTTGCCTTAAAGGAGAATTCCGGACTAGCCTTTTTCTTACCTTCATATGATGTTATTATATCCTAGGACGAGTGGTACAGTAGAACATTTTCATAACTCCATACCGAGTCCAGTTTTTTGGTGATATGTGACGTTCATAATGACAGAAACCTCACCACAGTGTTTTTGTCACAAATGGGCCGCCGTAGTGTTTACAAGCGTACTTGGATGAAATCACGTGTGAAATCTCGTCTTGCGAGACTTCCGGAGGGGCCCATCTAACACAAACACTGTGGAGAGTTTTCTGTCAATATGAACGTCAGATATCACAAAAAAAATAGGGCAATAAAAATACATGATTTAGCGCACTGACCATCTGCTCACGTTTTTAGCTGCGGTGGACTCGGAGAAAATGTTCTACTGTTCCACTCGTCCTACGATATAATAACATCATATAAAGGTAGGAAAAGGCTAGTCCGGACTTCCACTTTAATGCTAATTTTTTTTTTTTTTTTTTACATAATAACTGTCGACTGCAAAAAGCATTGCCACTTCTTTCAGTTGAAAATATGTAAAACATTTTTGTCACATGTTTGACAAAGCATTAACTACATTAACCCTGGCCTCCCTATTTTGGGCAAATCATTAAAGGCAGAAAATCTCAAAAATAGCCCATGGCCTACATTATTATTTTACACATATTGTACACCAGTGTTGCACACCAAAATTAGCTGATCTACACGCTCACAAATCACTGCATTGCGGCACGTTGTGAGCTTGTAAATTGGCTATTTTCATCATATTATGGTGTCAGGTGCTTCATTAGCGTCCAATATCATTAATGATGGTGGATACAAATCAAATATAGTTTAGAAGAACATCCTACAACAACACGTTCCACTTTCATCTGTGTGATAACTAAACTAAACCTTTTAAAAAGAGCAAAGTTGAAAGAAATGTAGTCATCTTAATATTGATTCAATCATTCATCTTAAAACATTCATCCAAACTGAAAATACATGCTACGTAGAGATGGGCTATTGGCCATTTTTTGTAAATGCTGATGGTATATGTTGTTGTAAGAACTGGGAGCTGATGGTAGGTGTTGTGCTCCACCTCAGCAATACATCTCCCAGTGGTCTAGCGCATTGAAAAGAGGATAAAGACACCCTCGTTCTCGGGCCGATACCAACAACAAGCCACCTACGTACTTATTTATATGAGGTATATTTAATTTTAGTGATACATTTGTCATTAAAGTGGGTATCCGTTTAAAGTCTCATCCCTATACATGTTATCTCAGTGCAAAACAAAAACATTACTAGTCTGTATTGATGGCTGATACATCGATTCAGTCTTTTATATCTGCCTACCTCACTGACGAACATGATGGGGAAAATGGTCTCCTTGATGAATTTTGTTGCACTGTTGGGACAGAGGCAGAGAGAGGTCAAAGGTCAGTGAGGATTGCAAGAGGCTCAACGTGAAGCTGCAACGGGGAGCGCGTGCAGCGACAGGGATGTGGGTCAGAGTTGAACTTACGCGAAGCCCAATTTTTTCAGGATGATATTGAGCTGAGTTCTCTTACGGGTACGGATGGGATCACCTGTGGTCTGGAGACACACACAAAGAGCATTCATTTTTTAAGCCTTTGTTGATAGTACAGTAGGTAGACAGGAAATGGGCAGAGAGATGGGGAGTGACAGCAAAGTACTCGAACCTGTGACACGCTTTCAGGCTACATTGGAATCCTAGTTGCCCAGACCACTACATCAGCAGTCCAGGCCAATCTTTACGTTACCAATCAATGCAAATAGCTGATCTACGAGCTCACAATCTGCTGCAGCGCGATGCTTTGTGAGCTTGTACATTGGCTATTTTGACATACAATGGAGTATATCATATATAAGTGGTTTGCCACATAAATCATACAAAGAAGTGGATGTATCAATCATCCTGACATGGAAACATAAGCCAGAGTCATCAAGGACATAACCTTGTATAATATATATTTGTTGTTTTCATTCTTTATTTTAAAGCCAAAGAAAAATGTAATGCACGCACAAACCATAGACAAAAAAAAGAAAAAAGAAATGGACAAAGTTTCGCCCATAGACTCTACAGACAGTAAATTAAAAATAGGGTTAAAGTGGTTAAACTGATTTTTATGCTATATTCATTATATTTCTGGGGACCCCCTGACACCCCTCAAGCACTTTGAGGACCACTGGTTTAGAGAAGTCACAGAATGCAAGGTTCAAGTCCTATTCCACTCTAGACCTAATCATGTGGGGTCATGAATACTTGAGTCTAAAAAAGTACCGGCTGGATGTCGAGGTATGACTCATGTTCCTCCTTGTTGGGGTTCAGCCCTTCAATGGCGTTGATGTATTTGGGGTCTGCCTGATAGAAGTGGGGGAGAGACATCACCATAGGCGAAGGACGACCTGATGGAAACAAGACGATGTGAGTAAAAAGAAAAAGGGTAAACATCAAATCCTGTTCCACATAAAGTCGGGACACAAAAAGCGGACAAGATAAAAACACAATGTCCTGTCCATTATACTGTACAGTGGATCACGTAGAGATAGAGAGAGAGCTCAACATCATGTCTTAACCCCCCAGTCTAATTAATCTCAACGAGGGGCAGCTAATACTGTTTATGTTTTGGGACGTTCACCCAGAAAAAAATCAATACATTCCATATGATAACAGTATCAGTATGCTAAACCTGGTCAGTTTGACATTATTGCTTTGTGACCGTTATATTTTTCTTCTATAACTTTTATCCCACAATTTTGTAAGAACTTAAATACTGGCTGATGTTGATGATGATGATGATGATAAAAACCTGGGACGACAGGTGTCGCCGTTGAGTCCTGTGGAGGTGTCATGGGCCTATCAACGAAACACCAATGAAGGAGGGTGCCTACCTGAAGACCCCAGTGAAGCGTTTACCCCTACCCCACTCAGTACCAAGTGCTGATTAATCTAAGGGATTGTACTATCTATTCCTATGAGCTCAACATTGGGTGTAGCTGCATTGGGAACTCCTTATATGGTTATGGCAGGCTGAGTCATGGTGACATGTGGGTGATGTCAGAGGTCCTCCCTTTAGTCAATTTTAAAATAGGACGGGATTACAACACACATACAAAAATCATTATTAATTGCAATACAATTCATATGTACCTGAACAAACAACACCAGCATCTTCATCGTGGTTACAGCTGTGATTTCCAATCCCGTTATGGCTGCACCGTAAGAGACTTAATTCACTGCCTGAACACCTGACACCATCCAACCAGATGTTTCCATCACCCTGTCCGAAGTGAGCTTTCCCTGGTGCTGACAGAGCTGTTCCACAGCCTAACCATCTACACACAACCTGGGCATCATCCAGATCCCAATCAACATCACACACTGTACCCCAGCCGCCACGGAAGTCCACCTCCACTCTGCCTGAACAGGAGTTTGAACCACCGACCAGCCTCGTGATATGATCAGATTGATCACCTGAATGAGAAGAAAAAACATTAAAAATGACAATGATCAGCATGAAAGAAAGCTTACCTACATGCAGGAGTGTCCTCATAATAAAAGATTTGATATGACACTTAAGCCCTATTCGCACAGGATTAGTATTATGTAGGGACCTCTGGTAATTTAGAAATTACCCCCCAACGTCTGTGTTTTTTTTGGCGCATTCGCACTGGATAAGCAAAGTCTGTGTTTTACTTGAAATTAGGGACATTATCCATGATCCTTATAACAGAAAAGACCATTCATTTGTAGACTCTCTGAGTTAACATTTACATTAACAGTATGTATGTATTATTAAAGCATTTATTTAATATTACAGTATTTACTTAATAGTAAAGTACTTATTTAATATTAAAGTATTTATTTAATATTAAAGTATTTATTCACTCTGATTGAAATGATTCTGATTCTGATTGAGAGTCCAACGAGCCCATTAAACAATGATCAATGTCGCAGAGGCGTTGGAGATTCCCAGAAGAGAATGGAGCAGAGTAGTGAATGTTCTGTGCGTTTGTGTGTTCATTGAAGAACAATATGTAAAATATAATAAACCACTACTTGTGTAGATGTATCAATAATTAATCTTGTAACTCATACAAGACACTATCGACGTCTTTCGTTTTTTTTCTTCTTTTTTTCCCCTCTCTTCTCCCTGTATAGGTCTGTGAGCAGCGTTGCGCTGCGGTGTGTCTGACACTGAAACATGACTGTCATATCAACAGTCATGGCACAACTTGTTCCTGGTTTTTGAAATTTCTCCACCTCAATTTCTCCATAAACGTTCAGATTTCAAATATAAAGTGCTGACCCCACGGTCAAGGATGTAACAAGTTGAAACGCTTAGGTCTAAGTACCCGTATCTTCCCTATTGTTCAATAAAAAGCATTTTAATCCGATCGCCGGCCATTTTCTCATAGTTATAATGTATCAGAGTGCAATACACATCCCAACCCAGATAGGGTCACGTAGTTGAAAGCAGATGAAGGACATTTTGAGGCTGTTGTCCTGCATTCAACGATCATGATTTGAGAGAGAGAGAGAGAGAGAGAGAGAGAGAGAGAGAGAGAGAGAGAGAGAGAGAGAGAGAGAGAGGGGGAGCGAGCGAGCAATCTTAACGCAACATCATGTCTTAAACCCCCGTCTAATTAATCTCAACGAGGTGCAGCTAATACTGTACATGTTTTGGGACGTTCACCCATAAAAAAAAAAATACATTCCATATGATGACAGTATCAGTATGCTAAACCTGGTCAGTTTGACATTATTGCTTTGTGACTGTTTTTGAATGTCTCAGAGTGAGATGATATGCATAAGCATGATAACGTCAGTTCAAGACTACAATATAAAAAGATGGTAAAAATGTATATACATTGTGGGTTAATAATGAATAGCCTGAATGTATGCGAGTATAAGACAGTAACATCTTATATACATTGTGGGTGGTCAATAATTAATACATATTTAATCTGTTACTTCTATAATATGGTGCAACGAATTCTTTGCAACCGCCGACATCAAGCAGGCCCGTGCCCAAGCAGTCACGGCCCGGCAAACAGAAGCCCTGGTTGGCGGGGTTTTCTGTGGGGCTCTGCAGCACGTCCACCGAGGGGGCAAAGCGGTAAGCATGGATGCCTTTCACCACCACGTCTTTCACATAACCCAGATGGATGGACCTGAGGAGGAACATGAGTATTAGTGGCTATACGTTAGGGTAGTTCAGTCAGATAACTCACAAATAGATTGAGGTCAATAATAGCTTGAGGACATTGTATTTATAGATTGTTAATACAATGTGAATATCAGATTTGATCTTGGCATTCAGGCTCTATGGTATGGTAGTGCCAATGGAGGAAGATGGCCGCTTCCGTGTGAGCTCCACAACATCGTCACGTCAATTCCTCTTTTTTTTTTTTACCTTTCTGTTTTTATCTACAGTACACCGCCGGGAGTATAAGGAGTTATGACAGACAATAGGAATACATGCATTGTTGTGCTAACTGAAACGTGGCTAATGGAGTTAGCATCTGATATTTCCATCAAACCCCCTGCCTTCACTGGGTTTGAGCCTTGATC
>NC_139949.1:8394054-8459054 GCF_963454915.1 Gymnoscopelus microlampas
GTGCAGAACGTCCCATTTCAAGTTTTCAAGTGTAAAAGCTCTATTTTCAAATGGCCGAAATGTGTATAGGGCTGAAGTGGTTAATGTATGTTTTGTAATACTACTCAAAATCTATAAAGTAACTAGTAACTAAAGTTTTCAAACAATTGTAGTGGAGTAAAAGTACAATATTTGCCTCTGAGATGTAGTGGAGTAAGTAAGTGTACTAGTACAATAGTTACTTACCACTGTTTGAGGAATAATGTGCAACATGTCTTTATGTTTTCTTTTCACACACACAGAACAACCCATGGTGATCCCAGATCACATATCACAGAACAATGTACAAACTTCAGCTTTGGCCTTAGTCTTCCAAAATAACCACGGCCACAAGTTATGTATTGTATTTGCATTGTATTCTACGTATTATATGCATGATGCATTGAGTACAATGGACCACAATGGAAACAAGCCCTTGGGTCTTTTTGCGTTATCCTTTTAGCATAACCTTTGACTGTACTACCTGCTAATAAAGTATTCAATCAATCAATCAATCAATCAATCAATCAATCAATCAATCAATCAATCAATCAATCAATCAATCAATCAATCAAAACACAGCCGGAGGCCTGGAGCGCTGTGAGCAAAGTGCGGCTAAGAGTAACTAAGTAGAACTAGAAAAGGTCTCCGCCAGGTCAGGTAGGTTATCATGGCCTCCTGGTGGCGCTATAATAGGCCAATGTGAAATGGGTGCCATTTCTTCTTAGGCCTTGCATGGCAATCGGACACTGCATTCATGATTTGAGGCATTTTGTTCCAAAAATGTGGTTTGCTAAATTAGACCAGCTGGTGGCGCTATAACAGGCCAATGTGAAAAGGGTGGCATTTCTTCCTCGGCCTAGTGGGAATGTGTGTGCAAAATTTCACGGAAATCGCACACTGCGTTCATGATTTGAGGACATTTGTTCAAAACGGACTATCCTGCAAACTTTAGAAGCCAATGTTAGCCAAGTAGGATAGAATATGAAATATCGCACACATCCATCTTGATCACATGACTATAGAGATACTGTGTACCGATTAGTGTGATTTTTGAACAGAATCTGAAGGAGTAAGAGCAAAAAATGTGTTTTACAAAACTCAGCCTCCTGGTGGCGCTCTAAAAGGCATATGTGAAAAATGCAGGGCAAAGGTTTTTCCTTGACCTCTAAGGAGTTCGGTGCAGTTATAGCTAAAAACGTGAATCGGCCTGTTATAGCGCCACCATGAGGCTGATTTGAAAGTTTTCAAGTGACATTTCTTCCTGGGCCAAGTGGGAATGTACGTGGAAAATTGCACGGAAAGTGCATGCTGCGTTCATGATTTGAGGCATTTTGTTAAAAATGAACCAATCCTGCAAACTTTGGAAGCCAATCTTAGCCAATCAGGATGGAATATGGAAAGTCGGACAGATCTGTGTTGATCACATGACTATAGAGATACTGTGTACCGATTTGCGTGTTTTTTGAAGAAAATCTGTAGGAGTAATATCAAAAAATGTGTTTTGCAAAAGTCAGCCTCATGGTGGGGCTATGACAGGCTGTTCTGAAAAATGTGGGGCAGAGGTTCTGCTGTGGCATCCAGGGAGTGTGTGTGTGCAGTTTCACAGCGACCGGGCCAACGGTGGCGGAGATTAGCTGTTAACAGACAGAAGGACGGACGGACGGACGGACACACGGAAGGACGGACGGACGGACAGGAGGCAAAACATACTCTCTCGCCATGCCTTTCGGCCTGGCGGAGACAATGACTCCGATACTGAGACCAGTATCGGAAAAGCTGCCGATACTGCCTAAAATGTTGGTATCTGTATCAGCAAGTATGTCAAGCTATACCATTCTGACACCATGTCATTTATCACATGATGATATGTCATTTACAGTAAACAATTATTTTGTATTTTGAATGCTTCAGTTGATGTTGGCACTACTGTTTTATACTCTTACTGTACCATTTACATTATTATTTTACTAAAAATGATTACGGAACATCTCTACCTGTAAGTGTAGGGTCCGATCTGTTTGACAGCCGCCTTCCCACCAGCTACGAACACCTGGGTATTGGTCACGTTGAAGAAGTAATACTCCAGGTAAACAGGAGGTGGCTTCTTCCATGCCTCAAACACTTTGCTCTCCTTCAGAATTACTTCCTGTGAGAAAGATCAAAAACAATGTTCAGAGAAACACAACGTGATGAGATGAGATGTCCTGAAAATCTCTAAGGAATATAAAATATATAAACACTTAAACCCTATTTTCTATTTGGTCGTCCTAAGATGTAGAGCGGCGAAAATAGCTGCAAGTTCACAATGCATATGCATATTTATTCTTTTTTTAATGTATTTTCTTTTGTGTTTTGTGACAAAAAAGACAAAAGACAATACAGAGCAAAACAGGACGACACCTGAACAAAAGAGGGTTTCTGCCCGGCAGCAACGATATCCAAAGTAATCGTCTACTCAGAAACACTTTCTGTGGACATGGCCCCTTATAGTATTTATATTAGTTATCCAATGTTACATTATGGCGTCCATCTTTTGTCTCCTTCTCTGCCCCTACCAGCTGCGTCTTCATCTGGGATGCTGACTCATCATCGATGGTTGACATCTAGGGAGAGAGAGGAGACATATCCATCTACTGTTGCCTTAAAGGAGAATTCCGGACTAGCCTTTTTCTTACCTTTATATGATGTTATTATATCATAGGACGAGTGGTACAGTAGAACATTTTCATAACTCCATCCAAACTCCAGTTTTTTGGTGATATCTGACGTTCATAATGACAGAAACCTCACGACAGTGTTTTTGTCCAAAATGGGCCACCGTAGTGTTTACAAGCGAACTTGGATGAAATCACGTTGAAATCTCATCTTGCGAGACTTCCAGAGGGGCCCATCTAACAC
The DNA here is from genome assembly GCF_963454915.1 of Gymnoscopelus microlampas. NCBI lineage: Eukaryota > Metazoa > Chordata > Actinopteri > Myctophiformes > Myctophidae > Gymnoscopelus > Gymnoscopelus microlampas. The sequence goes on from NC_139949.1 coordinate 8,396,974, forward strand.
AAACACTGTGGAGAGTTTTCTGTCAATATGAACGTCAGATATCACCAAAAATATATGATTTGAGTGATAAAAATACGCGATTTAGCGCACGGACCACCAGCTCACCATTTTTAGCTGCGGTGGACTCGGGATGGAGTTATGAAAAGGTTCTACTGTACCCATCCAAGGATATAATAACATCATATAAAGGTAAGAAAAAGGCTAGTCCGGAGTTTTACTTCAAGGTTAATTAATATTTTGTCGAAGAACAACAAAATTACTCTCGACTCAAACTTCTTTCAGTTGAAAATATGTCATTTTTGTCACATGATTGACAAAGCATTAACTACATTAACCCTGGCCTCCCTATTTTGGGCTATTTGGGCATTAAAGGCAGAAATTCTCAAAAATAGCCCATGTGTTGTTGTAAGTACTGGGAGCTGATGGTAGGTGTTGTGCTCCACCCAAGCCCCCAGAACTACGGTGGAACATTGAAGCGGCAAAGCCTGGTGGTCAAATCTGAGAATGCACTTAAATGCTACTGCGCATGCGTCTCCCGTTTTGTGCGCATGCTCACGACGCGTCACGACCAATGGATCCATTCCATTGGTTCATATTGGTTCCATATTGGTTCCTAATACTATGCTTACTTCCGGGTGCTTCAAAACGCCACTGAGCACATTCATTGAAATGATAGCTGGGGGCGGGGCAATCCGCCCTCTAGTTATATTATATCTCTATGGCTCCACCTCAGAAATCCATCTCCCAGTGGTCTAGCGCAATGAAAAGAGGATATAGACACCCTTGTTCTCGGCCGAGCCGATACCAACAACAAGCCACCTACGTACTTATTTATATGAGCTATATTCAATTCTAGCAATACATTTTTCATTAAAATGGGTAACCGTTTAAACGTCTCATCCCTAATGCTACAGTCTCGGTGCACAACAAAAACATTACTAGTCTGTATTGATGGCTGATACATAGATGCTGTCCTACTTTTAGTCTTTTTCAGGGAATATCTGCCTACCTCACTGGTGAACATGATGGGGAAAATGGTCTCACTGAAGTTTCTTGTTTGACTGTTGAGGCAGAGAAAGGTCAAAGGTCAGTGAGGATTGCAAGAGGCTCAACGTGAGGCTGCAACTGGGAGCGCGTGCAGCGACAGTGATGTTTGTCAAAGTTGAACTTACTCAAAGCCTGGCAATTCGTTCAGGATGACATTGAGCTGAGTTCTCTTACGGGTACGGATGGGAACCCCTGTGGTCTGGAGACACACCCAAAGAGCATTCATTTAAATCCTTTAAACTCCCCCCTCCCTTTTTTATTTTTGGGCTTTTTTTATGCCTTTATTGATAGTACATTAGGTAGACAGGAAATGGGCAGAGAGATGGGAAGTGACACTTAGCAAAGGCCGTCGGGATCGGGACTCAAACCCGCGACGATCTGTCAGGCTACATTGGAGCCTAGGTTCCTGGACCACTGCACCAGCGGTCCGGGCCAATCCTTTACACTTTAACCATGTAAACCCTAGCGTTCCTATTCTGGGCATGTGATGAACATTCTAAAAAAATAGGTGACGATTCAATGCAAATAGCTGATTTATATAGAGCTCATAATCTGTTGCAGTTGTACATTGGCTATTTTGACGTACAATGGAGTATGGAGTATAGTAAGTGGTTTGCCACGGAAATCAACAAAGACAAGTGGATGTAGCAATCACCCTGACATAGAAACCATAATAACCACATAACCTTGTATAATATATATTTGTTGTTTACATTCTTTATTTTTAAGCCAAAGTATAAAATAGGGTTAAAGTGGTTAAACTTATTTTTATGCTATATTCATTATACTGGGGACCCCCTGGAATCCCTCAAAGACCCCTGTGGGCCCCCAGACGACACTTTGAGGACCACTGGTTTAGAGAAGTCACAGAATTTGAGGTTCAAGTCCTATTCCACTATAGACCTAATCGTGTGGGGTCATGAATACTTGAGTCTAAAAGATACAAAGTACCGGCTGGATGTCGAGGTATGACTCATGTTCCTCCTTGCTGGGGTTCAGCCCTTCAATGGCGTTGATGTATTTGGGGTCTGCCTGATAGAAGTGGGGGAGAGACATCACCGTAGGCGAACGATGACCTGGTAGAAACAAGGCGATGTGATTAAAAAGAAAAAGGGTAAACATCAAATCCTGTTCCGGATGAAGTCGGGACACAAAAAAAGCAGACAAGATAAAAACACAATGACCTGTCCATTATACTGTACAGTGGATCACGTAGAGATATACAACTCTGCTTGATATAGGACAACTGATAGCTCCCGAAAATAAACATTTGTCCTGCAACGCACATGAAAAGAACATTGTCCTGCATTCAACGATCATGATTTGAGAGAGAGAGCTGCTCTTCATTGAGCTATTCTCAACGAGGTGCAGCTTAATAGTGTACTTATGTTTTGGGACGTTCGCCCATAAAAAAAAAACAATACATTCCATATGATGAGAGTATCAGTATCCTAAACCTGGTCAGTTTGACGTTATTGCTTTGTGATTGTTTTTGAATGTCTCAGAGTGAGATGATATGCATAAGCATGATAACGTCAGTTCAGGACTACAATATAAAAACCCTCATTATGCAAATATAAAGACGGCAAAAATGTTTATACGTTGTGACTTAATATTGAATAGCCTGAGTGTATCTGTTACTTCCATACGGTCCAACGAATTCTCTGCAAACGCCGACATCGAGCAGGCCCGTGCCCAGGCAGTCACGGCCTGGTACACAGAAGCCCTTGTTGGCGGGGTTTTCTGTGGGGCTCTGCAGCACGTCCACCGAGGGGGCAAAGCGGTAAGCCTGGATGCCTTTCACCTCCACATCTTTCATATAGCCCAGATGGACGGACCTGAGGAGGAACAGGAGTATTAGTGGCTCTACGTTAGGCTATACGATCGCACACCGAATTCTGGACTTTATTGCCGAAAAAAATCTCCACGCGGCTGGGTAGTGGGAGAAACCCCCATTGTCTTTGCCGGGACAATAGAGTGGAAATGACGGAAACGAAGATCGCGGCCCGGTTGCCGTGGAACCAGAGCTGGCCTTGTCGTAAGATGGAGTGAAGGTGTAAATAAACCCCCACTGCCTTCAATCCTGCTGGCAAACGTAAGATCTCTGTGTGTTTTCTCTGGTCCATTCATTGTCGCCTCGTTCCACCAAACTCTGGCTTAACAGCCTGAGTATTTGTTTATTCATTTCCTTATTATTTGTGATTCATCGTTTTGGGTTTATTTTGTTTATTTAGTTATTTGTTTTGTATAACCGCGCACATAGGCCTATACCTGACACTTCCGTTACCTCTGCTAACTGTCAATTGGAAAAGTGGGTCATTTTGTGGATCCACGTTGGGACCAGGTGACGGCCGCCCAGTGGCTGTGGTAACCCCCCTTTTCTGTTGTGTTTGATATTATTGATTCAGTTTATTTTGTTTGGTTTACTGTGATTTATTGGGGTGCCACTACCCTGGGCTGGTCAGCCTGCCCATCTTCCCCCTTCCCCCAGCATTGGCCCATATACTGTATGCACCGCATATTGTATTGTTAACAGATTAGTCATTTTACTCTTATTCCCTTGGATGCATACTGCTTTTATTATTAATGATAATGATGTTGAGACCCACTGAATGAAATAATCTGCTAATTAAAAATAAAGCTTTTTATACCGTTGCTAAATACATGTTTCTGCCTTTATCAGTTATTGTACACGAACTGTGTGAGGAGTCACTTATGTCTTCAGTGGTTTACTTCATTAAGATTACTAAAACTAATTCCTAGGGCGCAATTCCCTAGGTGGCGTAGTTGGCTATATTAATTATTTCCACCCTGTTACATATTGAAATTACAATACGATGGGAACTATGCACGGAAACACATTTCACCCACCTTTTCTATTTCTGTAAACCTGTGATGTGACAATAAAGCTGATTCTGATTCTGCTCAGCACATTAGCAGACAACCATTTAAGAGCATGGAGATATACATCAATAACAAACCCCCCAGGGGAAAACAGAACCCTTTGGTAAAGCAGAGCCTACTGGTGGTGCTGGGTTGGTGGTGGGAGCAAACAAAGCACATACAACATCAGTGACAGCAAGAGGAAGTGCCATGAATCAGGTGAGCTTAAGTAGTAGACCACCAATTTGGTCAGCTGCTTGGCACGTCACATACAGTACATCGCCCACATAGTGCTGCACATTCGTGTAAACCTCTCGAGTGTGTCTGCCTGAACCAGCTTGCAGGCTAAGCATCATTTATTTCATTAAACAGTGGGTCGGGAGCCATTTTTGGGTCGCTGGCCTATTTTTATGGGCCGTGAGTAAATATCCCTTCCTTTTTTTTTCGTTTCCTAAATTTAGTTTTTCATTATTATTATTTCAAAAGAATTTCAAAAAGGGAAGTCATTTATATCAGAGGGGGCTGGGCTGTGCGTTGTGAGCGTGCAAAATTGTTAAGGTTTTTTTGCAGCACGCACACACACATGTTTTACTTAAGTAAAAGTATCAATGCCGCAATGTAGAAATACTTTGTTACAAGTGAAAGTCTGGAATTAAAAATGTACTTGAGTAAAAGTACAAAAGTATTGGTGTCAAAATGTACTTAAAGTACCAAAAGTAAAAGTACTCTTTATGCAGCATGTCCCGTTTCACAAGGTAAAATGTATCAAATCTATTAAAATCTTTTGAAAATAGCCAAAGCTTAAAGGGCTGAAGACGTTACTGCATGTACTCCTACGGGCTAGGGCGGCACCTGTCAGCAGGGAGTGCTGGGCGGAAGGAGTAGTACATTATTACAGTCATTTAGCAGACGCTTTAATCCAAAGTGACTTACAATAAGTGCAGAGAGGAAGGTCAGGATCAGAAGAGGTGTGCACCTACAGTACCTGCAGAGGTCAGGGGAGAAGATGTAGAGCAGCTCCCTCCTGGAAAGCAACGGGTGGAAGACGGTGCCGTCAGTGCCGTTGATCACGTTACTCTGATTGGACGACCACCACGTCATCTCCCTGTTGACAGGTGTAAAACAAGCCAAATCAAAGGCTTGGTGTAACAGTAATGGTGGATAACCATATCACCACTCACATTCCATACAATAGCCAGGTAGCATGCTAAGATAGTTTGGTGGGTGCACACACTGACGCAAGTCACCAAAGAGCCATTTACACCAAGCAGGCACTGTAACGATTTTATCAAGCTGTTATGTGTATATCCGGGGTTTAAATTATATTGTGTTTACTCGTATATATTTTACCAAAATAAAATCAAATCAAAATCTCTGCCGCCATCCACTTGATTTTGAAAGATTTTTAACTGTGTTTATAGTGCTTGGTGTGAATGACCATTAAGCCATAAGGCTTGATTTACACATCATTTCTTGAAAACACGAATTGTCTGGCCCTGTTATAGCACTATCATGAGGCTGATTAAAACAAAAACAAAAATCTTCCCTGGCCTAGTGGGAATGCAAAGTTTCCCAGCAATCTGACACTGTGTTCATGATTTGTGGCATGTTGTGCACAACTTTGGAAGCCAATTGTATGCAATCGGAATGGAATATGGGAAATTTGACAGATATGACTTGATCACATGACTACAGAGATAATGCATACCGAATTGCATGAGGGTTGGAAAAAAACTTTAGGAGCAAAACTCTGCCTCTTGGTGGCGCTATAACAGACTGATTTGAAAAAATAAAAATAAAAATGGTGGAGGTGGAGATTTCTTGGCCTCCTGGGAGTGTGCGTGCAAACTTTCACGCCGATTGGTCCAGCGGTGCCCGAGATTAGCTGTTCACAGATGGACGGACGGACGGACGGACGGACGGACAGACAGACAGACAGACAGACAGACTTTGGCAAGGATAAATAAGTAAACAAAAAAGCAGGGAGACAGGTGTCTCTACCTCAGGCCATTCCATGTGTCAATCTTGCCATGATCCATGTAGTTTTGCTCCCCAGTGTGAAAGACAAACTCTCCTTTGTGAGTTTCATTTTTCTATGGAATAGAGACACCAGGTTCAGTGTGACTGCTGTAGCACTGACTGACCCCTAAAACAAGGACATGGTGGTCAGCTAGAGCTACTGAAGCTGATCAATCAGTGAGGTTTTGAACTTTTGACAATGCCAATTGGGGGTGTTGTGATGCTGTTTTGTGGGACAGATCTGTGATCGTACAAAGCAAACAACAACAACAACAACAACAACAACAACAACAACAACAACAACAACAATAAAACAGTGTATGCAATGGCGGTTTATTTTCTCTATAGAGATATTCAGGAAAGTTCAGAGCTCTACGATTGTACACAGTTAAGATCCGGAGATCACTTTAACTCTTGAGTGTCAACATTCAGAAATAACATTTACAGTCCTGGATTTTACAGTGTACTACCTTCACATCTCCCTAAATACTGGTCCTCACCTTCCACATGAGGCCAAAATGTTCATCCACCTCCGGCTTCTTTTTGTGGATTGTAGACAGCAGAGGGTCCTCGTAGCCCCACAGCACCTCGTGGACAGTGCGTGTCATGAAGATGTCAATAGGTCTTTCATAAAACCAAGATATGGCGGATCGTGTGCAGACCGGGACGGTGCTCATCACAGACTGGGGGAGCGGAGGGGGAGAAGAGACAGAAGGGAGAGAAACAAAGAAAAAGATTAGGTAGTATGCCTTACGGTGACAGAATAAACCTTTATTGGTCTTGAGGGAAATGCAGGTGTCATAGCAGCAGTAGGCATGAAACACAGATACAGATAATAGTGCAGAGATACACAAGTGTAGAAATTGATAATTCAAAATATGCTCCTCAATGACTTACATTGTAAGGTGAAACAGCTCTCAAAGTCACTCTTTTAGCACGTAAACAAATTAAACAAAGTCAATTCAGACAATATAGAACATCACAAAAACCAGTACTGTTTGTTTAAAAAAGAAAAAAAGGTAAATTCCTGTTGATTTTACTATTTGTATTAGGAAGAAAACACGGACTGGATCGGCAGATCCGGATCCGGATATTCAAATCCCGGATGAGGATGGTTTGGTGGTTCTGTAAGAATAACTGTCTGATCGTCCATGAAGGATCACTGACATTAGTCGAACACACCACCTTTTCAGGTTGTGACCCCCCAAAATAATCATATTTGAACTGGGGACCCCCCATCGTCGTCAAGGCTGAGTCTTCAGATTACCTCAGAAGATTGGGAGTGAGTCTGCAGTTCTAATTGCAATGGGGAGTTCATTCCATAGTTTGGGAGCCAGAAGGGAGAAGAGTCTGGGACGTGTGGAGCGTTGTCCCGGATGTTTTAGCGAAGGTTCTGACAGCTTCCCTGTGTTAGCTGATCTGAGAGAGCGGGAGGGGTTGTAGGGTTGGATCAGGCTTTGAAGATACTGGGGTACCATACCTTTGGTTTTAGGCCAACGTCAGTGTTTTGTACTCTGTGCGGGCAGTAACTGGGAGCCAATGGAGGGAGCGGAGAAGGGGGGTGACATGTGAACATTTTGGCTGGTTGAAGACCAAGCGTGCTGCTGCATTCTGGATCATTTGGAGAGGCTTAAGTGCACATGCCGGGAGGCCGGTAAGGAGTAGATCTACAAGCTTGTAATCGGCTATTTTCGAACGTACGTCGAACAACTTATTAAAAAGGTCTTAAAAGTCCTTAAATTGTCATCATGGGACCCCCCCCCCCCCAAAATCAAGTGGGAGCTCACAGAAACATGCACTTTGAATACACTGCATTAACAAACGTCTTACCAGGACGGGAATGTTGACGGTGGTGATGACGTCAACCTCGGGGTCGCCGCATGACTTCTCAGGGACAAAGACAAACCTTTTGTGGTTCAGGGCGGAAACCTTTTTGCCGTTCTCCAGGAATCTCACGTTCTCCCTCTGCGTGTATTCCCTGAGGTGGTGCAGCAAGGAATGGAGGGTAGTTCAGGTTTGTGGAATAATGTGCAACATGTCATTTCAAAAGAACCACGGCCACAAATAAAAGTTATCGACTACATATCCCCAAACTCAAAACTAACATAAAATATCCTCATAATACAAGTGAACATAGTTTAACTCCTTGAACCTTGATAGTAGAATCCTCTTATCCTACCACACAACCTTTCTCTGTAAATATAACATATGATTCTACTGAGTTTTTTTCCAATATGCTATGTATTGTATTTGCATTGTATTTAATGTTGCAGAGATATGTATGATGCAGTGAGTACAATGGACCACAATGGAAACAAGCCCTTGGGGCTTTTTGTGTGATCCTTTTAGCATAACCTTTGACTGTACTACTTGCTAATAAAGTATTCCATCGATCAATCGATCAATCGATCAATCAATCAAAACAGAGCCGGAGGCCTGGGGCGCTGTGAGCACAGTGCGGCTAAGCGTAACTAATTGCTCCGACACTGAGACCAGTGTCGGAAAAGCTGCCGATACTGCATCTGTATCGGCGAGTATGTCAATCTATACCATTCTGACACCATGTCATTTATCACATGATGATATTACTGTCATTTACAGTAAACAATTATTTTGTATTTTGAATACTTCAGTTCATGTTGGCAATACTGTTTTATACTCTTACTGTACTATTTACATTATTATTTTACAAAAAAAATATATATATTTCGGAACATCTCTACCTGTAAGTGTAAGGCCCGATCTGTTTGACAGCCGCCTTCCCACCAGCTAAGAACACCTGGGGATTGGTCACGTTGAAGAAGTAATACTCCAGGTAAACAGGAGGTGGCTTCTTCCATGCCTCAAACGCTTTGCTCTTCTCTGTCAGAGTTAATTCCTGTGAGAAAGATCAAAAACAATGTTCAGAGAAACACAACACGGTGAGATGATATGTCCTGAAAATCTTCAGGGAATATAAAAGATGTAACCACTTAAGCCCTAAGATCGTCCTAAGATGCTGAGTGGTGAATAGCATTTCTGCAAGATCACAATGCATATTTATATTTATTCTTTTATATCATAGTTTTCTAAATGTATTTTCGTCAAAACTTTCTTTGAAGGTCACCTCTATAATGCTTTATAAGCTCATTATAATGCATTTTAATGCCCTTATAAGGCATTATAATGCTAGTTATAAATGTTTATAATCATGTATAACAACTTATAACCAAATTTAAAAGTATTAGAACTGCTGGTCATAATGCATTATTATGCTCAGTGGAACAGCACATTACAACTACCATACCTTAGTCAGTTATAAGAGAAGTGAGAATAGAGAAGTGCTGTAATGTGTCATAACGCATTATAACCAACATATTTATTAAATGGAATAATGTGTAAACATCAATAATATGCTATAACATCACTTCGAGACCTTTAAGTAAAGTGGCCACACATTCATGCACTATTAGACACTGTATCACACTATAATACTGTATTGCATGACTTCTTGGCCTTTACGTAAAATTACAAAATTCTTTAAAGGTCATTAGTAAAACACCCTATAGCATGACGTAGTGACCTTTAAGTAAGTGGCAACATTCTATGATTCTATGATTAGTAGTCCTCCATGCTGAGCAGCTTAGCTTAGCATCTTAGCTTAGCATCTTAGCTAAGCTAACTTGTACTGAGGTAGTGACTGCAGAGGCCCCAAGCTGCTGTGTGACTGTGTTGTGATTAATTAAATCATTCTACCCCACTGTAATAGTAATACTATTTTGGAAACAACAGAACTATTTGGTGTCATGTATTTATGTTATATTTTTGTAAAACAAATGTTTGTTTAAATGTGATGTTATTTCTGTTATGTATTATTCTGTTTATATCCACTTACAGTATTTGTCTGTCAGTCAAAGAGGAAGCCAATACATCCTGCTATGTAATGTGATGAAGACTGGACAGAAACGTGCCTTACTTCATTGTTTATGCATTTAACTGTCTTGTTGCAGTTCCATAACGTCTAGTGAAATGAACACACTCAAACCACACTGATATGGACTCATTAGTTCATATTTATAGAATGTTGTCACTTTACAGGTAAAAAAGTAATGCTATAGGGTATTATAGTATGATACAAATGCTAATGACCATTAAAGAATGTTGCCAATACTTAAAGGTCTCTACGTCATGCTATAGAGTATAATAATACGATACCATTAAAGAATGTTTCCACACGAGGGGGGCGTGGTGGCGCAGTCGGTAGCACTGTCGCCTCACAGGTAGAAGGTTCTGGGTTTGAGGACGCCGTATGGGCACTGACTCCTCCGCGTCATCATTGCCCATACCCTAGGTGTGGTTGGCGAAAGGGCCTTTCTGTGTGGAGTTTGCATGTACTCCCCGTGTGCCTCCCCCTGGTCAGCCGGGGCACCTGATGGAGGGGAAAGGAACTGATTGGAATAACGTGTTCCTTCCACGCGCTACGTCCAACCAGGGAATCTCCCCCCTGTGAGGTGATAAGAAGCGGCCTGCTTCTCATGCATTGAAGCAGGCATGAGCTCAGTTTGGGCCTCTCCCCAGGCTGTCAGAGGGAGAGTAGCATCCAGGATTACAGCTTAGGCATTGGCACTGGGTGAAAAAATAAGGGTTACAAAATTGTGGGATAAAAAAAGAATGTTTCCACTTTATTTATAGGTCTCTATGTCAAGCTATAGAGTATTATAGTTTGATACATGCTAATGACTATCAAAGAATGTTGGCACTTTACTTAAAGGTCACAATGTCATGCTATAGGGTATTTTAGTATGATAAAACTACTAACTAGAAAATGTGCTCCTCGGAGCACAGGTCTCCACCAGTACTGTTCCTGATTAATCCTGTCTTACCTATTTATATTACATATTGTCACGTGTCACTTGACCAATGTTAGCTTGGCTGATGGAAGCTCACTTCAAAAAATAGAAATTATTTTTTGAAGTGACACACCTATTTATAGGTTTTTATTTCGTCATGCGTCTCGCTAGCCAATCAAAAGCATTGGTGACAACATATTGTCACGTGTCACGTGAAGCTTGACCAATGTTAGCTTGGCTGAGACGGACGGACACACGGAAGGACAAGAACGAAAACATACTCTCCACCTCTGGTGGAGACAATAACCATCATAGAATGTTGCCACTTCACTTAAAGGTCACTAAGTTGTGCTATAGGGTATTATTGTATGATACAAGTGCTAATTACATTACAGTCATTTAGCAGGCGCTTTTATCCAAAGCGACTTAAAATAAGGGCATTCAACCTAGGTAGGGAACGAAACTACTAATCACCAGAAGTCTTAAGTGCATTTCCTGCAAAAACAAGCTACCAAGAGTATACCTAGCGCTAGGGTAAAAATGCAATATATCAGCTACCTACTTTCTTAAACAGATGAGACAAAATAGCTAAATCAAATGAGGACGAGCTAAAACAAATAAGTGTATCGACTAAACAAGATCCAATAAAACAATACAACAATAAAACTAGTTAGTAACAAGTAGGCCAGGCAAAGAGGAAGGGTAGTGTTTCCTGAAGAGGTGGGTTTTCAGCCTGCGGCGAAAGATGGGCAGTGACTCTGCTGTCCTGACATCAGTGGGAAGTTCATTCCACCACTGTGGGGCCAGAACAGAAAAAAGTCGTGACTGTGTCGATCGACCAGAAGGACCCTTGAGTGACGAGGCAATCAGTCGCCCCGAGGTGGCAGACCGAAGTGGTCGGGCAGGGGTGTAAGCATCGACCATAGCCCGGAGGTAAGAAGGAGCTGTTCCTTTTACTGCCCTATAGGCTAGCACCAGGGTTTTAAACTGAATGCGAGCCGCTACGGGGAGCCAGTGTAGAGAACGGAGAAGGATAGTTGTGTGGGAGAACTTGGGGCGGTTGAACACCAGACGAGCCGCAGCTTTCTGAACAAGCTCCAGAGGTCTGATGGCAGATGCCGGAGCACCAGCAAGGAGGGAGTTGCAGTAGTCCAGGCGGGAGATGACAAGAGCCTGGATGAGCACCTGGGCTGCCTTCTCCGTGAGGAAGGGGCGAATCCTCCTGATGTTGTAGAGGAGGAATCTGCAGGACCGTGTCACCGATGCAATGTTTGCCGAGAACGACAGTTGATCGTCCAAGGTCACACCCAGATTCTTCGCAGTCCGAGTTGGCATCACCACAGCATTATCAATGGTGATGGCCATGTCTCGGTGCGGACAGCCCTTCCCCGGGAGGAACATCAGCTCGGATGACCATTAAAGAATGTTATCATTTAACTTAAAGGCCAAAAAGTCATGCAATACAGTATAATAACATGTATAGGTCGAGCATAATTATGTTACATATCAATCAGATACAATAACATCCATAGGTCACGCAGATAAATATAATATGCATTTGCCACAGTCATGTTATAGCATATTGATGTTTATACGACGTTATTCCATTTATTAAACATGTTGGTTATAATGTATTATGACACATTACAACACTTAGAGTTATAATACATTATAAACGTTTTTATAAGCATTATAATGCCTAATAAGCACATTATAATGCATTATAAATGAGCTTATAAAGCATTATAGAGGCGACCTTCATAGAAAGTGTTACCGTATTTTCTTTTGTGTTTTGTGACAAGGCAAAAGACTATACAGTGCAAAACAGGACGAAACCTGAAAAAAAGAGGGTTTCTGCCCGGCAGCAACGATATCCAAAGTAATCGTCCTCTCAGAAAACAGCTGCGTCCTCATCTGGGATGCTGACTCATCATCGATGGTTGACATCTAGGGAGAGAGAGAGAGAGAGAGAGAGGAGACACATCCATCTACTGTTGCCTTAAAGGAGAATTCCGGACTAGCCGTTTTCTTACCTTTATATGATGTTATTATATCCTGGGACGAGTGGTACAGTAGAACATTTTCATAACTCCATCCAAACTCCAGTTTTTTGGTGATATCTGACGTTCATAATGACAGAAACCTCACCACAGTGTTTTTGTCCCAAATGGGCTGCCGTAGTGTTTACAAGCGGACTTGGATGAAATCACGGGTGAAATCTCATCTTGCGAGACTTCCAGAGGGGCCCATCTAACACAAACACTGTGGACAGTTTTCTGTCAATATGAACGTCAGATATCACCAAAAAAATATATGATTTGAGCGATAAAAATACACGATCTAGCGCACGGACCACCCGCTCACGTTTTTAGCTGCGGTGGACTCGGGATGGAGTTATGAAAATGTTCTACTGTACCACTCGTCCTATGATATAATAACATCATATAAAGGTAAGTAAAAGGCTAGTCCGGAATTTTACTTTAAGGCTAATTTATATTTTGTCGAAGAACAACAAAATTACAACAGCATTACTCTCGACTGCAAAAAGCATTGGCACTTCTTTTAGTTGAAAATATGTAATTTTTGTCACATGATTAATAATAATAATAATAATAATAATAATAATGCATGTCATTAAAGGCAGAAATTCTCAAAAATAGCCCAGGGCCTATTTTACACAAACAGTATCGTACACCAGTCTTGCACACCAAAATTAGCAGATCTACCACCCACAACTCGTTGCATTGCGGCACGTTGTGAGCTTGTAAATCGTCTATTTTCGGCATATTTTGGTGTCAGGTTTAAGTGCTTCATTACCGTCCAATATCATTAATGATGGCGGATACAAATCAATTATAGTTTAGAAGAACATCCTACAACAACATTGTAACTAACAAATGACTCATTCCACTTTCATCTGTGTGATAACTAAACCTTTTAAAAAGATCTAAGTTGAAAGAAATGTAGTCATCTTAATATTGATTCAATAATTCATCTTAAAACATTCATCTAAACTGAAAATACATGCTACGTAGAGATGGGCTATATGTTGTATATGTTGTTGTAAGTACTGGGAGCTGATGGTAGGTGTTGTGCTCCACCTCAGCAATACATCTCCCAGTGGTCTAGCGCGTTGAAAAGAGGATATAGACAACCTCGTTCTCGGCCGATACCAACAACAAGCCACCAACATACTTATTTATATGAGCTATATTTAATTTTAGTCATCATTTGTCATTACAATGGGTAACCGTTTAAACGTCTCTCATCCCTAATGATACATGTTATCTCGGTGCACAACAGAAACATTACTAGTCTGTATTGATGGCTGATACATCGATTCAGTCTTTTATATCTGCCTACCTCACTGACGAACATGATGGGGAAAATGATGGTCTCCTTGATGAATCTTGTTGCACTGTTGGGACAGAGGCAGAGAAAGGCCAAAGGTCAGAGAAGATTGCATGAGGCTCAACGTGAGGCTGCAACGCCGTGCAACGGGGAGCGCGTGCAGCGACAGGGATGTGGGTCAGAGTTCAACTTACAGGAAGCCTGGCAATTTTTTCAGGATGATATTGAGCTGAGTTCTCTTACGGGTACGGATGGGAACCCCTTTGGTCTGGAGACACACACAATGAGCATTCGTTTAAATCCTTCACACTTTTTCCCCCTTTATTTTAGGGCTTTTTTTAAGCCTTTATTGATAGTACAGTAGGTACACAGGAAATGGGGAGAGAGATGGGGAGTGACAAGCAGCAAAGGCCGTCGGGATCGGGACTCGAACCCGCAACACGCTGTAAGGCTACATCGGAGCCTAGGTTCCCGAACATATTTCTATGCTATATTAACAGAGGTGGAAAAGGTACTCAAATGTTTTACTTAAGTAAAAGTATCAATACTGCAATGTAGAAGTACTCTGTTACAAGTAAAAGTCTGGAATGCAAAATTTACTTTAGTAAAAGTACAAAAGTATTGGTATCAAAATGTACTTAAAGTACCAAAAGTAAAAGTACTAAAATGTTTGAAAATAGCAGATCTACAAGCTCATAACGCGTCGCGATGCGACGCGTTGTGAGCTTGTAGATCAAAGGTATAAATTAAGGCTAAAATGGTTAATGCACATTTTATAATGTAATAATGTATATCTGCAAAGTAACTAGTAACTAAAACTGTCATATAATTGTAGTGGAGTAAAAGTACAATATTGGCGCTGAGATGTAGTGGAGTAGTAGTAAAAGTACTGAAAATTGGAAATACTCCAGTAAAGTAAAAATACCTCAAAATTGCACTTAAGTACAGTACTTGAGTAAATGTACTTAGTTACTTTACACCACTGTATATTAATTACATATCTGGGGACCCCCTGAAACCCCTCAAGGACCCTTGCGGGTCCCCGGACCCCACTTTGAGGACCACTGGTTTAGATAAGTCACAGAATACAAGGTTCAAGTCCCATTCCACTGTAGACCTAATCATGTGGGGTCATGAATACTTGAGTCTAAAAGATACAAAGTACCGTCTCGATGTCGAGGTATGACTCATGTTCCTCCTTGTTGGGGTTCAGCCCTTCAATGGCGTTGATGTATTTGGGGTCTGCCTGATAGAAGTGGGGGAGAGACATCACCGTAGGCGAAGGACGACCTGGTAGAAACAAGACGAGTTGAGTAAAAAAAAAGAAAGGGTAAGGGCGCGCTCCCACCGCACTTTACCTCTGGGGCCAATGCTTAGTCGATGCAAATGCTTGGACTCATGGTCTTGCTGATTTTCTCCAAGAATCCATGCATTTGCATTGACAAAGCATTGGCAGATTTCACCCCAGAGGTAAAATAAAAGTGCGGTGGGAGCGCGCCCTACACATCAAATCCTGTTCCACATAAAGTTGGGACACAAAAAAAGCGGACAAGATAAAAACACAATGACCTGTCCATTATACTGTATAGTGGATCACGTAGAGATATACAACTCTGCTTGATATAGGACAACTGATGGCTCCCGAAATGAAACATTTGTCCCGCGACGCACATGAAGAGAACATTGTCCTGCATTCAACAATCATTATTTGAGAGAATCGAGAGAGAGATTGAGAGATCGAGAGATCGAGAGATCGAGAGATCGAGAGAGACATTATTAACCCATTGTGGGTTAATTCTAGCCTGGTAAACCCCTCCCTCCGGAAATCTCATTTCCCTTTGATCTCAGGAAGGAGTCTGGCCTGAGCGCCTGTCTGGGCGTTTCTGCGGAGTTCATAACATGAACTCTTCAATCAACGTCCTCGCTCATTGTTCTCTGATTGACAGCGCATGTTGGCCAATCAGGTGGAACCCGAATGGAGCCGAGTGAAGCCGAGCGAAATGGAACGGCAGCCATTACAACTTTGTCCTCAGTTTTGTCCGCTTTCTTAAAACTTCAAAACGCTCTCAAACTTCTTTTTTGGATAGCATTTAGATGTTTAACTTCATATATGTGGTCAATTAATCATGACAGAGCCTATTTCAAAATAAAAATTCAGAGAACCGGGAGGGGCGGGCAGTGACACTCATGTATCCGACTAAAGTAACCGATTTTCGGCATGGCCCTTTCAAAAGTCCCCTTGCGTCACATTGCTCTGTGGTGGTGGTGGAACAAACTGCTGATTGGCTGAAGGGGTGGTGGTGGAACGAACTGCTGATTGGCTGAAGGGGTTGTCAGTCAACAGTATCACTCCCGCCCAGCTCCCGCCCTCAGCCAAAAAGCCAAATTGAACCCCATGCCAGACTCACTACTGAGATCAAATGGAAATGAGATTTCCTGAGGGAGGGGTTTACCAGGCTAGGTTGTTTCATTACTAACTTACATTGTGGGTTAATAATGAATAGCCTGAATGTATGCGAGTATAAGACAGTAACAGCTTATATACATTGTGGGTGGTCAATAATGAATAAATATTTAATCTGTTACTTCCATAGCGTCCATTGACTAAATACCATAGAATTCTCTGCAAACGCCGACGTCGAGCAGGCCCGTGCCCAGGCAGTCACGGCCCGGCAAACAGAAGCCCTGGTTGGCGGGGTTTTCTGTGGGGCTCTGCAGCACGTCCACCGAGGGGGCAAAGCGGTAAGCATGGATGCCTTTCACCGCCACGTCTTTCATATAGCCCAGATGGACGGACCTGAGGAGGAACAGAAGTATTAGTGGCTATACGTTAGGGTAGTTAAGTCAGATAACTCATAAATAGATTGAGACCAATAATAGCTTCAGGGCATTGTATTTATACAATGTTAATACAAATGTGAATATTACATTTGATCTTGGCATTCAGGCTCTGCTATACATTACTCCCGGCTATGGTATGGTAGAGCCAATGGAGGGAGATGGCGTGAGTTCCACAACATTGTTACATCATTTCTTTTTTAGCCTTTCTTTTTTTATCTACACTGTCGGGAGTGGAAGGAGTTATGACAGACAAGCACTTTTGGACATTAGCATAGCAATCACACACCGAATTCTGGACTTTTGTACTGAAAATCCTCCACCCGGCTGGGTGGTGGGAGAAACCCCCTTTGTCTCCGCTGGGACAATAGAGTTGAAGCGACGGAAACCAAGACCGCGGCCCGGTTGCCGTGGAACCAGAGCTGGCCTCGTCGTAAGATCGAGTAAACGTGGAAATAAACCCCTACTGCCTTCAATCCTGCTGGCTAACTCTCTGTGTGAGTCAAACAGTGACCATGATGGATGCTCTCCTAGCACTTGTTAAATTAAACACAGAGACTAGGAATACATGCATTGTTGTGCTAACTGAAACGTGGCTAATGGAGTGAGCATCTGATATTTCGATAGCCTGCCGTCCTTTCTACCACGTGACTTCAGCATTGTGATTGTAGCCACTGTTTACATCCATCCGGGAGCCAACAAGGACACAGCAATGAGGGAATTACACCAGCCTATCAGTGCACAAGAGAATCGTCAGTCGGATTGTGCATTCATATGTTTTTTCCTAAATTCCTCCAGCATGTCACCTGCAGCACCCGCGGTGGCAATATTGTTGACCACTGTTACACACCCTTCAAAGATGGATACAAGCTCTCCGCCGCCCACCGCTTGGAAGCTCTGACCACTATTCCATCCAGCTTCTACCGACCTACAGGCAAAGTCACACTAGCATGACTGAGGTTTCATTTATACCTACACAGCCTGAAATACGATCATTTTGATCCCCAAATAAGGCTATCCTATTGGCTACTGTCTCACCTCTGTGCTCCAGACTAGCTCACAGCTTCTCCCCCAAACCGTGGGGGGTTCCATTGTCTTCTAAATAGCCATTAACATCTCAATTGCACTCTGCTCAGTCAGTGAACCCACATAATGTTGTTGTTGTAGGCAGGCACAACGCACAAACATTATAAAATAGTATTATAAAATGTAATGGTAACTGCAGATTCTGTATGTAAAATCTTTATAAAAAAAAGCGTATAAAACAGCGCAATCTGTAGCGTCACATTAAACTCTTCAGTGAAACATGGAGCCTATTAACGCTGAAGCCACTGTCTTATTACGTGACTATCTCCATTGTCCAAAACACATGGATATCTGTTGACAAACCAATATTATTATTATTCATTCATAATAATAATATTCACATTATTTTCCGAGCGTAAAGCTCTCATTCTATCAGCTGTCCACGTCGCTCACAAACGTGTCTCCTCTCCTCCTCCCTTCAGCGCAACAAGTGAACACATTGCTATGTTCCACAAATGTGCTCATTCTTGCTCTACTCCTGCGCTAAATATCTGATCTACAAACATAAAACAGTCGCTGCTTCACGAACCATCTGCTTGTAGATCAGAATCAGATCTGTTGGCCCAGCATTTTAAAACTTCGCGATCTGTAGCGCACACTCTGTACACTGCAGTGAAATGGGTTGCCAAATCTTACGAGGGAAATAAGCATTCAGGTCTATGAAAATGTTACTGCATGCGCTGTGCCCCGAGAAAACACTGAGGCATGAAACCATTGGATTGTAAATGGGGTTTATAGCCGACGCTAATTTGCAACCCCAGTCCCTGGTTAGACCTTTCTATATGAATATTTACCTAATAAAAATAATTTACAAAAGGACATGCATGAAGCTCTAATCTAAACAAGTATGAAAAGATATTTATATCTGCAAAGTAACTAAAGTTTTCAAATAATTGTAGTGGAGTAAAAGTACAAGATTTGCCTCTGAGCTGTAGTGGAGTAGACAATTATTACCATTATAATGTAATAATAATAATAATAATAATAATAATAAGGGTAATAATAATAATAATAATAATAATAATTATAATAATAATAGAAAGACGTGGAAAAACAAGCCCAAAGTCGCTTATAATAAGCAGACATGGCAACATAGACTCGTTGCGAAGCAGCTGTATGCTCGTCTACGGGCCGCTCTGTGGGGGGTCTGGAGGTGTCAACTACTTGAGTTGAGGGGAGAAAGGGTGAGAGCGGTCAATGTAGCCAAAATATAACGGCTGGGATGGTATATATGGTATATATTTCATATTTATAATAAGTTTCAGAAAGAAGAAAAAAAACGGAGATGATTTGAAAGAAATATTTAGGAAAAGTCATGAAAGGGGAACTCTCCCAGAGCTTCATGAGAGAAGTTAATCCACTTTAAATTCTCAAAATCGGTCAGAATGATGGCTTAGTCATGCAAGTGTTAAAAGGGAGCCGGTCGTTGAGAAGGAGTTCCGAACCTGGTCTGAGGATACAGACTCTATGCTACAATCCTGTTTTCATAAGACTGACCAGGGGATGTAGATCTGTTGCCGCTGGGAATAATGTCAATGAACTCTAAGATTCAGTCACTGGTTTTATCAGTAAATGCATAGACGACATAGCCCCAAAAAAGACAGTTTGGATCTATTCCAATCAAAAAACGTGGATTGACAGCGGAGTACGTGTACATCTACATGAACGGGATCTTGGTTTCAGATCCGGCGACGTGGCAACGCGCACGGCCCTAAACAGCACCATCAGGAAGGCAAAAAAGACCTACACTGCAAAGATGGAAGACCATTCAAGTGTGGTGACATCAGGGGCACGTGCCAGGCGATAGACACCTTGACGGACGGCAAAGCAAAAACCCGAAGAGAAGTGAACCCGCCTGCCTCCCTCCCCAACAAACTGAACACATCAGGGTTGTGTTACGGCCTGGTATGGAAACTGTACTGCTCGAGAAAAGATAAGCTTACAGCGAGCAATGCAATCGGCAGAGCGCATAATGGGCTGCCAGCCTTGTTCAGCAGGCGGTGCTGTCAGGCTGGTCGCAGACCTTTCGTCTTTCTTGGACCTACCTGTGGATTATACCAGGGACAGTCTACTCGGGGCGACACACGCTGACATTTTGCGCCTTAATCCTATGTCCAACGCACTGACTTTTGTCTTTTTGTTTTTATAGCACCTTAACTAATGTTCATAAGTATATCATGCACAGTACATCTGCTGCTATGCTCACGCATGAGATTCCCTCTGCTTGCCGACGAAGGCGGTCGCATTTTTCTTTCCTCCTGACCCTTATCTCTCCACTCCTCCACCTCGCCTCTCTACACTGTACCCACGAACAATCCCGGGTGAAAACATGGAAATTCTTAACTGGTCGTTAAACGCCATAGACAAAATTTTCTCAACACGAAAATCTGGACCGGAGGACCCCAGCTGCCCCGATGGAACTTATTTAGCCGGATACATGGGGGACTCCTACTATAAGTGGAGAGTTCTGTGTCTGGAAGTTTTGTCGGTCGAGGACATTGAAGATGTCTATAATTTCGTTCTTATGATAACAGGTTTTTTGCTGATTGGATCGGGCATTGCACTTGTGTATCGGAACATTGGCAAGACAGCTGCCCTGGATGGAGCCCCCAGGCTGCCTGTCATGATAGTAGAGTTGGGCAGAGCTGGCGACTCAGACGGGTGTGACCACTGAACTGAAACGCCACACGAATAACATCAACGAGAGAGTCCACAAGCTGGACACCAAGCTGGACACCACCCTGGCATCGATCTTGGAGAGAGAGTCCAAGCTAGACACCAAGCTGGCATCGCTCTCTGAGAAAGAACGCATGTTGGACAACATCAAGACATCGATCTCGGACTTGAAACGTGTTGTGGATGACATCTCAGCCAGAGGCGGCACACTGGAAATCATCGCTGAGAGAGTCACTGCTCTGCGGGGCGATATGAACATGATGAGAACCAGGCTGGATGGGCCAGAATGAAAAAAGTAGATACATTGTCTGCTTCGGTTAAACGGATGGAATATGGATTAAGGTTCCCCCCCCCCACCGACCCGCCCACCCACCCAAGCCCCCCCCCCCCCTCATGGACACCTGTTGTTATGACTTTGGGTCGGAACCCAATCAAGGATGTCTCCCACAGCCTCACAACTCGCTGTGTTATCGCTTTGACACCAGCGAACGAGATAACTGGACTGGGTGAAACACCAAGGACAAACTCCAGGCCTTACTCTCTACACAGACAAACACACGGATCTCATGAATGTAACATAACCCGCGCACACGCCTTCGCTTCCCCGCACCTGCTCCCCCCCCCCCCCCCCCTCTCCTCCCCCCCTGGGCTCCTTTTTTCGCTCCCCTCACGCACTGCCTCAGGGCGTGAGAGTAGTGCTTTTTTGCCCATTCCATTCCACCCCCCCCCCAATTCTTTCAATGAGGGAACAGGGCGCATGCGCACGCAGCGACCGGCAGAGAGAGATATGTTTAATGTATGTAATATGTTTTGCTAACTCTTGCTTTTGCCCTTTTGCCCTTTTGGGACATTAAACCCACCTTTTTTACATCTGTAAACCTGTGATGTGACAATAAAGCTGATTCTGATTCTGCTCAGCACATTAGCAGACAACCATTTAAGAGCATGGAGATATACATCAATAACAAACCCCCCAGGGGAAAACAGAGCCCTTTGGTAAAGCAGAGCCTACTGGTGGTGGGAGAAAAACAAAGCACATTCAACATCAGTGGTAGCACGAGGAAGGGCCATGAATCAGGTGAGCTTATAAGTAGACCGTCAATTTGGTCAGCTGCTTGACACGTCACATACAGTACATAGATAGATAGTGCTGCACATTTGTGTAAACCTCTCGAGCGTGTCTGCCTGAACCAGCGTGCAGGCTAAGCATCATTTATTTTCCAAACAGTAGGTCAGGAGCCATTTTTGGGTCGCTGGCCTATTTTTAAGGGCTGTGAGTAAATGTCCCTTTGTTTGTTTCCTACATTTTGTTTTTTATTATTATTTCAAAAGATAAAAAAAAATAAAAAAATAAACATAACACATTTTTCATGAATTAAAAACAAACATTAAAAAAAAAAACATAAATAAAATAACCAAAACAAGAAAATAAATAATCCATGAATGAAAACAAAATTAAAAAAATAGTCTTGAAGGAACACAGTTGATTGATTGATCATTGAAATAAACATGCTCTGAAAACACACACGGCCCATCTGGCCGAATGGGCGGGCCGTGAATGATTTAGAAATGTTCAAGTAGGCCATGCATTCACAGAAGGTCAGGAAACACGGCTGTAAACACATTTTGTTTACAGCAGTGTTTCCCAACCTTCACTTAATGTGACCGCTTTTGATAAAGAGCAAGTCATTGCATACGTTTTTTCATTTAATATGAAAGCATAAAATCATATCAAAAGAATGAGATATTTGGTAATTAGATTGAGTGAATAGTTTTAAAACTGCAGTTTATTGAACTAAAGTCAAGTTAAAAAACGTAAGCAGAGAAATCACCATTCCTATGAGCTATCTGTCCCATCAGCGACCCCTGCTTTCCCACTGGATCGTAGTAACTTCAACTTGGCGACGCCCCTAGTCACTGCTTCGTTTAGGTTCAAGATTACATAACTTTTGATATGCTATTGGCTGTTTGTGTAATAATGAAAATCCGCCTGTATAGCAAAATAACAAAATATGAAAAGCTACTCCTACGGAAAGGCTTATAAGGACTAGCTATTTACTCATGATGCAATTTGTCTTTCATAGCAGATACATCATGATAATCCCCACATATAACAAAACACTAAGAGAGTATGTAGCCTAATACCATAATGTAGCCTAATAAATAATAGTAAAACATCCGACTTCACTGTAGTAGTCTTTTCATTAATGATATTTTAGGCTGTCGTGAAAGTTTATATTTATAAAAACAAAAGTAGTGGTAGTAGTTGTGAATTAGCAAACTAGACACACTAGACTGGCGAAATCCTTTATCCTCATAAGCGCTAATGCACGCAACTGTTTTGGCCAGGTATTATTTTTGTTGTTTCTCATAAGAACCCGTCCGCTGTCCTTCAACAACTCAGCCGTCTGCCCGAAAGCGGGTGCGCGTCTCATCATGCTTTGCAGGATTTGCATTTCTTTTGTCTGCTGGGCTGCTCTTTGTTTCCTGTATGCATGGTCTTTGAGACCAAAAGTTTGCCTCTGCCCCCAGCTGGAACCGGCTGGAACCAGTGGTCCAGGAAGCTTTCCAATAGCTACATTTATGGTATATACATAACGGTTTTAACAAAATATCATTGTTAATACATCTTTCTTTGAGAATTACATTAGACAAGCCAACAGACTAGTGATACCTTTCGAAACAATCGGGTATAAATTGCCGATTTTGCAACATTTTGGAGGAAACTGAGGTAATTTTTAGCAATGCTAACAATGGCTAGCTCTAACCTTATATCTTACCCGCATGTTTATGTATTTATTTCATATTTACATCGATTTACAGTAAAGTCTCTTCACACTGAACACAAATGTGTGTGGGGAGGAATCAATTGGCAAAAAACGACTACATTGGGGAGGAAGGTCAGGATCGGAAGCCCAGGTGTGCGCCTACCTGCAGAGGTCAGGGGAGAAGATGTAGAGCAGCTCCGTCCTGGAAAGCAGCGGGTGGAAGACGGTGCCGTCAGTGCCGTTGATCATGTTGCTCTGATTGGACGACCAGCACGTCATCTCCCTGTTGACAGGTGTAAAACAAGCCAAATCAAAGGCTTGGTGTAGCAGTGTTCTTATGCATGCGTGGCAGTTTGCCTCCCCACAGACACCACACAACCATATCACCACTCACATTCCATACAATAGCCAGGTAGCATGCTAAGATAGTTTGGAGGGTGCACACGCTGACGTAAGTCACCAAAGAGCCATTTACACCAAGCAGGCACTGTAACGATTTTATTAAGCTGTGTATATCCTGGGTTTAAGTTATATCGTGTTTATTCACATGTCTTTTACCAAAATCAAATCAAATCAAAATCTCTGCCATCCACTTGAATTTGAAGGATTTTTTAAACTATGTTTATAGTGCTTGGTGTGAATGGCCATTAAGCCTTAAGGCTTGATTTACACATCATTTCTTGACAAACTGAGTCCTGGTCCTGTTATAGCACTATGAGGCTGATTAAAACAAAACAAAAATCTTCCTTTGCCAAGTGGGAATGCAAAGTTTCACAGTAATCTGACACTGACAGGCAGTCAGACAGACAGACAGACAGACAGACAGACAGACAGACAGACAGACAGACAGACTTTGGCAAGGATAAATAAGTAAACAAAAAAGCAGGGTGACAGGTGTCTCTACCTCAGGCCGTTCCATGTGTCAATCTCCATGTAGTTCTGCTCCCCAGTGTGAAAGACAAACTCTCCTTCGTGAGTTTCATTTTTCTATGAAATAGAGACACAAGGTTCAGTGTGACTGCTGTAGCACTGACTGACCCCTAAAACAAGGACAAGGAGGTCTACGATGATACACAGTTAAGATCCGGAGAGTCACTTTAACTCATGAATCTTAAGTTAATGTTGTATATTTCATAACATAACATACACATTTAAGCCATATGTTAGAATTACTATAGGATTACAGGATCTACTTTTGCATAGACAGGAGAAGACCATTTGCTGGAGAGGCTTGCTGGAGGTGGGGGGTACAATTAACATTCTCTTTGTTTGCTTTGAAAGCACAGGGAACAACAAAGCCACAAGACACTGTCTCCATGTCTTCCTTCCTGGCCCACCCGAATTGTAGATTAGCAAGTTGATCAAAGAGTGATGCCATCACCTCTCCAGATAGAGACATTAACATTTCAAGGCTGACACACCCACACATTCTTTAGATCTCAAATGTGGTCACTACTATAAAGATAGACTGTAAAATGTAAGCTTGGTGTGTGCCACTCCAAGCCGTGAGGCTGTGGAGATGGCTGTGGAACTCTGTACTATGAAATAAACTGGAAGCAAGAAACCTCACTACTGGAGTGAAGACTCAATTCATTCTTCACCATTCATATACACCTCTGGAACATCAAACTAACTATACAATATGTCGTTGTTGGCAACTCAAAGCAATAGAACCTTTACCAGAACATAGTGAAGGCTGTGGGTTTCAAGATACCACATTAACTCTCAGAAATTAAGTTAAAGGTCCTGGATTTTACAGTGTACTACCTTCACATCTCCCTAAATACTGGTCCTCACCTTCCACATGAGGCCAAAATGTTCATCGAACTCAGGCCTACTCATGCTGAGTCTAGACAGCAGAGGGTCCTCGTAGCCCCACAGCACCTCATGGACAGTGCGTGTCATGAAGATGTCAAGATATTTTCCATACATCCATTGGAAGTTTGTGCGTTTAAATAACGATCCAACGATACCACTCATCACAGACTGGGGGAGCGGAGGGGGAGAAGAGACAGAAGGGAGAGCAACAAAGAAAAAGATTAGGTATAGAATGTCTTACGGTGACAGAATAGATAAATCTTTGTATTGGTCCTGAGGGAAATGCAGGTGGCATAGCAGCAGTAGGCATGAAACACAGATACAGATAATAGTGCAGCGATACAGCTCTTGTTTTATTGTATTGTTTATTGGATCTTGTTAATTCGATTTTCACTTATTTGTTTTAGCTCTTGCTCATTTGATTTTCCTATTTGTCTCATCGGTTTAAAAAAGTAGGTAGCTGATATATTGCACTTTTACCTCAGCGCTAGGTATACTCTTAGTTGCTTGTTTTAGAAGAGAATGCACTTAGGACTTCTGATGATTTGTAGTTTCCTTCCCTACCTATGTTGAATGCACTATTGTAAGTCGCTTTGGATAAAAGCGTCTGCTAAATGACTGTAATGTAATGTAAATGTAATGTACACAAGTGTAGTCTAGCGCAGTGGTTTGCATGTTGATGAAACTATGCCTGACCCAAACCCTAACCTTTAAAGGACAAGACCACTTTGGCAGAGGTTTGGGTTGTGTGGTTACCTTTTCATGATGTAACTCCAAAGGTGGACAAGAAATTAAACATAATCAATTACAATTTTTGCGACATATCGCCGCCTTACCCGAAGGCCGAATTTTAGACGACATATTTTAGCACGTAAATGAACACAAACAAAGTTGATTCAGACAATATCGATCATCACAAAACCCAGTACTGTTTGTTTAAAAAAAAAAGTTTACATCCTGTTGATTTTACTATTTTTATTAAGAAGAAAATCCGGACTGGATCGGCGGATCCGGATATTCAAATCCCGGATGAGGATGGTTTGGTGATTCTATGGATCAATGAAGGATCACTGACATTAGTCGAACGCACTTGTCGATCACATCACCTTTTCAGGCTGTGACCCCCCAAAATAATCATATTTGAACTGGGGACCCCCCATCCACCCTGATAAGCACTTGGAATTGTAAGAGTTGAGGCATTCCATTTAGTTTGACTCGGTTCCACAGATAAATATTGTGAAAATAGTAGATCTACAAGCTTGTAATCGTTGATTTTCTAAAAATGTGGCTCTTTGTTACATAATATGACGATTTGACCAATTTTTGACCAGTTTTTATAGTAGTATGCACTATGCAGTAGAGGTCTTCACGGGTCCAATATAAAGACCCGAACCCAAATGGACCCGCGAAAGTTTTACCCGGATCCGAATGGACCCGAGCCATTATTAGAGTTGAGCAGTACCGAGAGCTGTCGGTCCCAACCTGTATAGAACCGCGACATACCAGAACCGTACATAACCCGAGGCCCCGAAATGACCGAATGCAAAATTGTTTGCCAATTGTTAAAGATGGAGTGCCATGATATTTTTCAACCCTAAAACCTGATCATAAGGTATTATTATTATGTAAGGATTTTTTTCAAAAAAAAAAGTGTAGCCTACAGAAATTGTTAAAAAAAATGTTTTTAAGTGGACACGCCTCCAGTTCATTAAGTATGCCTGGTTCTCACCTTAGCACCTCCTCCACCACCTTAGCACCACCCACCTGTCCTAGTCCCTCCTCCTCCTCATGTCCACACCTGTTGTGTTATGATAATGAGGGGGAGGGTATGTTTTTTGGGGGCTCTGTGATGTCACTAAAGGGCTGTTTCTCTATTGGCACGTTTGACCCTCAAGATTTCAGCCTCCAGGAAGAAACTCCAAATAATCAGAGAAGACATAAAACACCATAAAACCACCTCCGGGGGGCTTAATGAAGTTCTATCAACCTCATAGACACACGAAAAATAGAAAAAGTGCAAAAACATGGCACCAGCTTAACGTTACTGTTAAGAGTTGTCTAACGTGTTAAAGTTGTACAGTGCAGATTTAAAAAAAAATGATTTTTAGCACCCTCTGCTGGTCATTACCGTCACTGCAGGCCGTTTGTTTATTACTGCGTTACCCAGAATTCCATTTGTTTTCACCGGAAGACGGAAGTGTTTCAAAAAGCGTTCTTTTAATTGTTTTATACGATCTGTGGATCGTTTCTCTTAGCCAGTGGAGCTTTAGTTACCGTGAGCTGTGCTTTCTTTTTCTGTTTTTTTTTTTCGTTCTTCGAATCATACAATCTGTTAAAATCAGCTTTTTGTTATTAGCGCGGTAGTTCCTGGCCAAACAGGAAACCGGTGCATTTCCGCTTCCATTTTCCGGCCAGATGACGTCATTTTCGCGGGACAGTCAACCCCGACCACGTTCAATAGAAAATATATAAATAAAAGGCTTTCGGGGGTGAAATTCATGGAGTGGGTGTTGTGAAACATTTGCCACTAACAAAAGATATACAATTTAACTTGTAGTTTTATTGAAAAAGTTACCTAGCATTACTTTAAATAAGACTTTCCAGTGGTGTAAAGTAACTAAGTACACTTACTCAAGTACTGTTACTTAAGTACAATTTTGAGGTATTTTTTATTTTCAAAGTATTTCCAATTTTGACTTCTACTCCACTACATCTCAGAGGCAAATATTATACTTTTACTCCACTATAATTATTTGACAACTTTAGTATACAATTTCTTAGAAGATTTTGAATATTATTACAAAACAAATATGACCAAATTATAAGCTCACAACGCATCGCCTTGCAACGCGTTGGGAGCTTGTAGATCCGCTATTTTCAAAAGATTCTTTTATACATATTGAACTTGTGAAATGGGACATTCTGCAGTACTTTTACTCTTGTACTTTAAGTATATTTTGATGTTGAATATATATATATATATATTGAATACTTTTGTACTCAAGTAAATTGTGAATACCGGACTTTTACTTGTAAAAGAGTATTTCCAAATTGTGATATCGATACTTTTACTTAAGTAAAAAAGTGTGAGTACTTCTTCTTTTTCTTTCTTTTTTTTTAAATTTAGAATAGCCAATTATTTTTACCCGTTTTTCTCTCCAATTAAGTTATTATGCCAATTGATTCCTCCCAACACACATTTCTGTGTTGTCACTGCTGTCGTATCCTACTCGAGTCCTACGGAGCCCCCACCAGGAGGACGTAGAGCCTTCGTCCTACTCCTCCCGCCCAACATTGGGCGGGAGGATTCCGGTGGATAGACGAGACCCTCCCCCACCCCGGGACACTTTTTGTTTACATCCGCGTGCACGTCGTGGCTTCGCGGCAGCTCTCCAAAGATCATCAAAACACGGTAAAAAACACTGGCACTCTGAGAATGAAAAGGATGCATAGTACCTGGCACTCAATGTGTTAAAAAGGTCTTAAAAGTCCTTAAACAGTCATCTGGGGACCCCCCCCCCCAAATCAAGTCAGGACGCCCCTGGAGGTCAGCTCACAGAAACATGCACTATGAATACACTGCATTAACAAACGTCTTACCACGGCGGGAATGTTGACAGTGGTGATGACGTCAACCTCAGGGTCGCCGCATGACTTCTCAGGGACAAAGACAAACCTTTTGTAGTTCAGGGCGGAAACCTTGGCACCGTTCTCCAGGAATGTCACGTTCTCCCTCTGCGTGTATTGCCTGAGGTGCAGAGGTGGAAGAAGTACACAAATTGAGGCGACACATTGTGAGCTTGTAGATCGGCTATTTTCAAATGACCGACATGTATATAGGGATAATGCATGTTTTGTAATAATAATTGAAATCTACAGTAACTAGTAACCCAGGGTTACGTATGTAACCCTGGTTTTATTAGTAGCGTAAGCAAGTGCTTACTATGGGATATCATCGCCCCCTGGCGATCACACAGAGTAAAAACAGGACTCCCGGAACTCCAATGACCATTGGATGAGGGTCTTGTGACGCAAAACTCCGGCGACCGGAGGGGGTATAAAACCCCTTGCGTCATAAGGGCTCGTTCTCTGAAACCTTCCACTCTGCACGCTCAGAAGCACACAGAGGGGGTTCAAAAATGTAAGCACTTAGACCAGTTAGACGCAGAGCAGATTTCCTGCATCGTCACCCCTTTGTAAAGGGTCCAGGATGCAGCCACACTCCGGGTGGAGTGGGCCCTCAGTCCCACCGGGACCGGGACTCCACTACTCACGTAAGCCAACTGAATAGCCTCCACGATCCATCTGGATAGGGTCGGCTTGCCCACCGCCTTCCTCTGACCTCGGCCACAGGTGACGAAAAGCTGAGCCGACCTACGGCCCATGGCAGTCCTCTGACAGTAGAGCTTGAGAGCCCTCACTGGACAGAGGCAATGCAACCGCTTGTCCTCCGCTGAAGAAAACGGTGGAGGATGCAAAGCACCCAACTCCACAGGGGCCTTGGCAACCGCACCGGTTTTGGACACAAAGGCCAAGTTGGGCTTTAGAACAACCCTCTTGCCATCGTCCGGAAACCACATGCAATCCCTGCTCGTAGAGAGCGCCTGCATGTCACTGACGCGTGTTGACGTACACAGGGCCACCAAGAGAACAGTTTTGAAACAGGCTCGAAGGGGGGCCTGCATAGTGCTTCCAGCACCACGTTCAGGTCCCACTACGGGAACAGAGGTCTGTTCACCGGCCTAGCTCGCTTAGCACCGGCCATGAACCGTTGCACCAGCGAGTTCTTACTCACCGACTCGCCATCGAATCCATCGTGGCAAGCGGAGATAGCGGCCAGGTACACCATGATGGTAGAGTAAGCCAAATTGTGATCCAGCCTGTCCTGCAGGTAGATCAGGATGCTTCTCACCGGGGCCTGAAAGGCCACCACCGGAGGTGTCTGACCCAGGCACCAAGTATCGAACATGTTCCACCGAACTTCGTACTGACTCCTGGTAGAGGCCGCCCTAGCCCCCTGAATGGTGGCCACCACCTCAGGGGGCAGCCCTAGTGAATTCAGACTCGACCTCTCACAGGGTAAACCCGTAAGTCCAGCGCCTTGGGGTTCTCGTGGAACACCTCGTTCCCGCCTTGCCTCAGGAGGTCCTTGAGCAGGGGGAGAGGCCACGGCTCGTCGTAAAGGAGGGGAGTGATGTCCGCTCTCCAAGAGCCCCATGCTGGTGGCACCAGCAAGACCATCCCGCCCCTGATCCTATCCAGTGTTGGATGGATCAGTTCCAGGGGCGGAAAGGCATAGAGTAGTCCTCCCGGCCATTCGTGCGCTAGAGTCTACCCCCAGGGACCGGTCCTTGGGCCCCATTGAGAAGAACCGCAGGCACTTCGCGTTCTCCGCTGATGCAAACAGATCGACCTGCGCCCGTCCACACCGGGCCCAGATCAGTCCCTTGTCTGGACAGCAGATCCGCTCCGCTGTTCCAGCCCGGTACATGGGTGGCGCGCAGCGAGGCCAGGCATTGCATGCTCCACAACGTCATCTCGCGCGCCAGATTGTCTAGGACAGGGGAACCCAAGCCTCCTTGTTTGTTGACATAACACATCGTTGTGGTGTTGTCCGTCCTGACCAGGACATGACACCCCGTTATGCGGCTCTCGAAATGTTTGAGAGCCAGGAAGACTCCCAGCAGCTCCAGGTAGTTGATGTGAAAATCCCTCAGGGACGAGTCCCACAACCCCCGGGCTGGGTAGCCCTCGTGGACAGCCCCCCAACCTGAGAGGCTGGAGTCCGTGGTAATCACTTTCCACGACACTATTGCGCCCATCCTGACTCCCTCGGACAGGAAAGGTGCCTGTGTCCAAGGTTCGAGTGACTTCACACACCGTGGTGTCACCATCACTTTCCGTGAGCCCATGGAATGCGGTATCCGTAGAGCCCTCATCCATCGCAGGAAAGGCCTCATGTGGAATCTGCCCAACCGGATCAGGTGTATGGCCGAGGCCATGAGACCCGCCGCTTGCATGCACGTCCTGTACGTAACCCGGCGCCCCAGGCGTAAGGAGCGTACGCATGTCAAGAAGCCTGTGCCACCATCGTGGTGGAATCCAAGGATATCCCCACGAAGGTGGCAAGTTGGGAAGGAATCAGAACGCTCTTCCGAACGTTGATTGTGAAACCCAGGGACTGCAAGTGCGCAATGGCCACTTTCGTGTGCCGTGCCACCTCCTCCCTGGACCTTCGCAGCCGAAGCGCAGGAACTTGCGGTGCGGTGGGTAGATTAGGATGTGAAAATAGGCGTCCTTGAGGTCTATGCTCGTCCACCAATCTCCCTGTCGTGTTGTCCGCAACAGCGTTGTTGTTGTGAGCATACGAAACTTGAAAACCTTCAAGAACTTGTTCAAAGCCTTCAGGTTGAGAATAGGTCTTACGCCCCCCCCTTCTTTGCCACCAGAAAATACTTTGAATAAAAACCTAAACGGTTCTGATTCGGAGTTAGTTCTGTGATTGCACCCTTGCTCAGGAGAGCTGCAACCTCTTCCCTCAGCGTTACGGCCGCTTGGCCCGTCGCGTGGGAGAACACTACCTTGTGTGATGGTGGAGGTTTGCTCGAAAATTGCAATATGTATCCTTTTAACACGGTACGTAGCACCCAAGGATTCGGACTGCACTCTTTCCATTTGGAAAAGCAACGAGCGAGAGGGTTCGTGGGGATGGTGGGGGCTGCTGACGTCACATGCCCTGTCGGGTTCCGAGTGACCGACTGTGGGGAAATCTTGTGACGTATGGTCCCGGAACCTTGCCTCGGAGATGCACCTACCCGACCCTGAAAACCCTTCCCGCAGGGGGAGTGTTGACAGGGTGACACCGGGGCCCGTCGGCGTGGCTTCCATATCACGTCGTCCGCCATGTTGGGAAGGTCGACAGGAACGGTCCTTTTGCATGGCGTTTGTACCCGAAGTGGAAACGCCGTCCCTCCTGGGGACCTTCGCTGGTGTAACACCGGTGTTACACCACGTAAACTTCCGCCCCACCTCCGCCCCACCTTCCGTCCGGCAGAGGGCGGCTTGCCGCCCTCTGCCGGAATAAAAAGTTCTTGACTCCATATCCCCATTATGGCGACTGACTGCGTGTGTGTGTGTGTGTGTGTGTGTGTGTGTGTGTGTGTGTGTGTGTGTGTGTGTGTGTGTGTGTGTGTGTGTGCTTGTATTACGAATGCTTCTGTTGATGTTGGCACTACAGTTTTCTAGTCTTACTGTACTATTTACATTATTATTGTACTAAAAATGATTTCGGAACATCTCTACCTGTAAGTGTAGGGCCCGATCTGTTTGACAGCCGCCTTCCCACCAGCTAAGAACACCTGGGGATTGGTCACGTTGAAGAAGTAATACTCCAGGTAAACAGGAGGTGGCTTCTTCCATGCCTCCAACGCTTTGCTCTTCTCTGTCAGAGTTAATTCCTGTGAGAAAGATAAAAAACAATGTTCAGAGAAACACACCGTGATGAGATGAAGGCATCCCTTTATGTCCCTAAAATCTCTAGGGAATAAAATCTCTATAGGGAATAAAAAATATATAAACACTTAATCCCTATTTTCTATTTGGTCGACCTAAGATGCTGAGCGGCGAAAATAGCATTTTTGCAAGCTCACAATGCATTATGCATATTTATTCTTTTATATCATAGTTCTTTTTTAATGTATTTTCTTTTGTGTTTTGTGACAAGACAAAAGACAATACAATGCAAAACAGGACGACACCTGAAGAAAAGAGGCAACCGAGGACCCATGAGTGTTATTAGCACAATAGTAGCTACAAGCTATGCGAACTCACCCTTTTTAATCGGCTGTGGCTCCGGGTCTGGAAGACCTGGGAGATCACTAGGCTGATCCCCACCATCATCAGAAGGAGTACACACACTCGAACGGCACACGATCTCCAAGACATCTTAACCCGACAGGAGTGTGATGAAGCTGTCATCTAAAGCTAGTTTGTGCAGCACACACAGCCCTGAGTAGGGTTGTTGGAAAAAATCAATTAATGTAATAATTGCGATTAGTTTTTTATCAATGATTCAAAATCGATTCACAATGTTTTAATTTAATATAATATATTAATTAATTTGCTGGTGAAAGTTACAGGAGTTCTCACTCTATGGTGTGTGTGATACTAAATGTCTGTGTCACTGTCCAGCTGACGCTCGTTGACACTCGTTAATGTTACTTACATCAAGGCAATTACGTAGTGTTTCTGCATCAAATAGAACTACATCTATTCTAGATTCCATCAAAGCCAAGAATGTTTACAAGCAACCCTCTCTGGTATTATATACTTTTTTGCTTGAGCTAATGACATTAAGTAGGCTAGACTTGGTTGTTAAAGCCTATGAAAACAATATGACGTTGTGAATTATTTAGATAAAAGTTTTCATCGAATCGTGACCCCAAGAATCGGAATTGAAATGTGGGACAGACAGACAGACAGACAGACAGACAGACAGACAGACAGACAGACAGACAGACAGACAGACAGACAGACACGGTTAAAGTATTTGTTCTACATGCTAGCCAGTTTTGTCAAAAACTGTGGGGCGAAGTCAACCAAATGCTGTAAGTGAAAATGAGCCAGTAGTTCAACACAATATTAATCATTATTCAATTATGTTGCATGGTGTTCTATTATTATCATAGTTTTAATACATTATTCATAATTTTATAATGCATTTCACTTTCATAATAAAGTATCATTCTATATATCGTTGCTGTCCGGCTGGAACCAGCTAACTAAATTTTTCCGCTTTTGTATTTTTTTCCCCATAAATCAGGGCCATTGAACACCCTTTACGTCTGTGTGTTGAATGTAAAAAGTATTAAAAAACGCTTCTGACAAAACCATCTAACTCTATAGAGCGTGCCAACGACTCGTCACCACGGGGGGTGTGGCATAGTAGCCGTAGACATACTTGAGGTGGGCAATGTTAAGTCAACCTGGTTTTTACCCCTCAAAGATGTCCGCCGCTACCAAAAGACACTTGTTGACGCCCCCTTCAGGATTTTTGGCACGCTCTATAGCTCTATTTCTGTAGCTGGCCAACCCCCTCCCGCCTCCTCTCCCCCAGTGCTTCATTGTTCAGTTTAATGGCCCTTGGGATGAAGGAGTTCTTAAACGGATAGTTCACCAAACATTTATTTTTCTATCGATTAGTCAGGCTATGGAGACTTGAATTCATGGATATTTTTTGTTTTTGTCGCTTTCCCAAGCCAATAACTTGATGACCAGCGGACCGGTAGGCAGCGGTTCTGGTAGGAGACACAAAGGAAATTCTTTGTGTCTCCTACCGGAATCGCTGTGGGTCATCTGCTTATTATTGGCTTAGGACTGTGACAAAAAAAAAAAAAAAGAATATTCAAGAATTCAAGTCTCCATGGGGTGACCAATTGATAGAGAAGAAGTCATTTTGGGGTTGAACTATCCCTTTAAATCTGCTGTGATAGAGACCCATCACTGAATGTGCTCGTCTGTGAGTAAAGTGGTGTGTGCAGTGGGTGGCTGGCATCATCCAGTATGCATACTGTCTAAGTCAAAGTCCCCTTCTCTGCCATTGCCAGCACTGATTCGAGCTCAGTCCCTGTCACCTTGCAATCCCGTCACTGAAAATAGCAGATTTACAAGCTCATATGAGCTTGTAAATCTGCTATTTTTGAATAGCCAAAGTATGAAATATGGTTAAAGTGGTTAAAATGATTGTGACGCTATGTTAGCAAATTTAGCTGGGGACCCCCTGGTAGCCCCCCAAGGACCCCTGGGGGTCCCCGGACCCCACTTTGAGAACCAATGCTCTATGTAAAGTAATGATATTCCTGAAGTGTAGCCAGCAACATTTTTTTTGTGTTATACATTTAATGCTATTTGTGTCACTTTACTTAAACTAAAGCACTCACAATGACCACTTATAGTGACTTATAATCGCACTATAATGCATTATAGCATTGTAGCATTGCGTATGATGCATTATAAAATGATAATAATGTATTATAAGAGTTATAATACAGTATGATCCCATGGCCAAATGTCTGTGACTGACCATTAATTATGAAATATTATGATACTTATGATACTAAGTAAATATAAAATATGATTTTATTACTACTTACGAATGCTTATATCTGCAATTATACAGAGTTATATAGCAGATTTCAATGCATTTATACTTGACCTTATAAGTAATTATGAAACATGTTATAATGTGTTGGGATTATCGTTATGAAGCATTATGAGTATTTCCTCTTATCTACATATTTTAACATCTTTTTCCCATCAATTAATGCCCTACTTCTTCCTACTACCATTATCACACAACAATAGCAAAAATAGCCGATCTAAAAGCAAAAAACGGCTTGTGAAGTGCCACGTTTTGAGCTTGTAGATATGCAATTTTTTTATTTTGAATCCTGAAAAGTAACAGCTTTGGACATAATGAGGTTTCCACCCGACAGCAACGATTTATGAGTGCTAGTAACTATACGTGTACAGTGGTGTTATAAGCAGATACAAAAATGCCTCTGTATGTTTATAATGCACATGGATGCATAATTTTACCACTTGCAAATTTCAAATATAAAACTTTATTTAGCTGGTTTTATATTGTTTTAAGTTACCTTCAGAAAAATAAATGAGACACTTGGAAAAGGGAAATTATTAGATTGTTATTAGATTTGTTTGAAACATTTAACTTTAAAGACACAATACAATTACCCACACAACATCTACACTTTAGGCAACGTCAGGCATCTGAACATATAGGTCTATTGACCGAAAAGTTGGCAAATGAAGTTGTCCTTATTGTGCAAGTGTAGGCAGTGCGCGAGTCATTTTATTGTATTCTAGATCCCTGCCTACGCACCTGTCTCTGAGCTGATCAGGTGTGCATGAGACCTTGCTTTGTCCTTTAAAACTTTAAAGATGAAATTGGTCAGATTGGTCAACTTACCTGTTGTGAATACAGGATAATGTCTATCAATATTTCACTCTCTGACAGTCTGAAAGGACGATGTGTGCAAGACAGCTGATGCCTCAGGTTGAAGTCCAGGGCATCGATGCCAAGTCCGACTTTGGGCTTGTAAGTCACTTGTAAATATTTGTGTGTGTGTGTGTGTGTGTGTGTGTGTGTGTGTGTGTGTGTGTGTGTGTGTGTGTGTGTGTGTGTGTGTGTATTCGAAATGTTTCACATTCTTTTCAAAATTAAAATAAATCTACAAGCTCACAATGTGTCGCGATTCAAAGCGATGTGAGCTTGTAGATTGGCTATTTTCAACCTATATACGTCTTTTCAGAAAGACGTACAGTATACAGGTTTAAAGTGGTTAAACTGTTCTTGATGTGTGTAAATGGTGAATGGTGCATTTAAATAGCGCTTTACATAGATTGTGCATTACATTCACCCATTCACACACCAACCAGCTCATCAGGAGCAATTAGGGGTTCAACGTCTTGCTCAAGGACACTTTAAGGGAGCCCGGGGGAGCCCGGGATCGAACTACGAACCTCACGGTTCCCATCCATCCGCTCTACCGGCCACTCTACCCTAGAGCCACTGCTGTTTTCTCTCTCTGTGTGTGTGTGTGTCACAGAGTGCCAAGGAATAGACAGACAACGAGAGTACAAGTCTCAATCCATTCTGTTTACTATCAGAAGTCACACAATATACTCGGTTACAGGCAGAGGTGGAAAAAGTGCTCACATTTTTTACTTAAGTAAAAGTATCAATACAGCAATCTAGAGATACTCTGTTACAAGTGAAAAAGTCTGTCATTCAAAATGCACTTGAGTAAAAGTACAAAAGTAGTAGCATCAAAATATACTTGAAGGACCTAAAGTAAAAGTACCCAATATGCAGAATGTCTCAAGTTTTCAAATGCCAAAATATCTTTTGAAAATAGCAGATCTAAAAGCTTACAACGGGACGCAGCACAATGCGTTGTGAGCTTGAATTATATATAGGGCTGAAGTGGTTAATGTATGTTTTGTAATAATAACAAAAAACAACAAAGTAACTTGTAACTGAAGTTTTCAGATAATTGTATTGGAGTAAGAAATACAATATTTGCCTCTGAGTGGAGTAGAAGTACAAGTATTGAAAATACTCCAGTACAGTAAAAGTACCTCAAAATTGTACTTAAGTACAATACTTGAGTAAATGTACTTAGTTACAGGTTCATGTGGTACTCCCTACACAGGGAGTTGATCAAGTTCATATGGTAAGGAGTTTAGACCATACAGTAGGTTCATGAAAACGTGCGTATATAAATGTCATTCCAGGGTGAATGGAACGTAAACAAGACTCGGTTAAACCAGGACAAGTTTCACAATCACTCATCTGGTCATGTATACACTCTCAGTTGATTTCTAGGACAGATGGCATGTGCTAGTTACTTATTGTTCAATAATCTATACAAAGACACAGATGGCTACCGCAGTGCATCCAAGCAAGGGCCGATACTAAAATCTATGCAATAGCCCTTTGAATGGACACACCACATCACCACGTCAACATATCATTGCATTGTGTTTTAATCATAACACATTACCCCTTGAATCCCCCTTGGATCAATTTACGCCTAACCTGAGGCAAGTTGAGCCACAC
Organism: Gymnoscopelus microlampas; assembly: GCF_963454915.1. NCBI lineage: Eukaryota > Metazoa > Chordata > Actinopteri > Myctophiformes > Myctophidae > Gymnoscopelus > Gymnoscopelus microlampas. The sequence goes on from NC_139949.1 coordinate 8,434,929, forward strand.
GACCACTTAAAAAAAAACCTCATATTATTATGACCCTTTGTCATAGATGACATCCTGAAATAAGTCATCACCACGTTTCACCTGAAGCAAGACTCAGTGGAGCATCGCGGGTAGGCCCCGAAACGCCAGGATGGTCAGATCTGTCCCCCGCGTTCCCACTCTCATGCCATCAAGTGGGTGATGGCAGGGGGACAGATCTGACCATCCTGGCGTTTCGGGGCCTACCCGCGATGCTCCACTGAGTCTTGCTTCAGGTGAAACGTGGTGATGACAGGTGCCGAATTTTGCATTGAAGCCGTGGTTGAACCTGCCTGCTGTTGTTGGAACAGGCAGGTGGTGAAATGACGGTGGTTTCCACATCATTGAGCATCACACCCATCATCGTTTGAATGTCAAACCTTATCTACAAAATGCTGGCAGGTGCATTTACTCACAGCCTCCCTTTTGAAAAGGGATTATATGTGTACAAAAAAGGTTTTCCAAGAAGTACTGCTTAACTCCCAAATGGTGTAGACTGCAGACTTGCACATAAAAGGAAATCCAAGGCACTCCGTCTTTGATGAACAAATATATTAAGGATTTATTTTGAGCAAGGCAACAATATGACCAACACGTATCGACCTAAAAGGTCTTCATCAGGGTCTAACATGTTTTTTTTCGGTCTTACAGGTTTCGCGCATATATACATAATATATATACGACCATATACAACATCCAGAAAATATGGTTACGCAGACAACCTGGCCATTATGCTGCGACAATCAACATGCGATGAGGGTCTCAACCAGGACATGCCACCTTCCCTCTATACAGACCATGTTCAGAAGCTGGTGCGACACGTTGTGAGCTTGTAGATCGGCTATTTTCGGCTAATGTCCCCCCCCCCAGAATAGGGAAAACACCCTAGGGGTCCAGGACCCCCTGTTGAAGACCAATGATCTACAATTTCACTGTTTCAATTCACTCTCCAACTAGAAAAAGTGCTCCTCGGAGCACAGGTCTCCGCCAGGTCAGGTACGTTATTCTGGCCTCCTGGTGGCGCTATAATAGGCCAATGTGAAAAGGGTGACAGTTATTCTTAGGTCTTTCACGGCAATCAGACACTGCATTCATGATTTGAGGCATTTTGTTCCAAAAATGTGTTTTGCTAAATTAGACCTGCTGGTGGCGCTTTAACAGGCCAATGTGAAAAGGGTGGCATTTCTTCCTCGGCCTAGAATGTGTGTGTGAAATTTCACGGAATTCGCAAGCTGCGTGCATAGTTTGAGGCTTTTTGTTCAAAACGGACCAATCCTGCAAACTTTGGAAGCCAACCATAGGCAATGAGGATGGAATATGGGAAATCGGACAGATCTGTGTTGATCACATGACTATAGAGATACTGTGTACCGATTTGCATGACGTTTGGATAAAATCTGTAGGAGTAATGGGTTTTGCACAAATCGGCCTCCTGGTGGCGGTATAACAGGCCCATGTGAAAAAATTGGGGCAGAGGTTCTGAATTGGCATCCAGGGAGTGTGTGTGCACAGAACGGGCCAACGGTGTCGGAGATTAGCTGCTAACACACAGACAGGAGGAACACACGGACGGACGGACGGACGGACGGACGGACGGAGGGTAAAACATACTCTCTCGCCATGCCTTCGGCCTGGCGCAGACAATTATAAGTCACTCATCATAGGATGACTTTGTGACCAAAAGCAATGTTTTCTTTGTGCTGCTGAGTTTTCAAATGATGTCCTAATTAATGATGCATGTACATTGATGCCCTGCCAGGATAGGAGAACTATTTGCATGCCACTGCAGAACATTAACAGGTGGTAAATTGTACAGTATGTGTGGATAGCACAGCACACAGACTAAAGCAGTGTTTCCTATACTTTTTAGCTCGAGACCCAAAAGATACATTTTGTGTGTCCTGCGACCCAAACTAAAAAACATACATTTTGAATGAACCAATAAAGCCCAGGCCGATCTACAAGCTCAGAAAGTGACATTACGACGCGTTGTGAGCTTATTATATCTTCTATTTTCGCCATAGTTTCTTTTTTTTGTAGAATTCATTCAAAAATCACTTTTAGAATCTTTTGAAATATTTATTTAAATTGTAGTAAACGTAAAAAAAAATTGAGAGATATTTACTCCACAAATAGGTCCCGACACTGGACTTTACACAGGTAAAGGCGTAATTGCGTGTGTGTGTGCGTGTGCGTGTGCGTGTGCGTGTGCGTGTGCGTGCGTGCATGCGTGTGTGTGTGTGTGTGTGTGTGTGTGTGTGTGTGTGTGTGTGTGTGTGTGTGTGCGTGTGTGTGTGTGTGTGAATGCGCTGTATTATAAATGCACCATTTAACAATATTTTCTTTGCAAAGCAGAGTTTTTACATTGTGTGTTGACAATGAACGTTGATGTCCTGTCAGAGATGAGAACTATTTGCATATGCAGAATATTAACAGATGCTACATTGCATGTGTGGAGGAGAGCACAGCACACAGACTAGAGGACTGCACACAGGTAAAGGTCTGATTGAAAATATCAAAGTGTGTGTATTGGTCTTTTGATTAGTATGTGTCGTAGATGTGTTTTGATGTTATTTATTTTAGATCTACATGTATTTTACAAATGAATACATATTTAATACATTTAAGGCCCAACATTTTTACAAATGCTACAAATTGCTACAAAACTTTAGAGGATTTTGGGGATAAACAAGACATTGAAGGGTGCATTTAGGTGTGATAATGAGGTAGCCCACTGTGCATGTAAAGATCAAGTAGGCTATACTTTACATTATTTCCGACCTTTATGTATCCGTGTTCTGTGTTTTGATTTGTATTATTGTGTAGTCGTGGTGTTTTACTCTTCAAAATGTCTCCGATTGTACGGGTAAACATAGCGTGATGGTACAGCAGCAACACTCTTAAGCTGTGTTCACACCGGACACAAAGATATTTGTCCGAGCGGATCGATTACTGGACATACAAGGTCAATGCAAAGATGCAACTTCAGTTCCTATGCCTCTGCAAGGGCTTGTGTGTTGTCTTCAAGCGACAATAGTAATATAGCAGGAAATATGTTTAATGAGTGGGCGACTCTTAAAAGAGCCATTTGGGTGTTTTATACCTCTGAGGGTGTACAAAGGGAACCAAATGGATCCTTATGGGTCCATTTGTACACTCCCAAAGTAAAATGAACACTGATCAAATTTACACCGAGGGGTCTTTGGCAGCTTGATTGTAAACGTTTGATATATTTTAGTCATGAAATAGACTGCAGTTGTACTGCAGTTGCTCAATCTTTTTTCTTTTTCACACAACTGCTAGACTAAAACTTCATTAGAATTCAGTACTGTTTCCATGATTGTCAGCATACACAAAGAGGCAATTAGTCGAACATGCAAATGAACACAAAGTTGCGATTCAAGCCACTAGAACCATATTTCTGCGTCCAATGTGAACACATCAGCTTTATCAATCTCTTCCTCTCTCTTTGTCTATTTCTCTGTCTCTTACTCTCCTTTTTCATTTGTCAAAGCTGCTAGGACAAAATGAACACATCAAATGAGACCTCCGCCTACAGCACCATGGATATCCTACACTTCACCAGCACAACGATCCACCTGGTCCTGGGGGTCCCCATCAACGGATGTGTTCTGTGGCTGGTGTTAACCGGAGCAGCTGGTACAACTAGGGCTGGCTAATCGTTATTATCATTTATCGGGATAAAAAAACGCTCATAATAATTGTACCGCAGAGATTTTAATTTATCGTGAAATTGTCCTCCGTCATACACTAGGATGAATTGTCCTTGTTGAGCTGAAAAATCAGTAGCCTACCACTTAAACCCTCTATACTTGATAAAACGGACCTGTAAAGAGCGCATTTGTTATGCTCTTATTTCACTCTACACAAATCGAATCGGCAAAAATAGCCGCTCTACAAGCTCAAAACGTGTTGCAAAGCAACGTGTTGTGCGCTTGTGGATAGGCTATTTTTGACGAACGTTCCCAACAGAAAAGGGATGCTGGGGGTTCAAGTGGTTAAAAAAAGTGTCTTTTTAAGTTTTAAGCATATCTTGATAATCGTGATAATATTGTTAATCGAAATTATTTTTTTGCCACAATAATCGTGACACGTCATTTTTATATCGTCCCATCTCTATAGGTACAACAATGGCCTCCGAGATCTTCACGCTCAATCTGAGCGTATTTGAAATCCTCTTCTATCTGCTAACTCTTCTCCACCTCATCGCGAACGTGGAACCCATGTACGACTTCATCAGCGGTTTCCTGATCACCGGACGCCCCCTCTTCCAGAGCTGTATCTGTGCGGAGCGCTTTATGGCGGTGGCTCGCCCGGTGCTCTTCCTCAAGTACAAACCTCTCAGGTACAGGGCGGCTTGCTCCGTGCTGGCCTGGCTGCTCATCATCGGGGCGTCGGTAGCGTACCTGCTGTTGGGTGCTATGAAGATATGGTATTATGTTAAAGTGGGCGAATGCCTGTTGTTCATGTCGGTGATGCTGCTGTGCAGCCTGGGGGTGCTCAGGGCTCTGAAACGACCCGGTCCAGGGGAGGCGGGGAGGGACAGGGAGAAGGACAACGGCATAAAGAAGAGAGCCTTCACGATCATCTGCCTCATCATGGTGTCCTTTTTGTTCACTTCCTGTATTTGGTGTGTTGTTGATTGTTTCTTTGCCAGTCAAGACCAGTTATCGTCAGATGAAATAGCATTGGTTTCGTATATATGTATCACCATTACTGCGGTCACTGGGTTGGTTCAGCCACTGCTGTACCTCTGCCAAAAGACTGGCAAACTGCCCTGCGCGAAACCTGTACAAGGTACTTAGTTAATCACACAGCCCTACGCGGAGCCTACACAAGGCACGTAGATAATCACACAGCAAACACCCAGGAATTACATCTGTAGTTATATTCACATCCTATGTTATGTATCGTCACCTTGCTAAACTAATGGCCTGAGTATTTTTTTAACGTTTTTCAGAAAAAATACAAAACTGATCCAAAACAAAACTATATGATATTTCTTAATCATTTCACCCAAAACGTTTATAACAAATTATGACTATTAACATAAAAATAACACTGTCTGTCTGTTATGTAACATAAGAGATTTAAATAGGTTTACATAGGATTACACCAAATCATTTGGCAATTATTTGGCCTAAGTCACAAAACCATGTGAAAAGAAAAGAGGCTATTTTGGCCTAAGTCACACTAGGGAGATAGGCCATACTAAAAGGGGAGGGAACAGCATGATCCTTTTCAATTAGGAGATAGACGATTTTACCAGAGGTGGCCAGTGTTCATGAGAAGCTGACTTAGGCAAAAATACCATTTTCAAACGTGCACATTGATTTAAGGGTCCCGGTTTGAGGGGCTGATTATATTGTCACCCTAGTTCAACGTCTACTTTTATTTGTTCACTTTTTTATATTTGATCTCTTCTATGTTATGTTTTCTGCCATGTACTGCTGTAATTTTATCTTGCACTGTACACAAAGTCCATTATTGTTGTAGTTTGTAGACCAGTGGCTCTCAACCTGTGGGTCGGGACCACAACCGAGCTCACAACGCTTCGCAACGCGAGGTGTTGTGAGCTTGTAGATCTGCTATTTTCACCATATTTATCTCAAACAAAATGGGGGTACCCAGTTCAAATATGATTATTTTGGGGGGGTCACGGCCTGACAAGGTTGAGAACCACTGGTGTAGACAGACATAACACTACTGTCATTGTGTGAACACTTGTAGGTGTTTTGGTTGCACCACACCAGTTAGTTGGGTTGTCTTACTAACCTGTACCAGTGCGTTGCTAACCTTCACTAGTAAAGTTGCTACGGCTAGTCTCTTGAGAAAGAAGAATGTTGTAAGTCTTTGTTTGTTTCCAAAAACACTGTTGTTATCATGATCTCCACCAGGGGGAGGCATCTACAGTCACTGTTTCAATTCATCTCCATTTTTCTGCAATGAAGTCACTCTTATAATAATAATAATAATATTTTATTTGAATAGCACTGTTAAATATACAGGTGCGTTCCAAAATATTTCTAGATTAATTGCACATAAAATAAATGTATATTGGCCCGGCTGTGGCTGGGCTCCTGGGCTGGTAGTGTTCTGTTAGGAAGAAAACATCCTCTCTGAAGACTTTGTTTTTACTGGTACTTCAGACTGAATGAGTTCATGGTTCATGTAAATTCTAGGTTACCCTCAACTTCTCTTTGGAAGCCAGTTTAGAATCTGTGTCTTTCTTAGATGTATGTGTTAAAACAAGTGGATTTCAGACAACTGTATACCATAAAAATAATTATATCCACTATTCGAGTTATCGTCCGTCCAGTTTAAAAAGAGGGTTACCTTACAGTCAAATGTTGAGGCAAACAATTATTTGCAATACTGAGTCTGGCTTTGAGAGGCAAGCCTCAGACATGTGTGATAGGTTTAAAGAAAGAGGTTTTGATGATGTCACTCTGAACAACTGTATGTCTAGAGTCAAGCCATTGGACAGAACAGAAGTCTTCTTGCCCCTAGATTGACCTCTGTTCCATTTGGCCAATCAATTGCAATGTAAGTTTCAGATTGTCAAAAGAAACATTGTCTATAGACAAATCCACAGACACGCTGCCTAGGCAGCCATAGCTGCGGTGTCAACGCTCCTACACCGCAACACCGCAGCAATGGCCGCAGCAATGGCCGCCTACAGGTAGCTACAGGCAGCGCGTCTGTGGATTCGTCTATAGGAAATGCTTTTTCTACTTCTGATACAAAATGCGTGTTCTACTTCTCATACAAACGGTCCAAGAACCTAAGAGACAAATTTATAAGAAATTACATACAGTATACAACCTCAAGATCTTATATCCACTCTACCCTCTGGAAAAGTCCCATGTAATGGCTGCCTTAACTGTAATGCCATGATACAAGGAGAGTATTTCTTACATCCCCCACACAGGTAAAAAAAAAAAAAAAAAACGGGAGAATTATGACAAACAAAATGTGGTTTATCTTCGGAAATGTCCTCGTGGTTTTAGTTATGTAGGACAAACTAAAAGAGAACCAGAATCACTGAACATAAAAGCAATATTAGAACCCAGGACAGAAAAATCCCCAGTTGCCAGTCACTTCAATACCATTGGACACGATGTACAATGACGTTTCAAGGTTTAGAGGTAGTTATTCCTTTAATCCATTAAAACCGGGGAACGCATCTGTGTCATTTTAGATTTTAACCACTTTAACCATTATTTTATACTTTGGCTATTGAAAAATAGCAGATATACAAGCTCATAGCGTGGCACCGAGTGAAACCAATAATGACAGTTTTCTTGCAGAAGACGCTGCATACTACCTGGTATCATATATAAATCACTAAAGCGCCGTCCATTCGTGTATGAGAAACGTAATTACCTTTCGAAGACACCATGGACAATAACGACCCCTTGATCCTGATGGCCTCGGACGAGGAAGACTTCACACCCCCGGAAAACCCACCGGTTCCACCCGTACCGCCGACACCATCCAGCCGCCGTCTCCGTTCAGCAAGCTCCTCATCCTTAGAATGGACCCCCATCGTTCAGTTAACACCCCCAAACTATTATGCCTCACTCCCCTGTGCCTGCTCCCCGCCCGGCACCTCTGTTGTCAAAGCCCTTGTCCCAATCCAAATTCTTATCCTCACGCTCTGTCCCTGGGGGAGCGCCCAGAGGCTTTTACTCTGTTGCCTCTCCTGGGACGGAGAACTAACCACACCAAACCACAGGTTAGCGGGAAGTTCATTCTATCTCCCTTTCCCCAACAGGAGGTGCCAGGTCGAGGCATGGGATCTGGCAGTCCCGGGTTGTGATGAATAGGCAATCACATTTTTACCACATGAGTTTTTTGGAGGCTGTTTTGTCATGGTTTTTAGTAAAAACCATGACAAAACAGCCTCCAAAAAAACAGCCTCCACTGAACCCTCCCGCTGTGCTGCCGATCCCAGAGCCTCCCACAAGTGTCTTCTCACATCCTCACACCTTCCCACCCTCCCCTCCCCCAGCACTTCCCTGCATACCTGTCTACCACAAGGCCAGGCCGAACAAAAAGATACTAGATTGGACTATTACAGCTCAAAGTGTCCTCGTCCTCGTAACCAAAGGCATGATCTAAAACTCCAGGACAAAGGGCTCGCAGGTGTAGTCTTTGCTGCTGCCAAACAAGAACTGAAGGACAGGCAGCATAATGTAGCAGGTCACTGATGAGGAGTGAATGAAGGCAGGTGAGAATAGGGATTAGGAGCGAGTGACAGCAGGTGAGATGAGTGGATCCATCCAATCCATGGGAATGGGGTAGGGTCTAGGACAGGTGGGTGGTGCTAAGGTGGTGGAGGAGTTGCTAAGGTGAGAACCAGGTATACTTAATGAACTGGAGGCGTGTCCACATAAAAACATAATTTTAACACTTTCTGTACACTTTTTTGAAAAAAATCTTCCTCCTAGTATAACCATAATACCTGATGATTATGTTTTAGGGGGGGGGGGGGGGAATCACTGAAAATCACAGCACCCCGTCTTTAATCATTTCACCCGAAACGTTTATAACAAATTATGACTATTAACATAAAAATAACACTGTCTGTCAGTTATGTAACATAAGAGATTTAAATAGGTTTAAATAGCATTACACCAAATCATTCGGCAATTATTTGGCCTAAGTCACAAAACCATGTGAAAAAAGGCTATTTTGGCCCAAGTCACACTAGGGAGATAGGCCATACTAAAAGGGGAGGGAACAGCATGATCCTTTTCAATTAGGAGATAGATGATTTTAGCAGAGGTGGCCAGTGTCCTGAGGAGCTGACTTACAGTAGGCAAAAATACAATTTTCAAACGTGCACATTGATTTAAGGGTCCCGGTTTGAGGGGCTGAATATGGTCACCCTAGTTCAACATCTACTTTTATTTGTTCACTTTTTTATATTTGATCTCTTCTATGTTATGTTTTCTGCCATGTGCTGCTGTAATCTTATCTTGCACTGTACATAAAGTCCATTATTGTAGTTTGTAGCTAGACCAGTGGCTCTCAACCTGTGGGTCGGGACCACAACCGAGCTCACAACACTTCGCAACGCGAGGTGTTGTGAGCTTGTAGATCTGCTATTTTCACCATATTTATCTCAAACAAAATGGGGGTACCCAGTTCAAATATGATTATTTTGGGGGGGTCACGGCCTGACAAGGTTGAGAACCACTGGTGTAGACAGACATAACACTACTGTCATTGTGTGAACACTTGTAGGTGTTTTGGTTGCACCACACCAGTTAGTTGGGTTGTCTTACTAACCTGTACCAGTGCGTTGCTAACCTTCACTAGTAAAGTTGCTACGGCTAGTCTCTTGAGAAAGAAGAATGTTGTAAGTCTTTGTTTGTTTCCAAAAACACTGTTGTTATCATGATCTCCACCAGGGGGAGGCATCTACACTCACTGTTTCAATTCATCTCCATTTTTCTGCAATGAAGTCACTCTTATAATAATAATAATAATAATATTTTATTTGAATAGCACTTTGTTAAATATACAGGTGCGTTCCAAAATATTTCTAGATTAATTGCACATAAAATAAATGTATATTGGCCTGGCTGTGGCTGGGCTCCTGGGCTGGTAGTGTTCTGTTAGGAAGAAAACATCCTCTCTGAAGACTTTGTTTTTACTGGTACTTCAGACTGAATGAGTTCATGGTTCATGTAAATTCTAGGTTACCCTCAACTTCTCTTTGGAAGCCAGTTTAGAATCTGTGTCTTTCTTAGATGTATGTGTTAAAACAAGTGGATTTCAGACAACTGTATATCATAAAAAATAATTATATCCACTATTCGAGTTATCGTCCGTCCAGTTTAAAAAGAGGGTTACCTTACAGTCAAATGTTGAGGCAAACAATTATTTGCAATACTGAGTCTGGCTTTGAGAGGCAAGCCTCAGACATGTGTGATAGGTTTAAAGAAAGAGGTTTTGATGATGTCACTCTGAACAACTGTATGTCTAGAGTCAAGCCATTGGACAGAACAAGTCTTCTTGCCCCTAGATTGACCTCTGTTCCATTTGGCCAATCAATTGCAATGTAAGTTTCTCCTCAATCCATTAAACAGATTGTCAAAAGAAACATTGTCTATAGACAAATCCACAGACGCGCTGCCTGTAGGCAGCCATAGCTGCGGTGTCAACGCTCCTACACCGCAACCCCGCAGCAATGGCCGCCTACAGGTAGCTACAGGCAGCGCGTCTGTGGATTTGTCTATAGGAAATGCTTTTTCTACTTCTGATACAAAATGCGTGTTCTACTTCTCATACAAACGGTCCAAGAACCTAAGAGACAAATTTATAAGAAATGACATACAGTATACAACCTCAAGATCTTATATCCACTCTACCCTCTGGAAAAGTCCCATGTAATGGCTGCCTTAACTGTAATGCCATGATACAAGGAGAGTATTTCTTACATCCCCACACAGGTAAAAAAAAAAAAAAAAAACGGGAGAATTATGACAAACAAAATGTGGTTTATCTTCTGAAATGTCCTCGTGGTTTTAGTTATGTAGGACAAACTAAAAGAGAACTGAGAACCAGAATCACTGAACATAAAAGCAATATTAGAACCCAGGACAAAAAAATCCCCAGTTGCCATCACTTCAATACCATTGGACACGATGTACAATGACGTTTCAAGGTTTAGAGGTAGTTATTCCTTTAATCCATTAAAACCGGGGAACGCATCTGTGTCATTTTAGATTTTAACCACTTTAACCATTATTTCATACTTAAATAGCAGATATACAAGCTCATAGCGTGGCACCGAGTGAAACCAATAATGACAGTTTTCTTGCAGAAGACGCTGCATACTACCTGGTATCATATATAAATCACTAAAGCGCCGTCCATTCGTGTATGAGAAACGTAATTACCTTTCGAAGACACCATGGACAATAACGACCCCTTGATCCTGATGGCCTCGGACGAGGAAGACTTCACTCCCCCGGAAAACCCACCGGTTCCACCCGTACCGCCGACACCATCCAGCCGCCGTCTCCGTTCAGCAAACTCCTCATCCTTAGAATGGACCCCCATCGTTCAGTTAACACCCCCAAACTATTATGCCTCACTCCCCTGTGCCTGCTCCCCGCTCTGTTGTTAAAGCCCTTGTCCCAATCCAAATTCTTATCCTCACGCTCTGTCCCTGGGGGAGCGCCCAGAGGCTTTTACTCTGTTGCCTCTCCTGGGACGGAGAACTAACCACACCAAACCACAGGTTAGCGGGAAGTTAATTCTCCCTTTCTCCCTTTCCCCAACAGGAGGTGCCAGGTCGAGGCAATTTGATCTGGCAGTCCCGGGTTGTGATGAATAGGCAATCACATTTTTACCAGATGAGTTTTTTGGAGGCTGTTTTGTCATGGTTTTTACTAAAAACCATGACAAAACAGCCTCCACTGAACCCTCCCGCTGTGCTGCCGATCCCAGAGCCTCCCACAAGTGTCTTCTCACATCCTCACACCTTCCCACCCTCCCCACCCAGCACTTCCCTACATACCTGTCTACCACAAGGCCAGGCCGAACAAAAAGATACTAGATTGGACTATTACAGCTCAAAGTGTCCTCGTCCTCGTAACCAAGGCATGATCTAAAACTCCAGGACAAAGGGCTCGCAGGTGTAGTCTTTGCTGCTGCCAAACAAGAACTGAAGGACAGGCAGCATAATGTAGCAGGTCACTGATGAGGAGTGAATGAAGGCAGGTGAGAATAGGGATTAGGAGCGAGTGACAGCAGGTGAGATGAGTGGATCCATCCAATCCATGGGAATAGGGGTAGGGTCGCTGACTACTCTTTTCTACAGTTCTGCTGTTTTAAATCTTTTCAGATTTCAGGTGTGGGTTTGGGATAGGTGTAGGAACTTGGGACATTTTTCCAGGTACCTGGTAGAATATTAAAAACGGGGGCCGTACATGCATTGTTATTTTCAAATAGCCAATGCATGTACGTAGGTTTAAACTGGTTACACTGATTTAGCTATTTGTTTTCTGTTTTCAAAACATCTTAGGGGGTCTAATGACAACCACCTCCTTAAATGCACAATTCAAGTATTAAAAAAAGAATACGAATAATGTGAAAAACACCCAAATGCATGTGGACCAGACGGGGGACCCCCTTTCCATCTAGACTATAATTCATCTTCAGTAGAAAAACATGGAATGCACATTTGGATTTGAATGACTTTATTACACATTGTTCTCTGCTTTCTCTGCAGTAGTTTCCATGTTGTCTTCAGGGCAAAACTCTGCAGGGAGAGAGATGAACACATGATTATTAAGAGATACACACATGAATCTGAAGAGATAGACACATGAATATCAAGAGCGATAGAAAAATAGAAAGAGGAGCAGAGAAATACAATCATTATATTGTTGAAGGTCAGAGATAGATAAATAGACAGATTGTAAACATAGCCATCTTCTCTAGTGGGTCAGTTGTCCGACGTCTCTCTCCTACACTGTCTCCCTCTCAGCTGTCCTACTGTCTGTCTCTCCTACACTGTCTCCCTCTCAGCCGTCCTACTGTCTGTCTCTCCTACTATACACTGTCTCTCTCTCTCTGAGCGCTACAGTTTCTTCGTTAGAGCTTCGTTAGGCCTCACAATGTGTCACATCGCGACCCGTTGTGAGCCTGTAGATCGGTTATTCTTGCTACTTTTGCGTGACACTGTACTATGATGAAGAAGGGCATTAATACAAAACTGAACCTTGCTCCTGGTCATAGTGGAAGTCTGGTGGCAGAGAGAAGTTCATACACTTGGCCTGCTGATGAAACACTTCCAGGTCAGATTCATTCAGGCTCCGCCCCCTCGCTGGTAAAAACAAAACAAAAAAACAACGTAAAAACAATTATAACATGTTTGACTTTTTTAATTATATTCATTTATTGATTTTAATATGCCTTGGGGCATATTTGTGTCTGTCAGTGTTCTATTGCTGTTATTATTTGCCATGGGGAATGTGTAGGTGGGCTTTATGTGTTATCGTGATTAATGTTGTTTGTTTGGCTTCATTTAACCATTTATTGTATGTGTTTAGGGAAACATTGTGAATAATAGTTGTAGAAATCACCCCCTCCCCTCTGTGCTTTGTTCAGGTGTTGAGGTGACTTTTTACACTAAGTGTTTCAATATAGGGACATCAGGGGGGATTCACAACATGAAACATATTCGGGCAAAGCAAAGGCCATCTTGTTGCTCTTCCTTTAGTGTTGCATTACCGCCAAATCCGCCATGTACTGGATTGTGATATCTTTTGCTCGCTCGTCCATACATGAGAAAACCTTTCTCCTCCCATCGCGGAAAAGCTTTCTTATTTTGACAGGCGTTACTAGACAGCCTGGCTTTTACAATCCAAGCTGTAAAACAAAGTGGAAGGAGGGCAATTGCCCTTTGCTCCCTCCCCCTTCAGGCACTACTGTCATGCTACTGTGCGTGCGTGCGTTTGTCACATACTTACCTAAGATATACAGAGCGTGAACAGGGGTGTTGTCACATGCTGTCGCGGTGATGTTAAGAACCAAACAGTCAACACAAGTAGACAGCAAATTGAAGCTGCTGGTAATTATATCACCTGGAGAGGAGAATAACATCCATACTGATGTGACATGTGTTGATGTGTCAGCAAATTTACACCCTGAACAAGTCACTAAAAGTAATATTACCTATACCCAACACTGGCCGTGAAACTTTGCACACACATTCCCACTAGGCCAAGGAAGAAATGCCACCCTTTTCACATTGTCCTGTTATAGCGCCACCAGGAGGCTGATTTTCACACATTTACTTTAAATATTACTCCTTCAGGTTTTGTCAAAACATTGATCAGTTGCTGAACGTGAGTGTTTATCTTTAGTTTTACTCCACTACAATTATTTGACATCTTTAGTTTCTACTTACTTTGCGGATTTAGGTTATTCATATAAAACATCAAGCCTATTTTTACAGTCATGGCTAGTCAAAAATAGCCGATCTAGAAGCTCCCAACGCATCGCATCGCGTTGTGAGCCTGTAGATCTGCTACTTTTGAAAAACGTTGACACATTTTGATGCCAATACTTTTGTACTTTTACTCGAGAACTGTTTTTGAATGAAATGGATTTTGATTACAATCAATGTGTGAGCATTGTGAACGCACCTAGGCACCTAATCCAAACGATGCACTCCCAAAATAACAAGGAATCACCTGGGCTGTCACTGCGCCAGCGATAAGACCAGCTTGGAGCTGGTGTTATCGATATGTGCAAAATCTGTGGGGAAAATAGCATTGTGCCATGTTCAGGGATAATATAGGGATATTAAATAATTTAGAGATCAGTGCTAAGCGACATTGTGCCGCATAGCGCCAAGCGGAAAATAGGGCTCTTTTTTGGACATACAAGGTTTCCACCCGACAGTGACGACGATGTGTAGTTATTATGTTTCATCCATGATAGGCTGCCCTAGGGCGTCTGATATCTGGTCTAGAAGGACGGGTTCAAAATCTCTGGAGAAAAAATCTGCGAGATCTTATTGGTTCACCGATCTGTTCGTCAGCCCCTGCCCCGCCCCATGCCCCTCCTCCTCCCCTAGTGCGCAGCATTGAGAGCCCTGACGTCACAACATTTGGAGCGACGCCCGCTGCACTCTGGTTGATTGGAGAAATTAAACACTTCCTATGCCAGGAACGTCAACAGGCTGGTCCAGGCTCTAATTTTTGAGCAAAGCGCGAACGAAAATAAAAGCCTAGAGATCGAGGTTACATCCATGATGATGTCACATGTGTTGAATTTATCTTACCTCTAATGTCCATGGTGATGTCAGAGACGATTGTGACGTTGGCAAGATCTACGCAACAGGTTCCATTCCTTTTGACGAGGACACACAGTGACACACTTTGCTATGAACGTATGTCCGAACGCACGCACGCACGCACGCACGCACGCACGCACGCACGCACGCACGCACGCACGCACACACACACACACAAAATACACAAAATACACACAAAATACACAAACACACACACACACACTTACTTGCGTTCGTATGCCCCCATGGTGAGTGTTTTGTTGTCCTCAGCAGAAGGTGTGAAGTCAATCCATGAAGAGTTCATCGTGTTCAGCATGTAAATAAAGTCATCATGGTCTGAAAAGCCTTCAATTAAGTTCCAACGACCTGAAAACTATCAGAGGAATAAACTGATTAACAGACAGTGGTGGAATGTAACCGAGTACATTTACTCAAGTACTGTGCCCAAGTACAAATTTGTGGTACTTTTAGTTTCCGTGAGAATTTTTATTACCTATACTTTTACTCCACCACATCTCAGAGAAAACATTTTTACTTTTCACTCCGCTACAAATATTTGACATCTTGAATTACTAGTTACTTTGCGGATTTAGGTTATTAATATAAAACATCAAGCCTATTTTGTACATGGCTATATTCAAAAATGGCCAATCAAGCTCACAACACATCACAATTTGTTGTGTTGTGAGTTTTTGGAACATTTTAGTACTTTTTACTTTGATGTCAACTTTGATGCCAATACTTTTGTACTTTTGCGCAATATTTTAATACAGCCCTGTTACTTGTAACAGAGTATAAAAAAAAGATATGGTATTGGTACCATTACATCCTGTATGCAAAAAAATCTAGTACTTTTCCCAGCACTGATTAAGAGAGACACACATTAAACCCGACAATCTCCCAGAGACAGACAGACAGACAGACAGACAGACAGACACACAGACAGGCTGTCTACGTTAAGTCATTTTCTTATTCTTCTTGACAGTTTTTTGTGTTATTTTTAATTGATTTTATCTGAGCTTATGTTATAGAAACTCTGTTTCTATGGTTTTATTATTTTGTATCATGTTATTTTATTCACTGATCTTATGTTGTAGCTTTGTCTCTTATGGTTACCATGCTGCTCGTTATCTTGTTCTGTAAAGCACTTTGGAACTATGTTAGGAAAAGCGCTATACAATTACATTATCATTATGATTTGAACTGGACCTTGGCAGTGTTGTCCAGAGTCAGCAGTGTGATCATGCTCTGGCAGTCCTGTGGCGTTGCTGATGGTGCTGCCTTACCCAGACTCAAACCCACCACCAAAACAAACACGCTGCTCCACTCACTAAACATGGCTGACACCCAGACCAGGCTTCTTCACAAAGGTTTACTGGAGAATCTTCCGAAAAGTACAACTGGAATAAAAAAAAAAAAGAAAAAAAAAAGAAAAGGCAGACAGGACAGAAAGCTTTGACTATTGAATGATTATTCAGCTCAGTCACTCAGTCAAATGATCGTTGAAAAGTTGACTGAAGCCAGCAGTATTTATGAAGACACTAACGTGGAGTGGTCAGCAGTTCCACAAACACTCTAGGATTTGTTCCAACTGTTATTCCCCAAAGATTAAAGCTGTTTTCATTTGAACTCTTTCAGCTGCCAGGATTGGGCAACATTTCAAACGTTCAAAGGTTCTGTTGTCACAAACAATGGTTTTAGAGTTGTTTCTCTGAGCACCCTGGTCGCCACAGAAAATGTGATTGACTGACGGAATACTTTATTAACGAGTTAGATAACAGTACAGCAGTACAGTTATTGTTGCCTACTCAATTAATCAAAAAGGCATAGTATACATACACTCCTTTACATAACAACAACACCAATAGATCTATGTACGGAGAAGAAAATAAAAGGGTGGGTGGGGAGGGTAGGGGAGGCCACGAGGGTAGGGTTCTATGACCAATGTATGTTGTACTGTAGCGTACTATAATTTTTAATCCCAAAACATTTTGCGTGTGAACAGGGCTATACAGTATATCGTCGCTGTCGGGCCTGCTATCTCAATTTTTGTATATGTTTTATTTAAGTCAGTGCTATTGAACACGCTTTAAATCTGTATGTGGGTTATACAAATATTGAACCAATGAAAAGTATTAAAAAGCGCTTCTGACAAAACCTCCTAACTACATTGACAATCTATCTGACAATGTATAAAGTCCCCATACCATCTTTGATGAGTCAGTATTATGTTGTTGTAACTTTCTTTTTTTTTTTCATTTCCTGAAAAGTTTTGGACATATCTGGTTTCTGCCGAGATACTATGCAGACCATGTTGAGTCAATCAGGGTGCTAGGCTCCTTCGCCTAACTTGACCTCCCAAAAAAGCAGGGGCAGATCTATCGTTGGCCTGGGAAGGCCCCTGCCTTACCTTAGTTGACCTGTGCCTTCCTTCAGCCAGGCAGCTGTTTGTGTATTTGCTATGATTACCGCCCCCTCGACTCAAGGCCGACAGACAGCCTGATACACACATATTCACACTACTGTACATCATGCATGTTTAATTGTTGCCTCTGGCTGTCTGGTGGATGTTTTGAGTCTTTTGTGATTACACACACACACACACACACACACACACACACACACACACACACACACACACACACACACACACACACACACACACACACACACACACACACACACACACACACACACACACACACACACACACACACGTACTGTACTGTAATACATGAGTATTTTGTTCAATGGAAGGGCTGTTTGGTCAAGAGTGTATGGATGTATGTATTTGCATGATAGTGCGTTAACAGGAGTGACAGGTGAAAAAAAGGCTAATGATGAAAAAAAAGTGAGAAAATGGAAAGGAAAAAAAAACTGCTAGTGTTTTTCTTTTGTTTTTTGGGGACCAGCCAGAACACTCAGGATATACCTGGCTGGAGTAACCAGTACATGTTCTTAACTGGGGAGATGTGTGGGGATAGTCATTTAATCAATAGCAAACAGGCGGATTTCTTTTTTTTTCTTTTTTTTTACAGGAACTGCAAAAAAAAGAAAAAAGAACGAAAAGTATACACCAGAGGACTAATCTATCAGAATGATAAAGAGTACTTTATTCTAAAATTGAGTTCTGTCAGAGTGGCGGACTGGAGGAATTATGAACTCACACACAGTATAAACAGCACACACACAGTATAAACAGCACACACAACCACACAGTCCCTCATTCTTGATTTCTGATGCTTGAGACTTCTGGGAAGTAGGCTAATAATTACATAATAATGAATCACATGCTAACAGTCCAGTTTAACCCTTCCATTGTGTTAGGGTAATTTTTTTTACTCGTTTTCAAGTTTAAATAGGTAAAAAGTACCCTTTACATTTCTTTATTGGAACAATGCTTCATGATATCCTCAGAAACAGCTATTTTAACGCAACAACATTAATTACCACCATTTTAGTTAGTTCTGATGGTCTGTAAATTAAGTGACATCTGTGGTGTTAAGGGTCAAATGTGACCCGGCAGAGAAGTGTGGCTCAATTCCCCCCAAATTGTCAATATTCAATGTTTAAATGTTTGAGAGTGAGAGAAACTTGTCCTCAATTGCATTTGCTATTAGGAGTAAAATAAAGTTGGGTTTATGAAAAATAATTTTTACCTTCTATGGTATACAAGTAAATTCTGACCCTTAACACCACAGGTGTCACTATATGAAAACAAAACAAGTAAAACAAACTAAAACAAGTATGTAAACATATATATATATATATATATATATATATATATATATATATATATATATATATATATATATATATATATATATATATATATATATATATATATATATATATATATATATATTGTCTTGGAAGTGTGTTCTAATATTAGTCTATTATAGCTAACATCAGTATCCATTGTCTTCATTATAGGAAATGTAATGAGGGAATTTTAACATTTTTATACTTGAAAACTAGATATATTGAAAGATGAAATCCTAACCCTAACCCAAAATAATATTTTAAAAAGTGATTACATGGATAAATCGATGAGATGTTTTCTAAATGATATAAGCAACACAATACACAATAAAAAAAATAAAGATTGCATTTTAATGGGAGTGGGTGTAAGGGACCAGGATATTAGAAAAGGCCAAAAACAGGTTGAGCAACACAGATCTAGAGTCTAGATGGAAAGGGCGGTCGACGCATTCCATGTTTTTCTGCTGAAGATAAAATATAGCCTAGAGTAGGCTATGGTTTATCTTCAGTAGAAAACATGGAATGCACATTTGAAGATTTGAATGACATATTGTTCTCTGATTGCTCCACAGTAGTTATTCATTCATTGCCAAATCCAAGATGGCATCCATCCCAAGGTGATGTCCTATTGTAATATATTGCATAAAAACAACAAATTAACCTTATTGCATAAAAACAAACTTTTAAATTGATAATGAACACAATAACTGTCACATTTAAACTCTTTGACTGACAGAAATAAAACATTGTTAGCTAAGCCACTGCCAGAGATTTTCGAGTGTTTTCACTAACCTTAGAAAAATCATAGAATATTTATATCCAGTATTATCGATCCCCCGATCGCTTTAAAAGACGTAGGGGGGTCTCGTAGACTCGGAAAAACATAATTTGTGCCGTTCCATAGTTGTGGGCAGTTGAATGAGGGGTGGTTTTCGCCCAAAACGGGAAGCATGCAGAGAAAAAGGCTTTTTCTTTTTTTTACACAGAAGTGGACCAGCTGTTTTTTTGTGATCATGTGGTTTTTGCTGCTTCTGTGCCTCTGAGGGAGTCAGATAGTGATCGCGGGTTGGCGAACAGCGCCATCTAGTGGAAAACACGTCAATGGCAGCCTGGGCCTTTGGGAAAACCCCCGTCAAATCCGTCATTGACAGTGAATGAGTTAATGTAAAAACATTTTAGGAAGAATGTATCTATTGGCGCCCAAGGTCATCAATCACTTCTGCGGTCTGGTCTGGTTTGGGACAATGAATGCGTTGGCACAAGGGGAATGGGATAGGGGAGACCTGGTTAATCCCACAAGGATATTCAGTTTTCAGCGTCACTCAGATCATGGCTGTTCAGATGAGAGCTCAGGGAGGAACAGTTATGGGTTAAATGTATTGCTCATAGACACCCCGGCACATAGCCAGGGATGGGAATCGAACCTGAGAGCTTTGGTTTCACAGGCGGCCTCTCTACCCATTCAGCTATGTCCGCACACAAGACTGCAGGACAGGGTCTCCTCTTACAAGATCATGGAAAACAGTATTAAGCAAGTATAGTATTGTATGTTGTGTCGTCCAAAACCACTTTAAAGTGTATGACATCAACCACTTAACCCATTTTGGATGGGAACCCCTATTTGTAACTAGTTTTTCAGAAAACTTAGGTCAGGATTTAGAAGCTGTTTCTTTTTTTTTTTAAATCCTCTGACATGACGTGTTCTCAGTTTATATTCATCCATGCTGTGACTGGTTGTGACACAACTTCACTGATGTTCTTGTGGGCGGTCATATAGCTGAATGGGTAGAAAGGCCGCCTGGGAAACAAAGGGTTGTAGGTTCGATTCCCAGCTTTGGCGCTGTTAAACGTAATTTCCTGTGCAGTATTAACCAGGTTGCCCACTTTCCCCTTGTGCCAATGTATTCACTGTCCCAAACCAAAGAGGTGACTGATGACCTTGCGTACCAAATAATGGCTGTCCTGTTTGGTGGAAACAATGCAAAATAACACTTTCAGCAACAAGGTTGTCACTTGTGTCACACATGACTGTCTGCCCCAACTAAATCTGCTACCAAACTTCACTGTCGTAGAGCATACTGCTAGATCATGATCTGGATGGGAAAAGCGTGTTCAAGTGTGTTGTCCGACTCCTCTGTGGATGATGGCAATGAAGATTGACTGTATAACACATCAAGTGCCTATAATGGGAATAAATAAATAACTGATGGTAATTTCACTGATTCAGTCGCATTCCCTGAGCCTTAAAACCTTGGGTTAGGCACTAAAACCACCTTTCTAGGTTGAATAGTAATTAAAATATATTATATGCTCCTGGCAGCCATCTTGAAAATGATGACTTTCCAGAAGTTAGATTTTCCTAGATTTTTACTATGCTCTTAAGCATACCTAGAGGTACCAGAATCAATTGAAAAACATTTTGTATCAATTTATTTGGGGTTAAGTGATATTCTTTTCCTATATTGCCCCTTCTACAAATTTTGCCCACATTTTTGTAAGGGGCATGGGGGCTCAATTTGTTATTAGTGTAGGCGATTACAAGGGGTATGGGATTAGAATTGATCTAAACCAAATAAATTAGAATTGGTTTAGAATTTCGCTAAACCAATCACAAGGGATCCCCACCCCCACCTCCGACTGTCATTGGACAATACATTTTTGTACCGAATAAATCCTAGGTTCACATTACAAGACCAGACCGAGAGAGGCAGTCCACTCAGAGAGTGGGCTGGAACCAGGCTAGGAAATCACCCAAGGTGCCTGTTTGTAGGCCACTCCCATTGCCCTGCCCCGTTGTAGCCAGAGGGTGTGGAACGTTGATGGGTTCATTGTCCCAGACCCATGTTACATCCATCCACAAAGTTATATTAAAATCTGTCCAGTGTTTTTCCTGCTAACACACAGACAAACACACGCACGCACGCACGCACGCACGCACGCACGCACGCACGCACGCACGCACGCACACACACACACACACACACACACACACACACTAGGACCCTTCTTTAATCAAGCGGTGGATTCTTATTTGGGACACACTGAACTTTCAGAAAATGCTGTTTGCCGACTTTTCCTCAAAAATGACTACAGGGTTACAGAATTTTGCTTCTGTTCCGGTCCTGACTATAGGTTCCATGTTGTCTTCATGGCAAAACTCTACAGGGAGAGAGATGAACACATGATTATTAAGAGATACACACAGGATTATTAAGAGATACACACATAAATATGAAGAGATGAAAAATTGAAGGAGGAGCACAGAGTAACAAGAATTATATTGTGGAAGGTCATAGATAGATAGATCGATAGATAGATAGATAGATAGATAGATAGATAGATAGATAGATAGATAGATAGGTAGATAGATAGATAGATAGATAGTAGATAGATACCCAGACACACTTAACCACACTTAATCAGCTTCACTTCATAAAATAAATGGCTGAAATAGCAGATCTACAAGCTCACAATGCGTCACATAGCGACCCATTGGGAGCCTGTAGATCGGTTATTCTTGCTACTTTTGTGTGACACTGTACTACAGTATGATGAAGAAGGGAATTAATACAAAACTGAACCTTGCTCCTGGTCATAGTGGTAGTCTGGCGGCAGGGAGAAGTTCATACACTTGGCCTGCTGATGAAACACTTCCAGGTCAGATTCATTCAAGCTCCGCCCCCTCGCTGAAAAAACAACAACAAAAAACGTAACAATCACGACATGTTTGACATAATTATATTAATGTATTGATTATAATTGTATCATCCTTAGCTAGCTTAGTGTTAGCTGTGTAGAGATTTCACAGCATGCCTTGGGGCATATTTGTGTCTGTCAGTAACCTTGCATGAAACACTGAAACACTATTCATTCTAAAACTGAGCCGTGTGATACGGTTAAAAAAAAAAAAATTTGTGTTGCCGTGGTGTGTTGGTGTCGCATTGTTTTTGTTCCCCACATAATGTGAATCAATTAGTTTAGTCTCGCTAGTCTCCCTACGAGTTGAAATAAAAGATGGACATACAAACCGATTATTATACCAAAAGAAACAAAGCGATGATACCAAACTAAACACACTTTAAACTAGGGGAATTATTGTGGAGGTGCACGTCACCGGAGGTTCCGGTCGTCTGTTCCGGCTACCTTATGACCGCTCCAGAATGGTATTGATCCCAGGCTAGTCTGTCAGTGTTCTATTGATGTTGCCATGGGGAATGTTTATGTGTTATCTGCACTGTGACACTGTGAATAATAGTTGTAGAAATCACCCCCAACCCGCTTTGTTCAGGTGTTGAGCTGTCTTGTTATACTGAGTTATTCAATATAAGGGCATTAGGAGTAGGGTTAACACTCGACCCCAGAGTCTAACATGGTATGTGAAATCATGTCAATCAAATCAAAGCATGTTGATTTTGTTTTTAAAAACAAAAACTCTGGTTGTTGTTACTATGACTAGTTAAAACTCTTGGGTAACGAGCAGAGTGGGCACCTGAGAAGCCTGTATGCTTTGGAATATGTTCTGAAATCAGGTAAAGTAGGCCTATACATGATTTGAAGATGCTGAGGCCTAATTTAAACTATAACTATAGAACTTATGGATAAACAATAAGTTGAACGGTACACTTAGCAGGTTCAAATCATGCATACTGTACTTTACATTATTTCATACCATTTTCCTAAGCATTATTTTTATTCACTTTTTCATATTTTGGAAACAATTGCCAATTTCAAACTGCAAAACATACATGTATTGTATGTAAACATTGTGTAAAACATGTGTGGTGTATGGCTGCATTGCCTTGTGATTATGGTATGAATAGGACTTGACTTGTTACAACCATGTTACCCTAAGTGTAATGCAGTAATGCAGGTGTAAGACCTGTTGTGTTTGTAATGTAATAATGCAGGTGTAAGTGCATTATTGTGTGTTATAAGTTTAACTGTTTAACTGTTCTGAATTGCATAGATTTCTATGCATTTCAATTCAATTCAATTCAATTTTATTAAAGTGTCAAATCACAACAAGTTGTCTCAAGACACTTTACATGTAGAGCAGAGACCCGACAGTCCCACCCTGAGCAAGCAATGTGCACCTGCACGGGTGAAATAAGCCGGAATAAGTGTCCCTTATTTAAAATTCTGAAAGGTGCCAACACTAAATAGGATTACCACCCTCTTCTGGATTGTGATATCTTATGCTCACTCGTCCAGCCATAAGTAAACCTTTCTCATCTCATTGTGGAAAAGCTTTATTTGTATCCCAGGCATTACTAGACTGTAAAACAAAGTGGAAGGAGGGTGAAAGTAGGGGGCAATTGCCCCCCTCCCCCCCCCCCCCCCCCCCCCCATTCAGGCACCACTGTTGTGTGTGTTTGTGACATGCCTGTACTTACCTAAGATATACAGAGAGTGATGAACGGGGGTGTTCTCTGACTTGTCACATGCTGTCGTGGTGATGTTAACAACCAAACAGCTATCACAAGTAGACAGCAAATTGAACC
>NC_139949.1:8464054-8539054 GCF_963454915.1 Gymnoscopelus microlampas
AAATATGAATCTGGATTTCACCTGTGTGATTCCCATAGCAGCACGTTCCTCCAAACACACCTGATTTCAATTACAGGGGCTACTCCGTTTTGAATCTCTTTCAAGATGACATCCAGATGGTGTATTACTCATTTTAAACTTAATCAGCACACTAAAATAAGTATCTGAAAACATTTTAGGTTGGAAATAAGCAACATAGTAACCAGGGATGTACTGGGCCAAAAAGAAAACTGAATGGTGACAGTAATTTTAGGTCTAATTAAGTTAATTCCTCAACTAAACAAAAGTTAAGTGAAACTGAGCCTGTGAGCCAATTACAGCTAAAACAAGACTGCAATCTGTCAATTGCTAACTTGCGCCTTGAGAAAAAAAAAACTGAAAAAAAGATTGTAAACAAACCAATGTTATTTTAAAAATATAGTCAAAACTTCAATTTAATTTTCAAGAATGTCTTATTAAGGAGCGGATTAATGGTCGAGATTAATGTGAATTAATATGTTTTACACTATATATAGCATCGGTCTTTGTATTCATGACATAATAGTGATGTCATCAATAGTCCCTATGCCTATTTGTTCATGCCAGTGCCTGAGCTCAATTTGATTGGCTGGACTTCACTTGACATATGTGCATAGTGCCTATAAAATACTAGGACGCCGCCGGATGAGACTATATATATATATTTATACATATGTATATATATGTACATATGTATATATGTACATATGTGTATATGTACATATGTATATATGTACATATACACATATACACATATGTATATATATACATATGTACATATACACATATGTACATATACACATATGTGTATATGTATATACTATGTTGTGTACTCCTTTCGACATGACGGCCCTGAATACAGTACTTGCGCTGCTTCACTGGCGCAAGTAATTAGGACTGGACCAAAGTCAGAGGAGGGGCCGCTGGTGTTTCCCCCTCAGATTGTTCAAGTAGATTCATCCATAATTCCATTCACAGGCAGGCAGCGTCTGATGTATTTACTTTGTCATACGACCGTGTCACGTGGTGAACATAGCAGACATACAAGCCCACAACGTGTCACGGGTGTGACGCATTGTGGGCATGCAGATCTGCTGTTATGCTGGCCGCGCAACACCTCCGTACGGCGAAGTATAAACACACGCAGCTGTGTCGAATAAAATCTGACTGGCTGCAGGCCGTGTGTGAGGCACAGATTGGTCCGTGCCACAATATTGTCGCTTTGTAGACACACTATTATACCCAATAGTATTATCTTGTTATGTATTATCTTGTTATTATGTATTTTTGTCAGATAGTTGGCTATACTTATGTTTTGTTTAAAGATGATTGTGTATTTTGGAAATTACATAGACCTCTACGAAGAAAAGAAAAACGGCAAAAGTCATTTCACCAGGTCTTTAAGAAAAAACTGGTGGTTAATCCACCCTAAGCATGTGGACCAGACCTTCTTTCCATCTAGACTAGTTGGTCTTCATGGAAAAACATGGAATGCACATTTGAAGATTTGAACAACTTTATTACATATTGTTCTCTGCTTTCTCCACAGCAGCTTTCTTGTTGTCTTCAGGGCAAAACTCTGCAGGGAGAGAGATGAACACATGATTATGAAGACATAAACTCATGAATATGAAGAGAGATTAAAAAAAACTTCCAAGAGAAGCAGAGAGTTCTAAGAGACCTTCCACATTGTAGAAGGCTATTGATTGATTGATTGATTGATTGATTGATTGATTGATTGATTGATTGATTGATTGATTGATTGATTGATTGATTAATGACATAACCATCTTCTCTAGCTGTGGTGTAGTGAGTCAGAATACTGTCTGTCTGTCTGTCTGTCTGTTGTCCTATTGTCTCACTCTTACACAGTCGTCCTCTCAGTTGTCCTACTGTCCGTCTCTCCTACACGGTCTCCCTCTCCTACACGGCCTCCCTCTCAGCTGTCCTACTGCCTGTCTCTCCTACACTGTCTCCCTCTCAGCTGTCCTACTGTCTCTCTCTCTCTCTCTCTCTCTCTCTCTCTCTCTCTCTCTCTCTCTCTCTCTCTCTCTCTCTCTCTCTCTCTCTCTCTCTCTCTCTCTCTCTCTCAGCATTTCTGTTTCTTTGATGGAAGGAGTTGGAGAGATCTCTCCCAATACCATTTTTCCACTGACATTATTAACTCCTTTTAGAATAGATAACCAATGAGCTAACTGTGTGACAAGGCAATATTTAATGATATCGATGTCAGATGGAACCTTGAAGGCCTATGTCCAAAACTGTGAATGGATAAAATAACCTGTGGTCTGATAGGATCCAATGTAATTATTATTTAGTCACAAGCTCTTACTGAAGTATTAATGGATACTTTTCATTGGTTCAATATTTATAAAAACCCACAGACACCCACAAATTGAAATATGGAGATAGGAGGTTTCTTTAGTTGTACAGAACCTTGTTCCTGGTCATAGTGGAAGGCTGGTGGCAGAAAGAAGTTCATACACTTGGCCTGGTGATGAAACACTTCCAGGTCAGATTCGTTCAGGCTCCGCCCCCTCACTGCAAAAACAATGTAAACGATTAATGTAAGTAACAGCCTGTGGACCCACTACAGCCACAGATTAACCCGATTAAAACGACCCGCTGATCCAGGCTAGTAATTGTACTAGAACTGATCTAACCTCTGTACAAATAATACAACGGTAATAACGTTTAGTTTAAGCATTTATGTCTAATGTTAATGAGTAAATCACCACCGGTGTTTTCGTCTCCGTCCGTCCGTGTGTGTGTCCGTCTCAGCCAAGCTAACATTGGTCAAGCTTCACGTGACACGTGACAATATGTTGTCACCAATGCTTTGATTGGCTAGCGAGACGCATGATGAAATAAAAACCTATAAATAGCACCACGCACTTCAAAAAATCGCACTTCAAAAAACACTTCAAAAAACCACAACAGTGGTCATCACAGTGATGGAAGCTCACTTCAAAAAATCTAAATGATTTTTTGAAGTGAGCTTCCATCACTGTGATGACCACTGTTGTTTCTGAATATGAATGGGGTGTGATTTTTTGTCTCCGCCAGGAGAGTTTTACCCTCCGTGTGTGTGTCCGTCTCAGCCAAGCTAACATTGGTCAAGTGACACGTGGCAATATTGTAATATAATTAGGTAAGACAGGATTAATCAGGAACAGTACTGGCGGAGACCTGTGCTCCGAGGAGCACATTTTCTAGTTATACAATTAAATCGTGACAAGGCAGAGGCCATCTTGTTGCTCTTCCTTTAGTATTACATTACTGCCATCTACTGGATTGTGATCTTATGCTCACCCGTCCAGACATGGGGAAACCTTTCTCATCCCATTGCGGAAAAGTTTTTCACCTCTCATTGGCTGTCCTTCCGACCAATCACACAAAAGTAACGACTGCAAACACTCTTGCCAGGCGTTACTGGAGAGCCTGCCTTTTACAAGCCAAGACGTAAACATGTGCGTGTGCGTGCATACAGAACATGCATGCGTGTGACATACTTACCATACATAAACAGATTGTGAACCTGTGTGGTCTCGTTGGTGGTCTCACCACCAAAGAGCGTGGTGGTGAGGTCAATAACCAAACAGTTGACACAAGTAGAGAACAAATCGAAACTGGTAGGCGCTCTACGACCTGGAGAGGAGAGTAACCTGGCAGGAGGCATACCATCTGGAGAGGAGAGTAACATGCACGTTACTGTGTTACATCCATGATGATGTCACATGTCATCAATGATGATTTGATTCACATTCAAGTGCGCCGCCGCCACCTACAGAGCTCGTCAATAGAAAATGCCTTTTAACAGATCTGTAGGTGGCGCACTTGAGTGAATAATAATAATATCCGTCTGGTGGACGTATTTTATCTTCTGGACAAAATGTGGATTTTACACGAAAAAAAGGTGGGGATCTGAGACGTTTCCCACCGCGGATAATAGTTTTCCAATATCCTAAAACTGCCGTTGTTTCGGTGAGTAGCACAATTCAATATTTTGTTTTTTACTCAAGTGTAGTGTTCGTGCACCTGGTCATTTTACAGTCTATGGGAAATACAGTTCCTGGCAGAGCCTCAGGGAGAACTCACTAATACTCTGGACCAGAACTATTATCTTACCTATATAGACCGTGGCGCCGGTGGTGTCAGAGTAGATTGTCACGTTGTCCTGAACGCTGTCACAGGTTCCATTACTGTAGACAAGGACAAATAGTGACACATTTGTTATGAACACATGCCCTTTTTACACAAGACTGAAACACACACAAACGCACACACCAGGCGTTAAGATTCCGTCGTTTGAAATAAAGCAGGTGCGGAAGTAGTGAATGCGCTGCAGTTCTCATTAATGGCCCAGAATGTGGCGCTAATACCCGCTAATGCCCCTAGTTAGCAAAAACATTCCATCCCCTCAAAGACAATAGAAATACAACTCGACTTTACACTTGGTTTTATTACCTTGGTAAACCTTTCATACATGCTCGTTGACGCAGTGGTAGTGCCTAAACACCACTGCGGAGGTTGTGGGTTCTAATCCACCGTGGAGCACTTTTTCAAGCGTCTATGTACGAACAGAACTGCCCCATGTTCCTGTTCGGGGAGGGAAGCCGGGCGGGGAGGGTGATATTTGTCACTGCATGTATTCCTACAGGCTGGGGCGCCACCTGTCAGAAGGGAGTGTTGGGCGGGAGGAGGAGGACGAAGGCTCTACGTCCTCCCGGTGGGGACTCCTCACTGGCAGCTGAGTCAGTAGGATACAACAGCAGTGTGTGCACACAAATGTGTGTGTGGAGGAATCAAAGGACATGATGACTAAATTGGGGGGAAAAGCGGTGAAAAGCACCACAAAAAAAACAAGAAAAAAAAACAAGTAAACCTTTTCATAAAAACTTTGTAGTTTCAAGTCTTCTTTCACATATTTGTAAATTATGCTCCCATGAATTTTCAAATTAATGATAAAGAATGGTCTGTTTCTACTGGTTCTACTGAGTGAATACCCACAAACGGCTGTGATCCATCATGATGAGCGTTGTCATGTTGTCCTCAGCAGAAAGTGTTATGTCCATCCATGAAGATTGTACTCTGGTATGGTGAGTCATGTTATCATGGTCTGAAAAGGCTTCAATTAAGTTCCAACGACCTGACAACTATCAGAGGGATAAACAGATTAACAGACATTGGTGGAAAGTATTTGTTAATACTTCTACTCCACGATACCACATCTCTGAGACAAAACTTTTACCCTTTACTCCACTACTATTATTTGACAGAACTAGTTACTTTTCTGATTTAGGTTATTAATAAAAAACATCAAGCCACCATATTTTATACTTTGGCTGTTCAAACATAGCCGGTATAAAAGCTCACAACACATTGGCCCTCATTTATCAACGGAGCGTACTGTATTAACCGGCTTATATTTTTCCATATATTCGGCCGCACACCAACGTCGAAGTCACATTTATCAACGAATCCTATACAGCCAATTCTAGCGTACATTGAGTCTGAGCCTTGATACATGTCACGGCTGAAACCGAGCGTCATTTAAAGAGGTGGTGCCATGGTTTTGCACTTTTTCTGTGTTTCATGTGTCTATGAGGTTGATAGAACTTCATTAAGCCCCCTGGTGGTGTTTTTATGGTGTTTTATGTCTTCTCTGACTACTACCCGGAGGCTGCAACCTTGAGGGTCAAACGTGCCACTAGAAAAACAGCCCTTTAGTGACATAGTCAAAATATACCCTCCCCCTCATTATCATAACACAACAGGTGTGGGCATGAGGAGGAGGAGGGACTAGGACAGGTGGGTGGTGCTAAGGTGGTGGAGGAGGTGCTAAGGTGAGAACCAGTTATACTTAATGAACTGGAGGCGTGTCCACATAAAAACATATTTCTAACACTTTCTGTACACTTTTTTGAAAAAAATCTTCCTCCTAGTATGAGGGCCATTGTGTCACGTCATGAGCTTGTAGATCAGCTATTTCTGAAAAACTGTGAGAAATTTCAAAACATTTGAGTACTTGTACAGTAAGCATAATTATTTTGATGCCATACTTTTGTACTTCTACTCAATATTTTTCTTTAATACAGACTTTACTTGTAACAGACTATTCAAAAAATTATATTGCTACTTTTCCTTAAGTAAATAAATACGACCACTGATTAACACAGACATTTAACAAACTTACATAAACAAAACGAAAGACAGACTGATCTAAAAGTTCACAGCACATTTATAGATGTTTAATTAACATGTGATTTGAACTGGACCTTGGCAGAGTTGTCCAGAGTCAGAGTCAGTGGTGTGACCATGGTCCCACAGACAGGGCAAAACTCTGCAGGGAGAGAGATAAAGTCATGAATATGAAGAGAGATTCAAATGTTTTTGAAAGAGAAGCAGAGAGTTCTAAGAGACCTTCCACATTGTAGAAGGTTATTGATTGATTGAGTACATAACCATCTTCTCTAGCTGTGTTGCAGTGAGTCAGAATACTATCTGTCTGCCTGTTGTCCCAGCCTGATCTCACACAATGTATTTATTTATTTCTCTCTCTCTCTCTCTCTCTCTCTCTCTCTCTCTCTCTCTCTCTCTCTCTCTCTCTCTCTCTCTCTCTCTCTCTCTCTCTCTCTCTCTCTCTCTCTCAGCATTTCAGTTTCTTTGATGCAAGAAGGAGTTAGAGAGATCTCTCCCAATACCTTTTTTCCACTGACAATACTAACTCCTGCTAGATAGTCAATGAGCTAACTGTGTGACAAGGCTTTATTTAATGAATTAAAATTGTTTTTAAGCTGTTTTGTAAAGCGACTTTGGGTACCAGAAAAGCGCTATATAAGTCTGATGTATTATTATTATTATTATTATTATTAATGATATCGATGTCAGATGGAAACCTTGTATGCCCAAACTGTGAATGGATAAAATAACCTGTGGTCTGATAAGATCCAATGTAATTATGATTTAGTCACAAGCTCTTACTGAAGTATTAATAATTACTTTTCATTGGTTCAATATAATAAAACCCACAGACACCCACACATTGAAATATGGAGATAGGAGGTTTCTTTAGTTGTACAGAACCTTGTTCCTGGTCATAGTGGAAGGCTGGTGGCAGAGAGAAGTTCATACACTTGGCCTGGTGATGAAACACTTCCAGGTCAGATTCATTCAAGCTCTTCCCCCTCACTGGAAAAACAATGTAAGTGATTAATGTAAGTAACATAACTTGTTTGTTGCGATCGCCTAGTAATTGTACTAGAACTGATCTAATCTCTGTACAAATAATACAACAGTACTAATGTTTAGTTTAAGCATTTATGTCTAATGTTAATGAGTAAATAACCACCAGTGCTATACAGCTAAATTCTACAGTACAGAGCATATCCAGGACTAAATGTGTACCTAGGAAACATAGGTATATTTAACGTAATTATTTTACAATGTCGTATCGTAAATTTGAAGCTATTAACGTGTCATAATATTGTGCGTTATAATGATGTTACGCTATGAAATAACAGTTTAAATCAGTACTGTATATCAATGTTAATACGATTCTCTCTGTATAATAAAGCTCTTACTGACTGGGGGGGGGGCGGTTTATTTTTTGTATTTATTTTATGGACAAGTGTATTGAAGTCATGTATGTTTGTACTGTAGCCTATAGTATTGACGCTAGTTTGGTTAGCACTAACTCCTTAGCATAAATGTTAACATGTAGGAGGACGCTATTATAGTTAAATAGCATTTATGCCATATCAGAAAAACTAGCAACTATCATCATGAAGGCATCCTAATTTACAATATCAAGGTTAAAATCAAGATGGAGTACTAAAATATAAATGTAAAAAAGTAGACCTCTGGGAAAAGGCCACAACAAGCCAGGATCTCAATTTATTGGAGTCAACCGGGAGAAGGTAAGTTCCAACCCGGAGAAAGCCTTTCTAGCCAGAGAATGTTCTACTGCAGTGGTTCTCAAACTTTTTTGGCTCAAGTCACCCCTGTAAATAACGTTATCATCCACGGCACCCCTGAATGATATTGTTAATTTCTAGAACCTTATGTCATATTACGCTACGTAAATATGTGAAACTCTCCCTCCAAGATCCAGTACGTCACAACGCGTCATGTTGTGACGCGTTGTGAGCTTGTAGATCGGCTATTTTTGGCTAATTCCAAATATTATTAAAGTATTCTGCGGCACCCCTGGACTTGCGTCGGCACCCACTTTGAGAAACCCTGTTCTACTGGACGAACGCCAGAGCACTGGAAGTCCAAGTTTCACAATATTAGCTCTGTTGATATGAATTATTGCAAAAACACTCAGGCAAATTATTTGACAAAAAACATAATCTGTTATATAGAACACATCTTGCCTGTCATGTTCATTAATAACGTTATGTACATCTATTTATTTACTTAGAAGAGAGGAGTATATAGAAATTCCCAAAAAACGACAGTAACGTTGGATAGCTTTTATCAATGATGCATTGTTCTGACTCAAGCTCTTCCGGAAGGGTGGAGGAGGACTTTGGGATTTGTGCTATTTCTGGACTTTCTTTGTTAAAGAAGCAATTAGAATAGTAATCTTGAAAATCTTTTCATAACATTATTATACAATTACATCGTGACAAGGCAGAGGCCATTTTGTTGCTTTTCCTTTAGTATGCCTTTAACAAGCCAAGCCGTAAAAGTGTGCGTGTGCGTGCGTACATGCATGCGTGTGACATACTTACCATACACAAACAGAAGGTGACCGGGTCTGTTGTCCATCTTGTTGGTGAGGTCAACAACCAAACAGTTGACAGAAGTAGACAAAAAATAAACTAGAGCCCTACCACCTGGAGAGGAGAGTAACATACTGTAAGTAGCTAAATTAAATACTTACATATTTACTCAAGTGTAGCGATTGTGCACCTGGTCATTTTACAGTCTATGGGAAATACAGTTCCTGGCAGAGATTTAGGGAGAACTCTAATACTCTGGACCAGAGCTAGTATCTTACCTGAATGGTCAATGACGCCGGCGGTGTCGGAGACGATGCTGATGTTGTCCTTAATGCTTCTACAGGTTCCACCACTGTAGATGAGAACACATTGTAACACATTTGTTATGAACACGTGTCCTTTTTACACAAGACTGACACACACACCCCCCCCCCCCCCCCCCCCCACACACACACACACACACACACACACACACACACACACACACACACACACACACACACACACACACACACACACACACACACAAACACAGACACACACCCACACACGTTAAGATTCCGTCGTTGGAACTAAAGCCAGAGCGGAAGTAGTGAATGCACTGCAGTTCACATTTATGGCCCAGAAGGTGGTGCTAATTCCCGCCAATGCCCCTAATAGGCGAAAACATTCCATCCCCTCGTAGACAATGGAAAGACTCGACTTTACCCTTGTGGGTTCGAATCCACCGTGGTTTTGTCCAATTTGCAGCTACAGGCAGCATTCATGTCGTTAAGAAGGAACAGTAGCGGCTCTACTAGTATGCTTGCTTGAGGAACCACACAGCTCACTGGGAGGGACCAGGACATGGTTCCGTTGATGTCAACCACTTGTTCTCTTCCCTCAAGGTAGGATTTCATCCAGTTTAATGATGTGCTATCAAAACCAATTGGCCTCAGCTTTTTCAGTAGAACTGAATGGTTTACAGTGTAGAAACGCCTTTTGGAGGTCCAGCATGACCATGCCACAGTATTTGCCCGAGTCTACCTTGCGTTTTATGTAGTCGGTCAAATACAGTAGGCATTTGTCAGTGGAGTGGGATGTTCTGGTGCCAGATTGGAATTCAAACAGCAGTTTATGCTCGACGAGGTAGCTGTTGATTTGTTCTTGAATTAATCACTCAATAACCTTCGAGGTGGAACAAAGGATGGAAACAGGGCGGTAGTTGCCAGGTTCTAATTTGCTTCCTTTATTATATAGAGGGATTACTCTCGCCAACTTGAATTCTTGTGGGACGTGACACGGACTGATGGATACTTGTAATGTGGGTTTACTATGGGAGCAATAGAGACAGCTGCGTCTGAAGAATCTGGTGGGGATGTTGTCAAGGCCGGTGGCCTTGTTTGGCTGGAGGGCGATGAGTTTTTTAAGCACATCTTCAGTTTTTGCAGGTTTGAATGAGAACACCTCTTTTTGAGCCCCCAGATTCTCATAGTGAGCTTGGATGTAATCAGAACCATAAAGACCTGAATGCAGAGGGAGTTTGCTAACCAACAGGATGGCAATGGTAGTGAAAAAACTGTTAAATCAGCCAGTTTGTTAGTAATGAGCGAGCCACTTGAAATAAAGCAGGTGTTTGTAGTTTCAGTTTGAAGTTTGTTGTTGCAGCCTAATTGTTTTAGTACCTCCTACAGTTCTTGTGGGTAGCTTTTGTTTGCCTCGATGATCTCATTCAAGAAATTATTTTTTGGCATTTATGATTATTTTGTTAACTTTCTGTTCTTTTTGTTCTTCCTGTACTCATAGTAATGTAAAAGAGTTTGATGGCATTCAAAATGTCTCCCTTCATCCAAGGTTCAGTACGTGCTTTGACCCTCACCACTTTTGTGGTTTCTATTTTATCCAGTACAGACAAAAATGCAGATTTGAAACACGACCAGGTCTCCTCAGCCGAGGTGCAATTTAGAACATTGGACCAGTCCATTTTCTCAAGAGCTGCTGTTAGCGCTTCACTGGAGTAGTGTTTCATAGATCTGCAGCAGATTGTGCTGTGACATTAAACTACAGAGTGCAGAAGATGTTGTGATCACTTATCGTGATCACTTAAGTTGCACTCGATGACACCACTCTTTGAGATTCTGGACTGGTCCGATTTCAAAACTAGAAAAAGTGCTCCTCGGAGCACAGATCTCAGGTCAGTTAGGTTATTGTGGGCCAGCAATGTTTGGAAGTCGCCAATCAGGATTGAATATGAAAAATCGGACAGAACCGTCTCGATCACTTGACTATAGAGTTAATGTGTACAGATTTGCATGATGTTTGGACAAAAATTGTAGGAGTAATATATATATATTTTTGGTGCAAGATTCGGCCTCCTGGTAGCGCTATAATAGGCCAATGTTAAAAGGGTGGTGTTTGTTCCTCAACGTAGCGTGAATGTGCATGCAAAGTTTCACCGCAATCGGATGCTGTGTTCATGATTTGCAGCATTTTGTTGAAAACGGGCCACTCCTGCAAACGTTAGATGTCAGTCTTAGCCAATCAGGATGGAATATGCAAAATCAAACAGATCCGTCTTGATCACATGACTATAGAGATCATGTGTACAGATTTTCATGACATTTGGATAAAATGTGAAGGCTTAATATAAAACAATGTGTTTTACATAAGTTTGCCTCCTGGTGGTGCTATAAAAGGCAAATGTGAAAAATGTAGGGCAAAGGTTTTTCCTTGGCCTCTAGGGAGGGCGCATGCAAAGTTTTACACAGTGCAGTTATAGTTAAAAACACAAATCGGCCCGTTATAGCGCCACCATGAGGGTGCAAAATTCCACGGAAATTGTACACTGTGCACATGATATGAGGCATTTTGTTCAAAACGGAGCACTCCTGCAAACTTTGGAAGCCAATTTTAGCCAATCAGAGTAGAATATGAAAAATCTGAAAGACATGTTTCGTTTAATGACTATAGAGATACTGTGTACCGATTTGTGGGGCTTTGGACAAAATCAGTAGGAGTACTGTCAACATTTTTCTTTTGCACAAATCGGCCTGCTGGTGGCGCTATAAAACGACCATGTGAAAAATTTGGGGCAGAGGTTCTGAATTGGCATCCAGGGAGTGTGTGTGCACAGTTTCGCTGCGATAAAGCCAACGGACGGACGGACAGGGTGCAAAACATATTCTCTTGCCATGCCTTTCGGCCTGGCGGAGACAATTAGGTCTATGCTGGTTTGAGAAAGCAGGGCTTATGGCTTTGTCGAGCGTCTATATACGAACAAAACTGCACCATGTTCGGGGGAGGGAAGCCGGACGGGGAGGGTGATATTTGTCACTGCATGTATTCCTACGGGCTGGGGCGGCACCTGTCAGAAGGGATTGTTGGGCGGGAGGAGTAGGACGAAGGCTCTAGGTCCTCTCGGTGGGGACTCCTCACTGGCAGGTGAGTCAGTAGGATACAACAGCAGTGTGTGCACACAAATGTGTGTGTGGAGGAATCAAAGGGCAATTTTTTTAAACAAAAAAACAAGTACACCTTTGGGGTCCTAGGTATTCAAATTAATGATAAAGAATGGTCTGTTTCTACTGGTTCTACTGAGTGAATACCCACATTCGGATGTGATCCATCATGATGAGCGTTGTGTTGTCCTCAGCAGAAGGTGTTATGTCCATCCATGAAGATTGTAGCATCGTCAAATGGTGAGTCATGCTATCATGGTCTGAAAAGGCTTCAATTAAGTTCCAACGACCTGACAACTATCAGAGGGATAAACAGATTAACAGACAGTGTTGGAAAGTAACTAAGTGCATTTACACTATACTGTACTTCAGCACAATCTTGAGGTACTTTTACTTTCGTGTGTATTTGCATTTGTCAATACTTCTACTCCACCACACCACATTTCTGAGACAAAACGTATACCTTTTACTCCACTACTTTTTTGACATCCTTAGTTACTTTACACTTTACAGATTTAGGTTATTAACTCTTTGACTATGAGGATCAGACTGCCAATGACGAGAATGACGAGATTTTGTGTTTTCAGTGGTTTTATGCTAGATGGTGCTGTTCGCTAACCTATGAGTCACCATTTGACGCTCAGTGAAGCAAAGAAGCAGCAAATCACGTGATCGCCAAAAAACCAACCACATTCACTTCCATGTTAATCGATTTGGAAAAATTGCCTTCTCTCTGCTTTCTGTTGCTTTTTGGCAAAAACAACCAAGTTGTACATTCAACTGCCAGTAACTATGCAATGGATGATCGCGATGGTACCCGCGATGGTATAGCCGATCTAAAAGCTCACAATACATTGCGACATGTCATGAGCTTGTAGATCAGCTATTTTTGAAAAACTGTCAGAAATGTCAAAACATTTCAGTACTTTTACTTTTGTACTGTAAGCATAATTATTTTGATGCCAATACTATTGTACTTCTACTTAATAAAAAAGTTAATACAGGCCTTTTACTTGTAACAGACTATAAAAAAAATGTATTGCTACTTTTACTTAAAGACGGGGTGCCGTGATTTTCAGAGATCCCCCCCCAAAAACATAATCATCAGGCATTAAGGTTATACTAGGAGGAAGATTTCTTTCAAAAAAGTGTACAGAAATTGTTAAAATTATGTTTTTATGTGGACACGCCTCCAGTTCATTAAGTATACCTGGTTCTCACCTTAGCACCTCCTCCACCACCTTAGCACCACCCACCTGTCCTAGTCCCTCCTCCTCCTCATGCCCACACCTGTTGTGTTATGATAATGAGGGGGAGGGTATGTTTTTACTATGTCACTAAAGCGCTGTTTCTCTATTGGCATGTTTGACCCTCAAGGTTTCAGCCTCCAGGAAGAAACTCAAAATAGTCAGAGAAGGCATAAAACACCATAAAACCACCACCAGGGGGCTTAATGAAGTTATATCAACCTCATAGACACATGAAAAACAGAAAAAGTGCAACAACATGGCACCAGCTCTTTAACCTGAAGACATCAGTCTGGCTTCCTGACAGGCAGGATGCAGACAGATAGAGACAATGTTAAAAGGACTTAAGTGCTTGATCTTCGACTGATCAAAGGAGTTGATCTGGTCACCTTTCAGGGTGACCCCCACCCCAAGAACGTATTGTAATGTGAGCTACCTAGAGTATAAGAGTGACTGTAACTGTGACTTGTGAGTGAGTGCTGTCTTCCCACGCCGTGAGGCTGTGAGGGAGAGGGCTCCCTGGTTCTCATGCTGTTGCTATGATGCTGTTTGTTTGTTACTGAATAAACCGGAGAATGATTTTTAACCTGGTCCGGACGTCTCCTCTACCTTATTACCACCAGCCTGGTAACACGCATCCTGGCACCTAAAATATACGACAAGTACAGGTACTTTACACCACTGTGTATATTTAACATGTGATTTGAACTGGACCTTGGCAGAGTTGTCCAGAGTCACCGGCACCATGCTCTCACAGTCCTGTGGCGTTTGAGCAAGACTCAAACCCACCAGCAAAACAAACACGCTGCTCCACACACTGAACATGGCTGACCCCGGATCAGAGGTTTCTTCATAAAGGTGTATTGGAAAATGTTCCAAAATGTACAACTGGAATGAAAAATGGAACACATACAGTACCCAGGGTTATTATAGCTAAAGCTGCACTACACTTTCCTCTTCTACCCCGGATTTGAACCCGGTTTCAAGCGTACGTGCTGAAATGTGTACCATTGAGCTAATAGAGCTTTGCCTGCTTGCTCAGGGGAAAAACTTAATCTTGACCATCAGGTCAACATCTGTTGTCTAGGTGAGACATCAGATCCTGTGTCTAGGTGAGACATGATCTAAATGTCTCGATAGAAAAGCAGGGAAACAAAATACAACCACCCCAATTGTATAAGTTATAACATATTGTATCAACATACTCTACCATACAGATTGGCCAACATTATATTTTATTTATAAAAAACAGTTACATAGTGCTGGGTTAACTAAAACTAACAAAATAACTATCACTAGAATACTGGTAAACAAACAAGCAAACTCAAACAAACACACACGCACGCACGCACGCACGCACGCACACGCACACACACACACACACACACACACACACACACACACACACATACACACACACACACACACACACACACACACACACACACACACACACACACACACACACAAATAAAAACATTCTGAAATAAAAAGAGGAGGCTTTACAAAAAAACATGATTAGCATTGATTAACATGACTAACTGAAACTGAATTGAGTGTTTACAAAAGTATAATTAAAATCTGTGGCACACACACCTAGCTCTGTGCACATCCAAAGCACACAAAGGCAAAATCTAAATTCATAGAGAATATGTCCTACATCTTAGTCATTAAGAGCGTCGAGAAGCTTGGCTATTTTTCACAACATATATTTTTTCACTAACAAACCCGCTTTAAAAAACTAATTGTAACTGACTGGAAATTGAAAACATGAAGTCAAATGAAATACAAATGAAAAACTATATTACCTTGCACAGGACAAACAGCTTTGACTATTGAATAATTATCTAGCTCAGTCACTGGTCAAATGGTCTTTGTAAGGTGACTGAAGCCAGCAGTATTTATAAACACACTACATTACCTCCACCTGACCTCTCAACTCCCCAAACACTGTATGTTTCTCCTGCAGCGTTTAACATGGTTGCTGGACCGAAAAACATGTTACATTTCAGTTACGCTGCGTAGGCTACCATAAACCATAATAAACCTAACGTTTAGGTTTATGGTTAGGTTTAGAGTTCAGGTTAGGTTTAGGGTTAGGTTTAGGGTTAGGTTTAGGCATAGTTTTTAAGAAGAGGAAAGTATAGTGCGGTTAAGTTAGGTCAAGGAGCTGACTGACTCAACATGGTCACATGCAATGCTTTCGAAGGATTAAACACATAATGAGGACAAGGTTTGTGGCAACAGAACCTTTGAACGTCCAATGTTCTCCAATCCAAGTTCAAGTGCAAACAGCTATTATGTTTGTGTGATAAGAGTTGGAGTGTTTGTGGAACTCCACATTAGTGTCATCATAAATACTGCTGGCTTCAACTTTTCAAAGATTATATTACTGAGTGACTGAGCTACATAATAATTCAAAAGTGAATGGTTTTCGTCCTGTCTGCCTTTAAAAATAAATAAATTTATATTCCGAGGTAGGACAGGACACACTGGCATTGGCATGCTTTATATATAAGAATAACCTCACTGAGAATAAGCATGTGAATATTAAGTTCATATGTGTGCTAAATGCCTGAATTGTAAATGAATAAGTAATTGTACATTGTCAGACCCTCTTTATCCAGCACGACTTACAGTAAACAAAGTAAACAAATACATCATCATACATCAAATGCAGATTGACAGT
Source organism: Gymnoscopelus microlampas (assembly GCF_963454915.1). Lineage (NCBI taxonomy): Eukaryota > Metazoa > Chordata > Actinopteri > Myctophiformes > Myctophidae > Gymnoscopelus > Gymnoscopelus microlampas. The sequence goes on from NC_139949.1 coordinate 8,480,175, forward strand.
GTAAGGCTTAAGTAATCTAGGATAGGTAAACCAAGAACAGTATAAACAGTATAATATCAATAAAATACGTAATCTGTACATTGAAACTATACAAACTATCAAGAAGGAGAACGTGATGTCACGCCATTGAAAACCTAACACGATGGAACTCAATGGACGGGGGATGGGGCGGTCGTTCGTTCTAGTTGGGATGCCAGGTCAGCAAATTAACCTGGCATCTGTTTAAATACCAGACATTAGGCTACAGTGATTCCGACCGCAGTAACCATGTACCGCGTTTGGTCAGTTTGCACCTGCAAACAGTGCTTTCCATGGTGGATTCTTACAATACACACACCCGCTGTCAGCGAGCCCCACTCATTTAATATTTAGTGCAAATTAAGTGTTCAAATTAAGGCATCCAATATGATAAACCCTATTGTCTTACCTTAAATGCACGCCACTTCTATTAACCAAATAATAACTCAAACAATAGAGCACCGAAGTCTGGCGTCTCTGCCACTAGAGGGCGCTGTTTTACAGGTTTGTGGCTTTATTTTTTTGTGTTGAAATCCCCATTTGGGAATCTTAGATCACGTCATATAAGAACTGTGTTCCAAACATAAACACACCACCCTGGCGTTTTGTCAGGGGTGTGGCTCTGCATCGTTTATGATATTCATTCATATTTGATACAGCCTGTTTCTGTCGAAAATGGAATTAATTCTGCCTTAAAAGTCTTCCACAGTCTACTACTTCCGGGTCTGAAATCACTGTCCCTACAGCAGCCGCGTTCATGGTAAATGTAGTCTTTGGGTTGTTTGTATCTCCTACCGGAAATACACACGGTCATCAAATTATTGTCTTAGGAATGCCACAAAAACAAGAATAAATCCATGAAATCAAGGCTTCATGGGGTGTGTAATTGATAGAAAATAAGTCATTTTTTGGGTGAACTCCTCCTTTAAGATAATATACAGTATAGTGGTATAGTATAATGTAGTAGAAATCCACAGTCGTGCTCCATGGAGAGGCCCGGTCCGCAGTCACACTCTTGATCTGCAGCTGGGGGTCCGTAACAACAGTCCATTGAACTGCGAAGTGGGAGATAAAAGAATGTTGATGAAAAGAACGTGATGAAATAGATAGACCTGTATGAATATAAATGAATCTTGATTTTGTTCACCTGTGTGATTTCCATAGCTGCACGTTTATCCAAACACAGCTGATTTTTAGCGGCGCTATGGATCCTGCTCTATACCTGGCTTTTGCGTCAACGTTCTGATTGGTCAGACACGTCAACAAAGTGATTGGTCAAGCTTCACGTGACACGTGGCTATAAACACATTATAAACACTTATTGATGACAAAATGTATCAAAGGCGCCGCTACCTTCACACAGGTGTGATTTTTACTACTACCACTTCATTTTGAATCTCATTCAAGATGACGTCCATACAGTTTATTACTCATTTCATTGTAAACTTAATCAGCACACTAAAATATGTATCTGAAAACATTTTAGATTAGATATATGCAACTTGGTGACAAGCATTCTGCACAGTGGCCGTCTCTCTCTCCCTTGGCCAGCGTGCACCTGCAGGCTACAAACACTATAGTACTGCACACCGCGTGAGTGAGGTTCCACGGTGCCATAGCCTGAAGGGATGGAACCTTCTGTAACTTCAAAATAAAATGACCAAAAATGTAATTTCACTGGACCTTTAAGGCCTTTGGCCGTCCGGCCTGGCAGAGATAACTATAAAGGTTGTTGAGGCTTCCATTACACATCCTTAATGAGGATGGACCCTTGTGGTGGATTGGTGCCTGTTGTATTAACATTGTCACCTGGTCCGTCTTGCCAAGGAGTCCGTGGAGTCCGACGTGGATGTGGTCCACTCCGTTGTGGATAGTTGGCCACAGCATTACCACCTGGTCCAAAGTTGTTTGTGATCCTGGTCTGGGTGCTGCCGGCACAGCCATGCCCTCCTTTTGATAGGACACTCCCTGTCCCTGTGGTCATCTGAGGCACAGTAATGACAGAAGACCGCTATGACATATGGCTCACTGTTTCCTCTTCTTCTTTGTTTCCATTCACGGCTCCTTTTCTTCCTATGTGACTCAAGCAGGCGCAAGCCATTGATCACAGCAGTTTTTAACAGGTCATTGTAAGCCGGGTTGTCTAGTGTCACGCCACAATGCTTCTGAAAGCAGTCCTCCATTCTATTCCTGTAGGCGTCACAGGTCTCTTACAGACATTTATACAGTCAGGAGAAGTACACATGAGGTAACAACAGATGGTCACTCCTTACATGGGCTTTATTCTATAACTGACTCACACAGAGTCGGTATGTTTGAAATAGGTTTGCATGAGTCGACTGTTTCTAAAATACTTTGTCAGGGAGAGGAGTTTGACAGGGAAGAACAGGTGATGATTGCTGCATCTACTAATACATTCAATTAATCAATACCACAATGACTGTTATATGATTTTTTTCCACCACACCCTATACTGACCCGATTCCCAAGGGCTAAATGTCTGGCCAAAATAGCCGATCTGCAAACTCACTCATCATGTGGTTTTTATGTAAATTCCCTTCTTTTTTGTTGACAGGAACCTAAAGCTCCTCAAGCCCTACATAGAGTGTGAGCTCTGTGGGCCTACAGTATGAACACACACACACACACACACACACACACACACACACACACACACACACACACACACACACACACACACACACACACACACACACACACACACACACACACACTGTCACGACTATGGTCGTATTTTTGTCATATTTTGTGTTATGATTTGGTTCTAGTGTTGAATGGTGAGAGAGAGAGAGAGAGCTTGCAAAGCAGAGGATTTGAAATGTGCCTGATTTGCGGTGATAATGAATGAACTGCCGTGTCATTGTCAACCGGTCAGGATGTCAACCGCCCACAGCGCGTCTCCGCATGTGACACAGACTGGTGTGAAGTAAATAAGTACATTTACTCAAGTACTGTACTTAAGTACAATTCTCAGTCACTGTTCGCCTCGCTGTATATATAAATATATAAATACTGTATAAAAAATAACGGAGTAATGCACCATGTAGTAACGGTAACTGAGTTACTGAATTAAAAAAAGAATGCGTTACAGTAACGCGTTACTTGTAACGCGTCCCAACACTGCATGTGACTCTAAACCCTTTTAATTGCAAGGACCCCCAGTTTGATATCAGGCTATGGACCCCCATTTATATCTGGGATCCTCAGTGTTTATTTAACTCTGAGAGTATACAACTGGATTCAAATGGAAAAGGATCCATTTAGGTCCATTTGTGCATGGGTTAGATTCCAGAGGCCGATAATATTTGCTGTGTGTCACTCCCCGTATCTCTCTCCCTGTTTCCTGTCTCTCTCTACTGTGTACTATCAATAAAGGCAGAGAAGCCCAACAAATATCTGGTAACTTTTGCATTTGTTCACCAGATTATAAGTAACAACTGGTGACATAATAACTATGTACATACATGCTCATAATGCATCTAACAGCTAATAAGTAATGCATACAGCTGGCATAGAAAACACAACATTGTGTGTGTCCAGAGTCTGTTTGTACAGAGACCTGCAGAGAGGAAGGTGTTCTTTGCAAGGCTCAGGCTTGTGGTCAGGTTGAAGGTTTCACATGTGTCATTTCTTGTCATTAAACATGATGTACAGCCTGCTCTGTGACCACATCCTGTTCTAGTGCTGTTATCTACACCCCCGCACATACAGCTCCAGTTTATATACCAACATGCACAACCTTCATCATTTTAGTCAATTTTACTACTACTAAAAGTTCATTTATAAATAGAGAGTTTACATTTTTCAGTTTTCATCAGTCGAAGAAGACATCACTCAAAAACTAAATGTGATCTTAAAATGCTTATGGAATGCTTTGTTTCAGAATTTGCGTGCACCTCAGAACGCAGAACTCTGCCAGGCCGGTTAATTAGGTCACCCAGGGCTCAAGAGCCCAGTGATGAATCCTAATCTTTATAAGCTGATAAATATTTCTCATGGTTTTAAAATGGATGAAATGTCAGGATGTTTACACGCAGCGCGCTGCGGTGGTCAAAGGTGCCGTCACCACTTTCAAAGTAGTATTGCCAGCGGTGAACAAAGCGCCACATTTTGGGGAGGATTTTGGGGGGTCCTTTGCAGTTATATCATACCAATTTCACACAGGAAATATAGTACATTGCATGTCTTATAGCCTACTAATGTCATTACTGCTACCCCATATCTCCTCTTTCTGCTGCATCTCTACTACAAACAGTTGATTAGCTTAACGCACGACATGTGTAACACTCATGATTTGTCAAAGTGTTAAGCACAATCAAATAGCTTTTTATTTTATTTGCATAATTTAAACTAGAGATGCATTTAAAGAGATGCGTGAGGGTTTGAGGGAACAGATCTATAAGGTTACAACGCTTCGCATCACCACACGTTGTTAGTTTCTAGATTTGATCTTTTTGTCTGCTCTCAAGTCTGGTCGTGCATCACATCGCCGGGTGGCGGGCACCGAAAGAAGAAAAGCTCACAACATGTCATGGCATTACATGTTGTGAGCTTGTAGATCTGCGTGTAGATCTGCTACTTTCAATGATGCAAATTAGGCTCTAGCAGCCAAAGAAGTTTCATCAGGGCGCATTCCAATTCACTGCCGAAATAGCTCATTCATTTGTATCATTCAAAAAATTCATACAAAATTACAAATCAATACAAATTAATTAACTAGCTGCTCATCCTTGATGCATTTTAATAGCACAAGCAGCATAATGTAAAAACAAAACAGCCGACCCGAGCCGGGTCTTAGAACCACCAGAGAGAGACACTGAACTCTTCAAACTTAATAATCCGCCTGTCAGTGCTCAGCCTGGGCATTATCAGCTGAATGAGCCGATCATAATCCGCCTGCCGCCTACAGATCGACCACTGAATCTGGATGCATTTATTTAGTGAGCTTGCTCTAGTCTGCAGTCACCAGGAGTTGAACAACTTACAACACAGTGCACGCGCCGCGGTAGTCGTGTAGTGCGCGGCTGCAGGAGCCAGGAATCGCCTGCCTCCCAATGCTCCCATTGTCTTTCCTTTTTTATCCGCACAAAACTTGTTTCAAGTTTGGAGCGGATTGGAGCAACGGTGCACAGGTCCACATGTTACGTTTGTGACGTCCACCGTCCCCCGTCCACCGTCCCACGTCCCCCGTCCCCCGCCAGCCCCATCCACTAGGCAATTTTCCTATAGAATACTAAATGTCCTATGCAAGGGATAATGCATGGGGAGGTAGTCATTATTGAAATTTAAAGCCCGACAGGGCGATTAACCACCGAGGCGCAGCCGAGGTGGTTAATCGCCCTGAAGGGCTTTAAATTTCAATAATGACTACCTCCCCATGCATTATCCCGCTTATTACACGGCTACTTAATAGATACATAAATACATTTACCCAAAAGTAACAACAAAACGAAGTATTTCCTTGCTTAGGGCAATGAAAGTATTCCATAAGTATTGGGCTGGGCGGACAAGTTCGCCTCGCAAAAACAAATGACGAAATGGAAAAAAACTCGCCCCAAAACACACTCGCCCCCCATTCTATTTACTGCCGATTTGCCTGTAATACCGCCGGATTTGCCCCGGGGCGACTGTGTTTTGGGGCGAGCGTTTTGGTATTCCCCCGTTGTTGTGCCACGATAAACAAGGAAGCGCAGTGGATCAAATAGAATGACTTCTCGGTTATTGCATCGTCTATTTCTCACTTCAAATGTTTTCAAAAACATTCTTGAGAGCAACGTTTAGTTGTAAATGACATTGTTTGTTTGTTTACATGGCTGTCATGTTGGATAAAGCATATAACCAAGCAGCACAGGTTGACATGAGCAGGTGTTCTGAGTCTCTGATTACACAGCGGTCCGTTATAGAGCTCATCGGTCATTATCCAGAAATAATGACCGATGACTGACCAATCAGAATCGAGCATTCAACCAAGCCGTGTAATAAGAACTAATAATTGCATGCATTCTAGCTGGCAGTTTAAAATCCTAGCACGACCTCTCCATTCATGATATTATGATGACCCTCCTCTTGAGAAACATGCGTGTTTGTTGTCCGCCCGCCCCCTAAGTTTTAATGACATTTGCACCCTTGCCAGGGCCTGCAAATTTTAGAATTGAAATTATGAAAGATCTGACACATCTTGATCACATGACTACAGAGATAAAGTGTACAGATGAAAAAAACGATGTTGTAAACTGTGTTGTAAACTGATCAACTCCTGGTGACTGCAGACTAGAGCAAGCTCACTAAATAAATGCATCCAGATTCAGTGGTCGATCTTTAGGCGGCAAAATAATCTAACAAAATAATTTTTTAAATTGTGGTTATGAGCTCAACCCCACAGTTTGAAGTAACAAGAAGAATGCTATCTCAGTATTTTATATTCTGTATTTTTATGTAAATATTTCATATTTTTTTCATTTAATTGGACTTAACAGTTAACAGTTGATTAAAGGCTACTGTAACATTGTATGTTCATATTGACCTTGGCAATAAAACAAAAGCCATTAATGTCATTAAAACAGCATACACCGCAACCACCCCAATTGTATAAGTTATATTGTATTAACATATACTCTACCATACAGATTGGACAAAATTACATTTTACAAGTATAGCTTCTGGCACCAGCACCGTTTTAAAAGTACCGGTTTAGCACCGGTATCGGATTAAACCCAAATGATACCCAACCCTACTGCTTTATCATCATGTCCTCCTTTTTCAACATCATTTGTTCCTGTGAGATTTGATTAGGCCACCTTTGCCAAGTGTGTGGGGAGCAAAGCTTCCACTTGGGTTCATTTGATCCCATTTGTACACTCTCAGAGCAACGCTCGGGAAAGCAGCCTGCTGCGCAGAAACGGATGTTTGCATTTCATTTCAGCTTCTTATAGTCAGGGGTGAAAGTTCTTGTCGGAACTGTAGGCCTACCCCAACCTTCATCTGCTCATATTGTTTCCTCTCATTCATGCATCCCTGAACACATGCATTCAATTCCTTTATGCCTGTACAATACTTGATATCATATATAGAAAATGATGCATTTATATTAATGGTGTGTCTACCACAGACTGATTTGTTAATGTTGACACAAAACTTCAACATCAATTTAGAACGCAACAATTAGGCTACTTTTCTTTGAAATTACACATTTTAAATGTGTAAAAAAAATATCAATGTCAAACTCAACAGTTACTTTTCTTTGAATTTAGAATTAAACTGTTTTGAAATTACAAGCATATAAAGCACTTGATATAATTTAAAGCCAAATTAAATCAAATGGTGTTTGCAGTAAGTACGTAAGGATAACATTAAGCATTGGTACAGTTATATAGGTTGACTGATACATTGACTGCTTAAAACCAGAAGAGACCAGGTCTGGTTGGGAGCTCAATGTTTATATGAAAACCAAAGAATGACAGACAGAGGCAGGTTTAACTTAAAGATGTATAACTTGAACCTTTTCAACATACAAAAACATCAATACATGTAAAGAAAAAAGAAATAGGGGCCTTTTAAAGTCTTTTGAGAGTTCATTTCCAGTAGAACAGATGTCCTGTATTTAACAGGGTTTAGGGGTTTTAGTCCCTCCTTGTTGGAAGAGAACACAGGGGGAACAGAGAGAGTATAAACATCCGAAAGTGGGCTGCCGCCTGGAAGGTCACTACATCTATAAGACCCAGGTCAGGAGTATTATGGAGTACTCCTGCCTAGCCTGGATGAATGCCTCTCAGACCACTCTCAGGCAGCTAGACATTATCCAAAAAAAGGCTCTAAAGATCATCGGGGTGGATGAAGACCTTGCCCTACAGCAATATGCCATCAGTAAGCTGAGTCATCGTCGAACAGTTGCAGCAACAACTGTTCTTTATAAGATGCATACTCCCAGCTGTCCATTGGATCTCAAAGCTAGATAGGTTGTGTCCCTCTGTGTGTGTGTGTGTGTGTGTGTGTGTGTGTGTGTGTGTGTGTGTGTGTGTGTGTGTGTGTGTGTGTGTGTGTGTGTGTGTGTGTGTGTGTGTGTGTGTGTGTGTGTGTGTGTGCGCGTGCGCTCGCACGTGTGTGAAGGGATATGATGAAGAGATATGACGAGCTGACGTGTCACTTATAAACACACAGACGACAGTGAGTGTTGATCAGAATCACAACCAGAATCAATCAGTGCAGATCGGTGAAGTCCCAGTGGAGAATCCAGTGTGAGTGAATCCAGACATGAAAAAAACAGGGATACTGTTCCTGCTGCTTTGGAGCTCAGGTAAACACTCTGTTTTAATGACGCTTGATGTGGAACCTTGTGAAAAGACACTGAGGCACAAAGATAAGAAAACCATGACGCATTAGTACAGCTAAGAGAACCATGACGCTTAAACACATTAGTACTGCTGGATGCTTTACTGCACGTTAACATGCACTGTGTGTGTGTGTGTGTGTGTGTGTGTGTGTGTGTGTGTGTGTGTGTGTGTGTGTGTGTGTGTGTGTGTGTGTGTGTGTGTGTGTGTGTGTGTGTGTGTGTTTTTGAAATGTAGTTGTGACGTCGCCTATTCATAATATTAAATTAAAGTTAATTTTGGGGGGTTTTCTGCTTTTATTGACAGTCCACAGTGTAGAGAGACAGGAAACAGAGTTAGGGAGTGACATGCAAGCAAAGGTTTGCCGGGCTCGAGAATCGAACCCGGGATTCAGTGTCAGACATCAGCTTATATATCGTATACGCCTTAACTACTCTGCTATCAACACCTCCTAAACTTCCTTTGTTGCTCTTTTTATGTGAAGCACTTTGAGCTGCATTTCATGAAAGGTGCTATACAAATATTATTATATATTGTTATAATAGTATTATTATTTAATTTACATTATTGTATTAATGTATTGTATTCATTTGTTTATATATATAACATTTGATATATAATATATTCAGTATTTAATTTAATACTGATGGCACAATGTTAATATATAAAACGTATCAAAAGTTGTATATACAGTATTAACATTGTGCCATCGTCCCCGTCATGGCAGATGTGTGTGTGTGTGTGTGTGTGTGAGTGTGAGTGTGAGTGTGAGTGTGTGTGTGTGTGTGTGTGTGTGTGTGTGTGTGTGTGTGTGTGTGTGTGTGTGTGTGTGTGTGTGTGTGTGTGTGTGTGTATATTGTCATCATTGTGAACACCATGGAAACTGTTTGTTTTTACTTTTTGTATAGTTTTGTTGTGATGCTCATGGTTGAAACCAGGTCTCTACAGTGTGTGAGTTTAAATTACAGCGCTGCTTCTCAAAGGTTTTTATTTCGAGGACCCACATAACTGTCAGAGTGTACAAATGGAACCAAACGGACCCGTTTGTACACTGTCAGAGTTACTGATCCGTAAGGGTCCATTTGGTTCCTACTGTAACTATCAACTATTTAGCCATGGGGAGCCTGGATAAGCTATAGGCTGGGTGTGGCTGTGATCGCTCATTTATTGAAAATCTATACTTTGTCAGTGAGACTCAGTGGTGTTGTCGCCCGGAGGGCAGTTGTTTGCATGAATCGAGATCCGCGGCTGACAGAAGCCGAACAAGTAGCTTATGTGGTACCGACACCTCAGGGGCCCTCAGATGGCGCTATGCCCCATAACAGTCAAGGAGGGCCCAGCTCAGCGGCTCAGGGGCCCTCAGATGGCGCTATGCCCCGTAATAGAGCAGGGCCAACTCTGCAGCTCAGGGGCCTTCAGAAATGACCCTAAGAGATGAGGAGATATTAGAAAATGTGTTGGCCACCATAAATGGTGGACTAGCAATCGCCTCTCTTAATGCAGAAAGAGCAAATGTGGAGAGGAATATCTAGGAATTAGGAGAAACAATGAGAGAGAGAGAGCGTCAGAGGGTAGTGATAGAAATCAGCGATGATGAAGACAGGATGGAATCAGACGCTAGGAACAGAGATGCTGTGATAGTGTTAAGCAGTGATGAGGAGAGTGACATAGAGGAGTTGCAGCAGGGGAGTGAGGAGCACAGGGAGGTGGAGTTAGAACAGGGTCCAGAGGTGACACCCCAACAGCAGCAGCTGATAAGGTTGATGTTGCAACGGCCACAATCACCAGGCCGCATCATCACCATGCAGGTTGCATCATTCCCTGGTCTACGTGCCTTCCACTCCAGGAAGGGGGAATTCACCTACCCCTCCATCATCACCGGACAGTCCATAAGAGAATCAGTTGGCGATGAGGAAGATCAGAGCGATCCTCCACCATATTGTTTCATATTCATTGTATGGATGCCTTATGCCTGAACTGTGTTAATGTGATGAACTGAGTACTGAGGAGGGTACTTCAAATCTTTTTCTGTTTCAAGCTTGAATGCAAGGGGTTAAAATGAAGATGTGAGAAAAGACAGGGCCACTACAGTGTGTGTGAGAATGATGAAATAGGTTAGCAGTAAAAGAAACAGCTAGAAAAGAGGAACTTCTAGTGGAGGACAGGAAACCATGAAAGCTGGGCGAGGAGCCAAAAAGCAGAGAGATTGTGACTTTGAGAAGAAAGAGTAGAAATACTCTACTATTTTTACTCTACTCTCTATAAGAATAAAAATACTTAAAGACAGTAAAAGGTAAATGAAATAAGAAGAGATGGAGTAACACAATAATGATAAAGTGTGGTAATGCTTACTATATTCTTAAAGATTGTGTTAATCATTAGAAGAAGTGGTAAGGATGAAGTAATCACTGAAAGGAGTGTTAGGGAGGAAAATATAAAGATACAAGGTAACGTAGTATTACAAGGGGGGAGAAAAGGCCTTACTAGACAGACTGGGTGTAGCACAGGAATACACTAATTAGGTGATAGTGGGGTGAAGAGTTATTGCTTTATACTTAAATAAGAGTTTATTTGGGTTAGTTAGCTGACGATGAGTAAACTGAGATAAATAGTATAGATAGGAAAATAATGGTCACGACTAGTGTATAGGGTAATAGCTACTGAGACTATGGAAACATAATTTCCCTAAGGGTATTGCATATGGTGAAATAGTGTGTAAGAATAGGGAAGAGGCGATATGTCCCAGACATAGATTAAAAGGGTCATGACGCATCAAGCACAGCCACGCTGACCATGGGGTAATAAACGGGATATGGTCAAGAGAACGTGGGTGGTAGGAAAAATAGGATGGGCCAAAATGCCCTTTATAAACAAAGTTCAGAGAGCAAGTTGTTGAGAGACTTTGCCCGCTGTCGTCAGAGACCTGGGGTATGTTAGAGTAATCTCACCATATCACCCGAGTTGGGGAATTAGCCTCTGACTTGTGCAAATATGGAATTTAGATGCTTAATAATAGATGGGGTAGAAAAATCAGGCAAAAACATAGTGCGTGTATTAGACTAAAAGATCTCCCAATTTGATGATGGGTCTTATAAGGGGCCTCACCCTTTATAGCCTATTATTAGGTTGTAGTCAGGCGAGGGAAAGATTGTACGCCTTATACCTCGCTCTGCTTTAAAATAGACAACAGGTCTACTTCTACTCCACATCATCTCAGAGGCAAATAATATACTTTTACTAAATTATTTGAAAACTTTAGTTACTAGTTACTTTGTAGAAATGGATTATTGTTACACATAGCTTAACCACTTCATCTCTGTATACATTTCGGCCATTTGAAAATATCCAATCTACAAGCTCACGATGCGTCGCGATGCAACACATTGTGAGCTTGTAGATCTGCTATTTTCAAAATATTTGTATACATGTCATACATTTGAAAACTTGTGAAATGAGACATTCTACATAATGAGTACTTTCTACTGTACATAATGAGTGCTTTCTACTTTGGTACTTTAAGTACATATTGATACCAATACTTTTGTTTTGTACTTTTACTCAAGTAAATTCCCGTTCCCGGGTACGATTGGCCTCTACCAGCTGGCCAGCATTCACATGCCAAAATTATTCCGTACTCGAGTACACGTCATGCAACAGTAATGGTGAATATGTGCCTCATGGGGGCGCTGTTGACTATGGGGCTTTGGGACATAGAGAATGTCATTCACAGAAGAAGAGTCACTTGTCAGAGTTTAAAGTGAATAATAAAGTTTGACTGTGTTCCTGACGTTGTCTTGAGTTATAATAATAACAGGACAACAATACACAACCAAAGCAGTGTGTGCATTGATCTTTAAAACCTCAAAATGTAACGTCGTCTCTCGCGTCTTTGTTATTATCAATATGATAGTCACGTCTGATGCATCCTTGGTATTTTAGCAGTGACGTCGCGGACTAATCCTTGGTATATTTATCCTTATATATACGTTTGCCACACATGTGTTTTTTGTTTATTATTTTTCACGGCTCGCGCTACTCAAACACTAGCGGGATTATTATTTCTTGTCAACATTCAAGTAGAACTATGAGAAGGTATAACCCAGCTAAAATAATGCGTCATTATAAAAATATATAAATGATATATGATTAGCAGTCCACTTCCTTCTCTTGGTACGGATGGATTCACACTGCCGCATTCCGTTCCTGAGTCCGCAGCAATCGGACCCGAGACTACCTCCCCAGGTGGTTTCGGGTACGGTACAGTGATGCGTTACGGGGAACGGTGCGCTACGTTCACACTACCACAACGTCTGCCATGTGGTCCGGGGTGCGCACCCGGGACCATAGTCTGAATCCGCCCTTAGAAACATTCTATAGTCAGTGCCGCGAGACAGAGCGACAGCCGATTGGTTGTCTCTCTAAAGCAGTGGTTCTCAAACTGTGGGTCGGTACCCCCAGGGGGTCCCCAAATGATTTTGAGGGGGTCCCTAGATGACAGTAAAGCCAGAATTGAAGGACTTTTAAGACCTTTTTAATACCTCAAAAATAAATTACAAAATAAAAAATGACTTTATCAAAAGTAATCAACTGACTATATAATACAAAATTGCCAAATTGTCAAATATTAAGAGGCAAACATTGTGCCGATCTACAAACTCACAACGCCTCTCAACTCTGTGGAACCGAGTCAAACAAAATGTTATGCCTCAACTCCTACAATTCCAAGTGATTGTCAGGGTGGGGGGTCCCCAGTTCAAACAGGATTATTTTGGGGGGTCCCCAGTTCAAATAGGATTATTTTGGCGGGTCCCCAGTTCAATTAGGATTATTTTCGGGGTTCCCCAGTTCAAATAGGATTATTTTAGAGGGTCGCATATGGAGTTACATTTGTGTCTTTATTAACCAAACAAAAGAAAAACAATCGAGAGAGAAAAAATATAAACAGAGCAAAGAATAGTTTTGAATGAAAACAAAATAAAACAGCAAGCAAAACATTATAATTAGTAAGCAAAGGAAATTATATAAACAGAACAAAAACATTTTTTTCATTAAAACAAATTAAAAACGCAATCAAAAAAAATATTTGCAAGCAAAAAAATATAAGATCTGAAAGAAAAGAAAAAATAATTGAGAGCAAAACTTCAAGATTAAAAAAATAAGGAAAAACTGTTTAAACTACATAGGCCTAAAACAAAATACTTAGTCAAATGTTTGGGTATTAAAATGTGTTGTGCTAAATAAAATGTTTTTAATGTTTTTTTTTCCTTGTTTGCCAATGAAAGTTTTTTTTTTCTGATTGCAAAACGTCTTCTCTCTCAAAACCTAAGTCTTTGGTCTCGATTTTTTTTTTCTCTCTCTCGGATTTTTTTGTGTGAGGGGTTGAAGTTCAGAAGGCGTGTCCTACGCTGAAAAGATGTAAGACACCTCTCCATTGGTCACTCGGAGTCTGAGTGACAGCGCCTCCCTTCCTTATGTAGTTTGTTGAATGCAGGGATGGAGGTGTGTTACGGCCAGCACTGTTTTTTGATTGATTGAAATATTAGCAGTTTGCCAAAAAAAACAAACAAACATGAAAGTACAGTTTAATGCAAGGTCAGCTAAGAGGATTTAAACCCAAGAAAGCCTATGACTTGTTTCCATTAGGGTCCTTCCTACTGAATTCATAGAGACATTTATGACAGACAGTATATACACTACTATGCAAAACATCATAAAAACAAAACATAAATATATGTACAGTAAACAGTTTGAGTAAACAGATTTATGGAATACTTTATTAACAGTAGGATACAGAGGTACGATTTTTACAATGATGTTATAAGGATAACACACAAAGGCTTGTTTCCATTGTGGTCCTCTGGGACTGAGGTCAGAGCTCCATCCCAACTCTGGGCGCTACACTATTGAGCATTTTAGGCTATTAGCAATTCAGATGATTCCCTAATGCTAGGTTTCTGTTCTACTTACAGTTTGTGATCTGTATTTAAAATTGTTGTATTGTTGTTATTGTTATAGTAGGCCAGTGGTTCCCAAACTTGGGACCGGGACCCTCAGAGGCGGTCCCCAGATTAGCTTAATGGGCAACATAGTTTTCTCTCTCAACAGTAAACAAACCAACCTATACATACCAAGTGTATACAGGGTAACATATTTTTAAGTGACAATTTAATGACTTTTAAGACCTTCTTAAGGCATTGTGCGCAGTGCGCTTGTAGTTTGGCTATTTTCACAATATTTATCTGTGGAACCGAGTAAAACTAAATGTAATTCCTACAATTTCAAGTGCTTGTCAGGGTGGGTGGTCCCCAGTTCAAGTATGATTATTTTGGGGGGTCCCCAGTTCAAATATGATTATTTTAGGGAGTCACAGCCTGAAACGTTTGGGAACCCTTGAAGTTATAAAATAAAGCTATACATTATTTCATGTTATATTCATTATTCTAATTAAGGCAAGGCTGAAGTGACTGGCCTACTGGCCAGGCCCATTCCAGATAGACTGCTTTGGAAACGTTTAGTCTGATTGTGCGCTTACTTTATGATCCATCATCCAAGGCCTGAGGGTTCGAATCCACTGCGGGTCACTTTTTTATGATAGGTTAGTTAGTGTCAGGTTAAGGTAAGGTATAGTTTTCTGTGAGGCTATTGAATTACGCTGGCAGCATCACAAGAGCAGAGGTGAGGGACCCACATACCCATCAAGAGACTACTGACTCACTCACTGAAACTCATACCCTAGGGAAACCTGGTGGTAGACTTGGGTTGGATTTCATTTGCCCCATTGAATTAAAAAGGTAATAGTACAGATTATTTGGGACTGTAGCTTTAAATGCCACATGCATATTTTCAACCTGCCAACAATACCTTAAATCCTAACAAATGCAGTTCTAACTTAGTATGCAGAAGCACTTTTTGTTTTTGCATTCTCAACCAGCATTTCAGTATACACAGACAAGGCCTGAATTGAGCAGAAATGTATTTATCCAACATTGACTTTCCTATAATTAGCATACACTGCATTTGAAGGTCAAATTAACAGATAGCAATTCACCATGTATTCATACACCATGTATTCATACAACTACATTTTCAGTGAAAAAGATTTTAAAGATGTATTTTTTTAAACAGTTACAATGTCAGTGTTACACTGCCAGTGCCCTTGAAAGGTGCAAACATTTCAAAAGTTAGGGAGGGTAAGTGATTTTCTTTCGTTAAATTAAGTGTTAAATAGCTCTAGCTCTAGATTCTGATCGTACTCATTGCTTTAGAGGGTTCAGTAACATGTCTCTCCGGCTCTCTAACAGAAAATGCATTCTCAGGTTGGGATGCCAATCAAGATAGAAACCTCAGTCAAGATACAGAAGTGAAATTGGAAGTGATGACACAAATAAATAAGCAGACACAATTGGACCTGGAACACTATAAAAATGAAGAGGGTGTTCTTTGCATTTCATTTCTACACCACAGCTGACATTTTTAAACAATGTACCCCCTCCTGCTGTGATGTCATCCAAATGTCATAGTATATGATGTCCTCACATCAGGACAGTGCAATTTAGGTTCATAATCGTCCAAGTTCACTTTTAAGTTTGTATCCTTAACACAAGTAAAAATTGACAATGGACTGGAGTAAAAAAGTGACAATGTACAGTTATTTACAAGTTACACTCTGTCAAAGCTTGCACCATTAATGTCAGAAAGCAAGTTGGTCTTAAAAGACTCGTAATCTTCAAGGTGGGCTGTTGGAAGTGTTACAAGCACTAACAATTGGATAACAAACAGTGTGGCCTGTGGACTAGACAGTTGTGGTCAACTATTTTGATTTTCTTTCTCTCCGACACCAGCAAATGCCTGTGTCCCTGCCCAGTCAGCCATTGCATCACCATGGGCACAGAGGGTCTCTCTTCTTCAGCCGCATCTTCTGGTTGTACATCTTAGAAAGGACAAGAGATCAGAATCAACATCTGAAGTAACAAGTTTCAAAGCTTAAACAACTCATTCACAAGAATCACCAATAAAATACACAACGGACCAAATATGATTATGATCGGAAACTGTATTATTTGTCTGACAGTCCGATATCCAGATAATGAAATTGTGTTGTGCTACTGACAAGATACACTACGATCACTTGAGAACATTGCTTGCCCTGTACCCGGTTAGTTAGTGGCTCCACTTCTTTTTCCTTTATGAAAATAAACAAAATACTACGGAGCTTGCACAAAAACACATTTCACCCATTGTTTTACACCTGTAAACCTGTGATGTGACAATAAAGATCATTGTGACAAAGACTATTCTGATTCTAAAATTGGTTAAAATCTGGGCATATGATGTGCTGTATGAGTGTAGGACAGGGTTTCTCAAAGTGGGTGCCGTGACGCCCAGGTCCAAGTCCAGGGGTGCCGCAAAATACTTTGATAATGTTTGGAATGTATCAATATCACTTCAGTTTAACACTTAGAACCTCTACACTTAATAAAACGGAGTTGAGGTGCACCGTACTTGGTGCGTAATCTCTTCACCAAAATTAGCAATCTACAAGCTCACAACGCGTTGTGAGCTTGTAGATCTGCTATTTTTGGTGAATGTTCCCCTCAGAATAGGAATGCTAGGGTTCAAGTGGTTAAACGTCAAGTATAATGTTATTTGCAATGTGTCCTGTAATGGAAACAGATATTCTCTCAGTTTTCCTTGTGACAAACTGTAATTTAGGGGGGAGGATTTAAATAATACATACCATAATGTGACATAAATGTAAGGTGCTGTAAAGTAACAATGTAATTCAGGGGTGCCGTGGATGAAAAGTTTATTTACACGGGTGACCTGAGCCCAAGAAGTTTGGGAACCACTGGTGTAGGATCTCCTAAGGTATAGGAGATCCTACACCAGTGGTTCCCAAACTTCTTGGACTTAGCTTAGGACCTAAGCCAATATCAAAATGTCTTATGGAAGGTTTTACCTACCCTCAAGTAAAAGATATTGGAAGTTATCCAAGATCTTCGACTCCTCCACATGATTTGCCGAGCCTTGTGGAGACATTTCTGGGACCAGGTGTGACACAATGTAATGCACGTCCACCTAAGAAAACAAAAGAGTATTACAGCCCAACAGTTTGATCCAACAATGAAAATACCACTTGGCACTTGAGGAAATGTTAAGGCATTCAAAATAATACAAGACTAGAAAAAGCGCTCCTCGGAGCACAGGTCTCCACCAGGTAAGGTAGGTTATTGTGGGCCAGCAATGTTGGGAATGCGCCAATAAGGATGGAATATGAAAAATCGGATGGAGCCGTCTTGATCACTTGACTATAGAGATAATGTGTAACGATTTGCATGATGTTTACTGCAACACTCCATTGGCTATCTCTTGATGAGGTCGTAAACCTCAAGGCCTTCATGAAGCTGTTGCAGCATTGGTATGTGTTTAGTGCGCATGTGTAGGACAAGAGCCCTTACAAAAGGAAAAGAATAACAGACATCAAATTTTATGACAGCCATTTTAAAATGTACAATTACAATTTAGGCATTTAGCAGACACTCTTAAGAGTGATTCACAGTAAGTAAGGCAAACACAAGCAGGGGTTGACACTAACGGTTGCCGACTGCCCGTGGCAAGTTAATAAAACGTTCAGGCAAATGTTGTTTGCCTTCAGGTTGCCCGATGGGCAAGTGCATTCCGTCTTTATCAAATAATATTGGCTATTTATGAAGAACAATGCTACTTTTTTACAATTGGCAGATGCACTCATTCAAAGAGACTGTCGCCACTCTGCAGTTATCGATTGGATTTAACATTGATTTGTTCTTATTGTTCAAGTCACACAAACGCAGGACAACACTGGAAAACAACTTAATATTTTGTCTCTGTTGTCCCGCAATGACCACAAGGTGACCAAATGTATGTGAATGTGAACAAATTATCCTTACCTGGGCCTCTGGCCTGCATGGTTGGTTCTGCATTCTGCCAGGGAGACAAGGAGAAGTTATTGTCATTGAGGCCATAATACATGGCTACAGGCTGTAGGAGCCTGAATGTGTACCGTGTTGTTTTCATATTTTTGATTAGGCTGCTTTGATTTTGATTAAGAAACACCTTTCTTGGGTACTCTCATTTCGGTCAATTAGGACATTGGTGTGGTTTCCCCTTTTACTGTACCGTGTACAGTAGCACGTCAGTGTGGTGAGACAAAATAGAATGCTTAAGTCAGGGGTCTTC
This sequence comes from Gymnoscopelus microlampas, assembly GCF_963454915.1. Taxonomy (NCBI): domain Eukaryota; kingdom Metazoa; phylum Chordata; class Actinopteri; order Myctophiformes; family Myctophidae; genus Gymnoscopelus; species Gymnoscopelus microlampas. Next base: position 8,498,759 of record NC_139949.1, read on the forward strand.
AACAGGGGGTCCGTCACCGTAACCTAGCATCCCTCCCTACTACTGAAGAGAACTTTAGCCAAAAATAGCAGATCTACAAGCTCACAGCGCCTCGCACTACAAGCTTGTAGATCTGCTATTTTTTGGAAAGATGTTTGGTGTAGAGGGGGAAAAAAAGCAGACCAAGTACAGAGTGAAAGGTCTTTACTAAGTAGTTCAGCCCTCAAATACTAAGTATTTGAGGGCTGAAGTGGTTAAATGTCTGAAAATACACATTAACATGAATCCAACATGACAGTGTCTGTCAAACAAGTCTATGAAGCTATCTATGAAATATATGAACAAGTTTAATCTTCATTTTATACACTATGTATTGGGGCCCTGCTTCATCTCTCTCTGAGCTAGGGGGTCCTTGGCCTGAAAAGCGTTGAAGACCCCTGGCTTAAGTTTCATACTCATTTGGGTTCCCAGAACAACAATTATGTCAATATATAAACAGTTACGCAAACGTCAGAATGTACCTATTTGGATGCGTCGTAGTTGAGAGCCTAGCACACTAAGCTGCACTTTTCATTTACTCAATGATAATAGTTGCATCAAACAACGCTAAAATAATTGCAGCACATCACAATAAGAGCATGAACTAACGTTATGGATGATTGACCTGGTAACTGGAGTAGCTACATAATACACATGCAACGACATGCTGCAGGCTGGCAATAGGCGTTGGACGCGCGAGTCACGGAGTGACGGCCACTAGCAGCACAATTATGTATTTTAAATTACTATCTTATATAATTCAATTAAATAAAGTCGCCATAGGCCTAATATGTGAAAAGGTTAAAAGGAGGGAAGTTAAAATACTTACGCACTGACTATCTGCCAAAGTGTCGCACCACAAAAATCTGCCACAGCTGGAGAAATGTACTGGACAGGAGTAGAATGTTGTTGTTGGCCGGGGGAGGGGGGTGGTTAAGGAAGTTGTCAAGCTGTCACTCAGACTCCGAGTGACCAATGGAGAGGTGTCTTACATCTTTTCAGCGTAGGACACGCCTTCTGAACTTCAACCCCTCACACAAAAAAATCCGAGAGAGAGAAAAAAAAAATCGAGACCAAAGACTTAGGTTTTGAGAGAGAAGACGTTTTGCAATCAGAAAAAAAAAACTTTCATTGGCAAACAAGGAAAAAAAAACATTAAAAACATTTTATTTAGCACAACACATTTTATTACCCAAACATTTGACTAAGTATTTTGTTTTAGGCCTATGTAGTTTAAACAGTTTTTCCTTATTTTTTTAATCTTGAAGTTTTGCTCTCAATTATTTTTTGTTTTCTTTCAGATCTTATATTTTTTTGCTTGCAAATATTTTTTTTGATTGCGTTTTTAATTTGTTTTAATGAAAAAAATGTTTTTGTTCTGTTTATATAATTTCCTTTGCTTACTAATTATAATGTTTTGCTTGCTGTTTTATTTTGTTTTCATTCAAAACTATTCTTTGCTCTGTTTATATTTTTTCTCTCTCGAATGTTTTTCTTTTGTTTGGTTAATAAAGACACAAATGTAACTCCATAGTCGCAGCCTGAAAGTTTGAGAACCCCTGCTCTGAAGCTGTGGTGTGAAATAGGCGTGGCCTAGGCGTGCACACCAAGGTTCACATCACCTTGGTGGATGTTTATCCTGCCTTTGTAAAGGGTACAAATTACACCCATTTAGCTGAAAAACACTGTTTTAGAAATTACTTCTACTCTCAATACATCTCAAAGGCAAATATTGTACTTTTAACTCCACTACAATTATTTGACAGCTTTAGTTACCAGTTACTTTGTAGAGTTAAATTGTTATTACAAAACATACCCCTTAAGCCCTATTTTGTCATCCATTTGAAAATTACTGATTCACAAGCTTGTAGATCTGCTATTTTCGAAAAAGTTTGACAAATGTTGAAAAAGTTGAGTACTTTTACTGTAAGTAAACACGCACGCACGCACGCACGCACGCACGCACGCACGCACGCATGCACGCACACGCACACACACACACACACACACACACACACACACACACACACAAGCACACACACACACACACACACACACACACACACACACACACACACACACACACACACACACACACACACACACACACACACACACAAACACAAACAAACAAACAAACACAAACACAGTCATCGTATCTCTCAATTAAGTTCAGCTCAATATTTGATAAAGTCATTTGATAGATTTACTTAAACAGAAGGTGGCTAAATGAATCACATCACAACTAGAGAGGATCATGTTGTGATTACAAGGTATAAGTGTTGTTTTGGGTGCATGGCTGTAGGTGAGACAGTCAACAGGACACACAGGGTTAACTCTGCTATGGACTGGGGCCAGAGGTCATACATCTATTAGGGTGAATGTATGTGTTATTCCCTCTAGATGGAATCTTCCTCTTGCTCATCGTCTTCATCAGTGAGTGTTGTTTATTCTTAAACTGATAGTTCCAATCCTTGGTTCTGATTGGCTCACACTGTAATCTACTCCTCAGATCAGTTTATATCAGTCACAGGTGTGTTATTTGTTTCTACAGTGATCCAGTGTATCCGTAGCAGAACGAGGTGGAGGGGAGCGCTTGTTTTCCTTACAAGCTCCGGCCGTGCAGAGCTTCTAAACACTGTGACTGAGGGGCTTCGGGTGGGGCTTGTAATAGAAAACAAGCTCTTCCGTTCCCTCGCAAACCATCTGTGTCGGAGTCCGTTGTCGTTACAGTGCAGCTCAATTAGTTTTTGTTTTTTATGTTTCTCCTCAGTTCTCCAAGCTAAACCTACACACAACACAACAGGTAAGTCTGTCTGTCTGTCTGTCTGTCTGTCTGTCTGTCTGTCTGTCTGTCTGTCTGTCTGTGAGAGAGAGAGAGAGAGAGAGAGAGAGAGAGAGAGAGAGAGAGAGAGAGAGAGAGAGAGAGAGAGTTGATTGGAATGAGATCGTCTTGCTTTGGGATTTGTGTATTTTTAAAGGTAAACCAACTCAAATGTGATGTCTTACTTTATCCAGAGGTGGAGCCCTTCCTCATCTTAGCCAACAGAGAAAACCTGATGAAGATCAACATGAACGGCTCCAGCTCCACAGAGCTCAAACAGGTGAAAAACATTAGACATAACAACACATCCTATGTAATCCTATACAATATTCTACACACACTGCTTTTGACATGCGGGAATGTATTCCAGTCTGAGACTAACACAACTGCTGTTGTGTGACAGGACTTGAAGAACGCAGTGGCTCTGGACTTTGACTATCAGCAGCAGATGATCTACTGGATAGAGATGACACAACAGAACCCCCCACGCAGAATGATCAGTCGTATGCACATCAACGGCAGTGACGTCCAGGTCAGTGTGACAATGACAACTATGAGGATGAATGACAGATACTTGTTTACAAAATGCTTATGATTGTAATTCAGAGTACTTATACTAGTATTTAAACTATGGGTCCTCAGATGGGGGGAGGGGGGTGGGGTATAAATGTATAGGCCTACAGGATATCTGGACAATTTAAGGACTTTTAAAACCTTTTTTAATATCTATCTTTAAAAAAGGAAAACAAGAAAAATATGACCATTATTATAGAGGCAAGAAGACAAAATGATTATTTTTTACTTAAGTACAGTACTTGAGTAAATGTACTTAGTTACTTTACAACACAGTCTACACTATCATATCTAAGAATGAAGGCATGGTGAGTATATTCAGAGTGCATGTATGGTTCATTGACAGGTCCTTCACAACAAGTCGACCATCACACCATGGGATCTAGCTGTTGATTGGGTGGGAGGAAACCTCTATTGGTGTGACCCTGTGCATCACACCATAGAGGTGTCCAAACTAAACGGGTCGTACCCAACAGTCCTGCTCAACACTGACCTGGACCGGCCATGGTCCATAGCTGTGGATGTACGCTACGGGTAAGAGCACTGTGGTGACATCATGAACCTCACATTACATTTATAAACCATCCTTTGAAACACCACGGATACAAGAAGACTGAATCACATCTAAACATAAAACTGCTTTCATTTTTATTTTTGTATTGTAAAATGGGGTGGTCAGGGGCAAGATTAAAAAAGCACAGGAAAATAGTGAAAAAAGCCAATCTGCAAGCTCACACCACGTCACAATGTGACACGTTGTCTTATAGATCTGCAATTGTAAAAAAAAAATGTGAACTGGTTTTCGTTATTTCGATAGTTTTCATATTGTATGTCCACTATGTGTGATTAGTTGTGAATAGTGACCCTGACACAGTGTCTCCCTGACAGATACTTGTACTGGTCAGACTATGGTGTCAACCCCCACATAGGGAGGATGGGGATGGACGGCACCGACAGGAGAGTCATCGTGAAGGATGAGATCTCCAAGCCCTACAGCCTGACGTTAGACTACATCAATGATCACATCTACTGGACCAAGGAGTGGAAATACATTGAGTGTGCCAACCTGGATGGAACCAACAGACACACAGGTAACACACGCACGCACGCATACTGTACGCGCGCACGCGCACGCGCGCACACACACACACACACACACACACACACACACACACACACACACACACACACACACACACACACCTATTTATTAGGGCTATTCAAAAATAGCAGATATACAAGCTCGTAACTTTTTTCTCGTAATATTTTTGAAGAAAAAAAACGTGAAAATGTGTGCAAATCTTTGAATTATATATATATTATTATATATATATATATTTTTTTTTTAAAGCGAACATTTGTCTTTATTTTGTTCCAGGGACCCCCCCTCCCAGAAGTTGTAACAGAGTTAAAAATGTTCGCTTTAAAAATAAATATATATATTCAAAGATTTGCAATTTTTTTCACGCTTTTTCAATAAAATATAACATATCTACAAGCGTGCCGCGCTACGAGCTTGTAGATCTGCTATTTTTTAATAGCCAAAGAAATCTAAAAATGTGACACACTGATGCGTTCCCGGTCTTAATGGGTTAATAAAAAGCAAGGAAAGCAGTGAGAACATTATTTACTTTGTTATAATCTATTGGTGTATGTTAAAGCACCATTTTCTTTGTACTTTCACTTTTAATACTGTTTTCATGCATTTTGTAATAGTCTGAAACTTTTTATTTGGGGTTTTGTGTGTCTGTAGTTGTGAGTCAGGACGACATCTGGGCTATTACTCTGTTTGAGGATCACATCTACTGGATAGACATAGAGACCAGATCCATCTATAGAGCCAACAAGACTCAGGGAACCAACACGATCAGTCTCATCAGCAACCTGATCTATCCATATGACTTCCACATCTACCACCCCTATAGACAACCTGAGGGTCTGTACCACCTACTGTATACAACACTCTCATTATTGTCTCCGCCAGGCCGAAAGGCACGGCGAGAGAGTATGTTTTGCCCCCTGTCCGTCCGTCCGTCCGTCCGTCCGTCCGTCCGTCCGTCCGTGTGTCCGTCATTCTGTCTGTGTACAGCTAATCTCCGGCACCGTTGGCTTGCTCGCAGTGAAACTTTGCACACACACTCCCTGGATGCCACAGCAGAACCTCTGCCCCAAATTATTCACATGGGCCTTTTATAGCGCCACCAGGAGGCCGATTTGTGCAAAACATATTTTTTGACAGTACTCCTACATTTTGTCCAAAAATCCCGTAAATCGGTACACAGTATCTCTATGGTCATTAAACGAAACAAATCTTTCAGATTTTTCATATTCCATCCTGATTGGCTAAAAATGGCTTCCAAAGTTTGCAGGAGTGCTCCGATTTGAACAAAATGCCTCAAATCATGAACACAGTATGCAATTTCGTTTAAATTTTGCACGCATATTCCCACTATGCTGAGGAAGAAATGCCACTTGAAAAAAATCAGCCTCATGGTGGCGCTATAACAGGCTGATTCGTGTTTTTTACCTATAACTGCACCGATCTGTGTAAAACTTTGTAAGCGCACTCCCTAGAGGTGAAGGAAAAACCCTTGCCCTGCATTTTTCACATCTGCCTTTTATAGCGCCACCAGGAGGTCGACTTATATAAAACACATTCTTGTGTATTACTCCTTCCGATTTCATTCAAATTTCACGCAAATCGGTACACATGATCTCTATAGTCATGTGATCAAGACGGATGTGTTTGATTTTTCACATTCCATCCTGATTGGCTAAGATTGACTAAGTTTCTAAAGTTTGCAGTAGTGGCTTGTTTTGAACAAAATGCCGCAAATCATGAACACAGCATCCGATTGCGCTCAAACTTTGCACGCACATTCACACTATGTTGAGGAGCAAATGCCACCCTTTTAACATTGGCCTGTTATAGCGCCACCAGCCGGTCTAATTTAGCAAAACCCTTTTTTTTTTAACAAAATGCTTCAAATCATGAATGCAGTGTCTGATTACCGTGCAAGGCCTAAGAAGAAATGGCACCCTTTTCACATTGGCCTATTATAGCACCACCAGGAGGCCACAATAACCTACCTGACCTGGCGGAGACCTGTGCTCTTTTTCTAGTTACTTTTCATGCTGTTTTATTGCTTTTATGTATTGTGTATTATTGCATTGTTTGATCTGTTTTGAAAAGTGTTATTTAAACAACCTGGTGTCCCTATTCTGATCATATAATTATAGGCAAGATTACCTACTTGCATTTTAGTCGGCATTTATTTTATTTCCCCCCACAAAATAGCAGATGTAAAAGTGCACAGACCAGCACAATGTAACATGTTGTGAACTTTTAGATCGTCTATTTTTGCTATTTCATCTATATCAGCTAGTTGTTTTTAACCCCCCCCCCCCCTCCACACCAAAATATAAAGGGACGAAGGAAGGAAGAAAGACAGGCGTGACTTATGATTTTAACTCTGACACATCTTTGTGTCTTGGGTACAAAAGGTTTATAAAGCACTGTTGTAACATATACAGTAGGTGGCCAGTGACTTTGACCACTTTCAAAACCTTTCCATCATGCATGTCACACAAACAGAATGTGATGCGTTTTGTTAAGTTTTTTCATAAGAGTCCTATCCACAATCCACTTTATCAAAACCATTGGTGTTGTGTGCCGCTTTCTGTTTGTGTGACATGCATGATGCAAAGGTTTTGAAAGTGAAACTGGTCAACGTCACTGGCCACCTACTGTAGGTGTGTGTTCTCATAGTCATTACATGTGTGCATGTTTTCTCCACCCTGCAGTGTCTGGTCATCCATGTCAGACCAACAATGGAGGCTGCAGTAACCAGCTATGTCTGCTCTCACCTGGAGGGGGCTACAAGTGTTCCTGTCCCACTTACTTCTACTGGTCAGCTGACAACAAGGAGTGCATGTCCAACTGCACTGCCAGCCAGGTGATTCACCTCAGCTTCACTTGTGTTACTCTGTATGACTTTATGTCTCATGTCTGGTCTTGATACATTACTTCATTTTAATGTAATTTATTTATTATTATTTGTTTTCAATAAGCAAGAAATGAAGAGAATAAATAATATCAGCGCCAAAGTTATTATAACGTCATCAGTAAATGATGTTCCATGTTGGATAAAAGAGTAGGACAAAGATATATAAAAACGTCCTACCCCTTCTTTGTGTTTCTCAAAATACCAGCAAATAAATAAATATTTAGGCTTTCTGCCCCAGTGTTTACACACTCACATTGAAAGCAAAACAAACAAGACAATAGACTCAGAATGATGCACCAAAACAAAACCTACACCTCCCGTACCTAGCTAGACTAGCTATTCTATTTAACCTAAAGTCTTCTAAATCCCAACAGTATTCTGAAAAAAAGTATGTTTCTATATCAGTGGTTCTCAATCTTTTTCATGTCAAGGACCACCAAAATTATATGTATTTGGCCGCGAACACCCATCTCAAAATGTTTTGTTCCAGGGACCCCCAGAAGCAAATAATAGTGTAAAAATGTTTAGCTTCAAAAAATATATATTCAAAGATTTGCACACATTTTCACGACTTAAAAAAATAGCAGATCTACAAGCTCTTAGCGCGGCACTCGGTGACGCGATATGAGCTTGTATATTATGCTATTTTTGAATAGCCAAAGTGTAAAATAATACTTTTTAGTTCAAATAAAAAGTGACACGTTCCAGGTCTTAATGGATTAATACGTCCATTTTAAACATTAATTTTGTTTATTCCATTCCATGTCGTACATTGTTTCAATTCCTCTTCACATTTGTTGGATATTGTCTGTTAATAATATGTTTTTTTGCATTGTATATTATTTGAACTGTTTACTGATTCTAAACAGAATCCTTTGTCTCCCTCATCAGTTTGTTTGTAAGAACTACAAGTGCATTCCATTCTCATGGAAATGTGACACAGTAGATGACTGTGGGGACCGGTTAGACGAACCTGCAGATTGCTGTGAGTAAAGACTGAAAAATGTCCACACACACTTGAAGAGTTTAACTGGCATTCCAAGTTGTATCATCCCATCGGAAAAATGTACACTAGGCCATGAGCCTGAATCCACATACTTAACTTCAGGGTATCAAAACATCAAAACATCAAAAAATGCAACATACAGACAAGATGATGCAAAAATCTGAAGAAATCAAACCTGGCCCGTAAAAAAAAGAATACGGACGAACATTTTGGAGGCGTGTAAACATGATTGATACAACGTGAGGTCGTATTTATGTTTTGATATTCGACACATTTCTAATGAAAAATATGGACCAGTTGAAGTTGCTTTAATTTATAACATGAAGACAGTGAAGATATCTCTATCACTAAATTCAGTTCACTTCAGTGGGTTGTCATTTGCCATGATTAAGTCATTTGATAGATTTAATTAAACAAAAGGTGACTTAATGAATGACACACAACTAGAGAGGATCATGCATGTGATTACAAGGTATAAGTGGAGTTTTGGGTGCATGGCTGTAGGTGAGACAGTCAACAGGACACACAGGGTGAACTCTGCTATGGACTGGGGTCAGAGGTCATACATCTATTAGGGTGAAATGTCTGCCAGTGATTCCCTCTTGATGAAATCTTCCTCTTTCTCATTGTCTTCATCAGTGAGTGTTGTTCCATCTAGGATGACATCAAATAAATGTTAACTTTGTAGTCACTCTTAGCTCTCACAGGGAGCTCTGCAGCCCAAATGTCCTTTTCTAAGGGCCACTTGACCCCTGAAAACTTCTCTCATGTTATTGGACAACTTATCAGGCGTGTTTTACAGCCAATTGATTTTGAAGGATAATTATATTAGTTTGTTAGTGGTGAACGTGTGTGACTAAATCACAAAATGACAACCAACCTGTTAATTTACAGCAAACTATTGCTTGTCAGCTATTTTTATTTTATGTGAGCTCTGATTGAAACCGCAGTTCCTCATTCCTGCCCTGTGAATGTCAAATATATATAGCAGCAAAGAGGAGAAACAAAGCTCATTTAGTGTTTTATGTTTCTCCACAGCTCTCCAGGCTAAACCAACACACAACAAAACAGGTACGTCCGTCCGTCCATCCGACTGATTGCCCTTCCAAAATATGTGATGACACCATTAAATAACAGCCCCACTAAACCAACGACCCTCTACAACGCTGGTCACTGATCGTAAATATGTTGATGTTTTGTATTTAAAGTGAATGGAAAAGGTGAGTCAGTAGATACAGCAGCTTCACTGTGTCAGTGGTGTGTTTGACAAAGGGAGGCAACACATCACAACCTTTTAAAAGATGGTGATTAACACGTCCACATATATCCACTTATGTATGTATCTAAATGTTACACTCAGAGAGAGAGAGAGAGAGAGAGAGAGAGAGAGAGAGAGAGAGAGAGAGAGAGAGAGAGTTAATTGGAAAGACATAGTCTTGGGATTTTCTTTTTTTAAAGGTAAACCAACTCAAATGTAATGTCTTACTTTCTCCAGAGGTGGAGCCCTTCCTCATCTTAGCCAACAGAGACAACCTGATGAAGATCAACATGAACGGCTCCAGCTCCACAGAGCTCAAACAGGTGAAAACCATTAGACATAACAACACATCCTATGTAATCCTATACAATATTCTACACACACAGCTTTTGACATGCTGGAATGTATAGTATTCCAGTCTGAGACTAACACAACTGCTGTGGTGTGACAGGACTTGAAGGGCGCAGTGGCTCTGGACTTTGACTATCAGCAGCAGATGATCTACTGGATAGAGGTGACACAACTGAATCCACGCCTCAGCATGATCAGTCGTATGCACATCAATGGCAGTGACGTCCAGGTCAGTGTGACAATGACAACTATGAGGATGAATGACAGATACTTGTTTTCAAAATGCTTATGATTGTAATACAGAATACTTATACTAGTATTTAAAATAATGTTAATAAAAATAATGTTAATAGTGTGCGTGTGCGCTAGGACGCGCGTGTGTGTGTGGGGGGGGGGGGACAAACATGGGGAAGTTGTCATTCTACTGCAAAATGTGGAATGCCCTGATTAGCATCCATTAAAGGATGTGTAACACTGGTTTATTTCTAAACTGGCCTGAAAAAACATCTATCAGGAGACCTAAAGGGAGGTAAATGTAAATTTCCATCTCTTTTGTATTAAAGTGTTTGTATTTGTTGATGATATGTATTATTGTGTTATATTTGTATGCTATGTTGATGAATTGAATACATAGGACCACAATGGAAACAAGTCCCCAGGAATTTTTTGTGTTATCCTTTTAGCTTTAATGTCTTACTGTACCACATGCTGTTTATATTTATGAATAAAGTATTCAATCAATCAAAAACAATTTAAGGACTTTTAAGACCTTTTTAATACCTAAAAAAGGAAAATACAAAAAACTATTAAAACAAAAACTTTGGCCAAATTGTCAAGAAAGAGGCAAACATTTTGAAGTGCGAGCTATTGTGAGCTTGTAGATCGGCTATTTTCACAACATTTATCTGTAGAACGGAGTCAAACAAAATGCAAAACCTCAACTCAAGTAGGGTGGGGGCTCCCCAGTTCAAAAGTGATTTATTTTGGGGGGTCACCAGTTACTTTTTGGGGCTCTCCAGTTCCAATATGATTATCTTGGGGGCTCCCCTGTTCAAATATGGTTTATTTTGGGTGGTCTCCAGTTCAACTATGATATATTTTGGAGGTCCCCAGCTCAAATAAGATTATTTTGGGGGTCCCCAGTTCAATTATGATTATTTTGGGGGTCCTCAGTTCAAATATGATTATTTTGGGGGGTTGTGGTCTGAAAAGTTTGAGAACCACTGAGTTAGTGTATGAGCTCCATGATCAGTGAGGATGCGAGTTTGAATCTGACTCCTTGTCTTGTCTCACATATTTCTCCTCTTTCTGTCCTTGGTTCACAAACCTTTACATGGTCAGGACCCTTAAAATAGACAACGCCTCTGACTGGGACCCCTGATTTCTAAATGTAAAATTAATAAATAAAATAATGAATGAATGAATACGTACATATCTACAGTATATATATACTTTACACACACACACACACACACACACACACACACACACACACACACACACACACACACACACACACACACACACACACACACACACACACACACACACACACACACACACACACACACAACAGTGTATATATGTCCTTCCCCCCCCCCCCCCCAATTATGCCACCCCCACCCCTACCCCATGCAGTCAAGACTTTGACAAGTTGCTCTACACTATCATATCTAAGAATGAAGGCATGGTGAGTATATTCAGAGTGCATGTATTTGACAGGTCCTTCACAACAAGTCGACCATCACACCATGGGATCTAGCTGTTGATTGGGTGGGAGGAAACCTCTACTGGTTTGACCCTGGGCATCACACCATAGAGGTGTCTAAACTAAACGGGTCGTACCCAACAGTCCTGCTCAACACTGACCTGGACCTGCCATACGCCATAGCTGTGGATGTACGCTACGGGTAAGAGCACTGTGGTGACATCATGAACCTCACATTACATTTATCAACCATCCTGTGAAACACCACGGATACAAGAAGACTGAATCACATCTAACAATAAAGCTGATGAGATTGCATCATATTCTGTTGCAGATCTAGGTTAACAAAGTAACAAAAAAAAGCTCTTTTTTTTATACCATGTATGAACCAAGGTTATTATAGTTTTGTATTTTTGCTTAATCAACCAATCACGACTGTATTAAGGACACATGGTTCATAGCAACAATAACACATAACAGATAAATACAAAAACAAACAAAGGCAGACAGAGTCCATATAAAATCATAACACCCGAGATTCAAACTTGGGTCTCCCGCGAGGAAAGCCAACATCTTAACCGCCAGACTAAAGGGAATTATTTATATCCTTGGAGAGATATTAGGGCTTTTATTAATCAGGCAGAGGCTCTGAGCCACTACTGCTACATACAGTCTTACATGACAATGTATGGTTCCACAGTTTAGAGTAAAACCTGAAAGAAGAAGTGTTTGTCAGAGTTAAAATGACTCTATTTGTACATGAGGTTCTGCAGCACAGCAGAGCAGGTGGTTCACCAACACTGACAAACATGTGACGTGCACTGCTGCATCGAGGCACTTTAAGCAGCAGTGCTAATCATAATACTGTATGATACATAGAGATTAGTTTCTATTTTTATTTTATTATTATTTTATTTTCACTTTTTGTTTTCAATTTTCAATTTAATTTGCTTTTAAACCAGGTTTGCAAGTTTAGTTTGGTTTTTAATTTGTGAAAATGCCTAGTTTTAGTTTAGTTTTTATTACTTTGAGGGTTCGTTTTAGTTGTTTATTGTTTCCGCCAGGCCGAAAGGCATGGCGAGAGAGTATGTTTTGCCCCCTGTCCGTCCGTCCTTCTGTCTGCGAGCAGCTAATCTCCGCCACCGTTGGCCCAGTTGCTGTGAAACTGTGCACATACACTCCCTGGATGCCACAGCAGAACCTCTGCCCCACATTTTTCAGATCAGCTGTCATAGCGCCACCATGAGGCCGACTTTTGCAAAACACATTTTTGAATATTACTCCTACAGACTTTGTCCAAAAAACACGCAAATCGGTATATACAGTATCTCTATAGTTATGTGATCAACTCGAATCTGTCCGATTTTCCATATTCCATCCTGATTGGCTAAGATTGGCTTTCAAAGTTTGCAGGATTGGTTCACTTTGAACAAAATGCCTCAAATCATGAACGCAGCATGGGATTTCCTTGAAACTTTCCACGTAGATTCCCACTTGGCCTAGGAAGAAATGCCACTTGAAAACTTTCAAATCAGCCTCATGGTGACGCTATAACAGACCAATTCACGTTTTTAGCTATAATTGCGCCGATCTGCGTGAAACTTTGCACGCAAACTCCCTAGAGGCCAAGGAAAAACCTTTACCCTGTATTTTTCACATATGCCTTTTAGAGCGCCACCAGGGGGCTGAGTTATGTAAAACATTTTTTTTGCTCTTACTCCTTCAGATTCTGTCCAAAAATCACGCAAATCGGTACACAGTATCTCTATAGTCATGTGATCAAGATATAATGTATTATATTACATCCTACTTGGCTAACATTGGCTTCCAAAGTTTTCAGGATAGGTCCGTTTTGAACAAAATTCCTCAAATCATGAACGCAGCATGCAATATCCGTGAAATTTTGCACGCACATTCCCACTAGGCCGAGGAAGAAATTTCACCCTTTTCACATTGGCCTGTTATAGCGCCACCAGCAGGTCTAATTTAGCAAACCACATTTTTGGAACACAATGCCTCGAATCATGAATGCAGTGTCCGATTGCCGTCCAAGGCCTGAGAAGAAATGCCACCCTTTTCACGTTGGCCTATTATAGCACCACCAGGAGGCCATAATAACCTCTCTGACCTGGCGGAGACTTGTGCTCCGCGGAGCACTTTTTCTAGTTGTACTATGGAATAGCCAGGGTTGAGACAAATCTCAGATTTGTTTTAACATAGTCAATCTACAAGCTCAACACGTGAGCTTTCAAATTGGCTATTTTCAGTATGTGTGAAGAAATATATTGGCTATTGACAAAGGCCAAGGACAATTTCTTTATTTCATTTCCAGTCAAGTAAAATGATTTTTAATTGTGTTATTGTAGTTTTAACCCTGGTATGAACTCTTCATCATATTGTAGGTCCGCTAGTACTGTACAGTACTGTTACTGTATGTGTGATTAGTTGTGAATAGTGACCCTGACACAGTGTCTCCCTGACAGATACTTGTACTGGTCAGACACAAGTGATAACAACCCCCACATAGAGAGGATGGGGATGGACGGCACCGACAGGAGAGTCATCGTGAAGGATAAGATTTCCGAGCCCTACGGCCTGACGTTAGACTACATCAATGATCACATCTACTGGACCAACGAGAAGAAACACATTGAGTTTGCCAACCTGGATGGAACCAACAGACACACAGGTATCTCTCTCTCTCACACACACGCACGCACGCACGCACGCACGCACGCACACACACACACACACACACACACGTAGCGAACGTTTAGCCTTCCTTTTTTCCTTTTCATGTATTTAATAGTTAATCTGGTTTAAATCGTTAGTGTACAAAAAGGCAAGGAAAGATTTGAGAGCATTGATTACTCTTGTATACGTTACGGATGCATTTTAACTCTTGTTATAATATGTGTTATAATACTTTGTTTGTTCATTTTATTATAGTCTGACTCTATTTGGTTTTGTGCGTCTGTAGTTGTGAGTCAGGACAACATCTATGCTATTACTCTGTTTGAGGATCACATCTACTGGACAGACTGGAGATACAGATCCATCTACAGAGCCAACAAGACTCAGGGAGCCAACAAGATCAGACTCATCAGCGACCTGATCCATCCATTAGGCATCCAAATCTACCACCCCTATAGACAACCTGAGGGTATGTACCGCCTACAACACTCCCATTATTACTCTTCATGCTGTTTTATGACTTTTATTAATTGTGTATTATTGTAGCATTTGATCTGTTTTGAATAGTGCTATTGTATATGAACAACCTGGTGTCCCTATTCTGACCATGTTATTATAGGCAAGCTTAGTTGCTTTTACTTTATTATAGGTGGAAATATTTATTCTATTTACACCCCCCCCCCCCCCCCCCCCCCCATTAATATAAATAAATGGTGACAACAGTAGATGTAAAAGCTCACAATGCATTGCGATGGGATGAGTTGTGAACTTGTACATCAGCTATATTTGCTCTGCAGGTGTTATTAGTTTTTACTTTGACACATTCATGAGCACAAAAGGTTTATAAAGCACTGTAGTATAGGTGTGTGTGTTCTCATAGTCATTACATGTGTGCATGTTTTCTCCACCCTGCAGTGTCTGGTCATCCATGTCAGACCAACAATGGAGGCTGCAGTAACCTGTGTCTGCTCTCACCTGGAGGGGGCTACAAGTGTGCCTGTCCCACAGACCTTTATGTGACAGATGACAACAAGCAGTGCATGTCCAGCTGCACTGCCAGCCAGGTGATTCACCTCAGTTTCACTTATGTTACTCTGTATGACTTTATGTCTCATGTCTGTTTTTGAGTGTGTGTAAACCCACTATGATTTTGATTCAATGGAATGCGGCTTTAGCCCCGCCCCCTATAAGTAAGAGTGAGAGTGAACGCCCACAATTATACAACAGGTAGTTCCCACCAAGCAATCTGATTGGTTGAAATAGCTTTCTAGCCGTGCTTCAAACCAGCATCATAGCACGGGCCTAATCACATTAATAAATCACTCCGCAGTGCAGTCCAGTCCGCACCTGATTAGACCATTATATGGCACAGCTGTGCTGTGAAGTCACTCTGTCCCACGGTAGGAAAACAAACAGACAGTAGCCTGACCCACCGCCGCCACCGGAGAACAAACAGCTATGCAAAATGGACTATGTTGTTAATTTGGTGGATTTACGGTTGATCAATGGTTAGAAGGTTATAAATATCCTCCTGTGTAAAGTAAAATGACTCCCATTTCGTTAACAGTCCAGTAGGCTATATGCTCCGTCGTACGACCGTGTCACGCGGCCAAAATAGCCGATCTACAAGTTCACAATGCGTCGCATCGCGACGCGTTGTCAGCTTGTAGATCAGTTATTTTGGCCGCGTGACACGGTCGTACGACGGAGCATATAGCCTACTGGAATTCATTCCACTGCGCAAGCATTGATAGCTCAGCTGTGTTGATGAGACTGTGCCTCAAACTCAAAGCACTGCTACAGGGACTATTTAATGTCTCTCAGTCAAAAACTCTTCTCTTTACAGGGAAACGGACAATAGCGAAACATTTTTATTATTAATTGCCCCACAATATGAATACATTTGGATGTGTTTTGTTGGTAACTGTTGTATAATCGCAATATTACACTCGAGGGTGTGCTTTACCTTACATTATTGGCACTTCAGTGATGCTGGCGGAACTCGGCTGGCGCCTCGTTCCTGACCGCATCACTGTCGTGCCAATAATGACGGTAAAGCACACCCTCTCGTGTAATATTGCTTAATTCAACATCACAGCCCCATTTGAGCCAAAGCAGCCATGGGAGCACACACGCAGTCTGAGCTCTCTGTGGCCGCATCTGGAAACGGAAGACTCACCCCAAAACACGTCACCCCCATTTATTTCGCAGACAAGCGGTTCTTGTATTAGGTTTTCTTGTATTCTTGTATTTGTTTTACTGAGGTTAAGTTTAGGAATAAGGTTAGGTTTTGGCACCGTGAGGTAACGTTTAGGAATAAGGTTAGGTTTAGTTTAGCCATAATTTACTGAGGTTACGTTTAGGAATACCAGGTGAATACCGCCGGATTTGCCCCGGGGGGGGGGGGGGGGGGGCGTTTTTGGGCCGAGCGTTAGTTACGTCGGTATATAGTGTCCAAGCGGCTCAGAAAGAGTTTTGGCCGCAACATAATTCCATTGCTCAGGAAATAAACAACGGATTACAATAATATAACATTCCCTATAATCAGTAACATGTAGGTGATACATTTGTCTATCATATATGGTTTTATTGAAAGGCAATCAAAGGCTAGATCGAGCTTAGAAAGCAAACATCGGGTAATGTCCAGGCACCTCAGTGCGGCTGCAGAGTGAGACTGTTAAGTTTAGGAATAAGGTTAGGTTTTGGCACCGTGAGGTAACATTTAGGAATAAGGTTAGGTTTAGTTTAGCCATAATTTACTGAGGTTACGTTTAGGAATACCAGGTGAATACCGCCGGATTTTCCCCGGGCAACTGTGTTTTGGGCTGAGTGTTAGTTACGGGAGGCATGCGTTAATCCGACAGACCTTTTCTCCGACTATGTGGCATCCGCGTGCGGTTAGGGTTAGGGTGCGGGTTTGGTTTGGGTTTAGTATTGGAAACGTCGGAGCGCTGCGCTGTCGGAGGAACGCGCTGTCGGACTAACGTACTGCACCCGTTAGTTACAGTACGTCGGTATATAGTGTCCAAGCGGCTCAGAAAGAGTTTTCGCCGCAACATAATTCAATTGCTCAGGAAATAAACAACGGATTACAATGATATAACATTCCCTATAATCAGTAACATGTAAGTGATACATATGTCTATCATATATGGTTTTATTGAAAGGCAATCAAAGGCTACATCGAGCTTAGAAAGCAAACATCGGGGCACGGTGGCGCAGTCGGTAGCGCTGTCGCCTTACAGCAAGAAGGTCCTGGGTTCGATTCCCGCCGGGGACGTTGTGGGCGCTGTGGGCGTGTCTTCTCCTCTGCGTCATCAGCGCCCATACCCTAGGTGGGGTTGGCGAAAGGGCCTACTCTGTGTGGAGTTTGCATGTTCTCCCCGTGTCTCCCAGGGTAGTTAATACCCTCACAAAAACATGTAGTAATCCTGGTCACTATACCGCCTCCCCCATGACAGCCGGGGCGCTTGATGGAGGGGAAGGGAACTGGTTGGAATAACGTGTTCCTTCCACGCGCCACGTCCAACCAGGGAAACTCCCCCCTGTCAGGTGACAAGAAGGTCAGTTGGCTCTCATGCACTGAAGGAAGCATGAGCTCGGCCCTGGCCTCCCCAGGCTTTGGGGGACTGGTGTAGCGCTGGTGTAGGGCTGCTGTAGTGCCCAGGATCACTTAGGAAATTGGCACCGGGAGAAAAAAATGGGTTGCAAAAATCGCGGGATGAAAAAAAAAAATGAAAAAAAAAAAGAAAGCAAACATCGGGTAATGTCCAGGCGCCTCAGTGCGGCTGCAGAGTGAGACTAGGACACTCATTTATGACATTGTGCGTTTGTTCAACGCTCAACTCTTAGCAACAAAGTGTATTTTCATGTTATTGCCCTCTTAATTCGTATTCACAATAGAAACTGCACATACACCACAGTTCTGCTACGTGTTTAGGAAACGGCACGTATCCCTTCGTAAGGACCGCACGTAAGTCCCTACGCAGCATCTCTTTGGGAAACGTGGCCAATGAGTGTTCATATGGCTGTGTATGGAAGACATGCAATAATATCCTGCTGTATTGTAACCTTATCAATCACTAGAAAAACAATCCAACGTTCATCTAGAGTATACTGCTGATGATTGTAGAGTGGGCAATTAGACTGGAGCAAGCGTCAGATACATTTTAAGTTGTAGTTGTAACTACTACAAACTATTCACATCCAACACAAAGTTTTTTGCTAGGCAAAAATACACCCTTTGCCATGCACTTATTTCCATGCATATAGGCTCACATGTACACCTTTTGTCATTCATATGTATTGATGTTATAACATTATGAAATGTAATGTTTTCATATTGGCCAAGGTGCGCTGTCACAATGTTTCCGCATTACATCTGCATGTTTTTATAGTGTGTGCGTGTCCGCGCGTTTCACACACGTGCACGAAAATACACGTGCACTTGACTGCGCATGCATGTATGCTCCCCTGCTTCTAAAAGTAGCACTACAACACTGAACACACCCACTCTCACATTGGATATGTTATCCAATTAATTCTTGTTGATACATTACTGATTATGAACATAATCCTCTGTCTCCCCCTTCAGTTTGTTTGTCAGAATGACACGTGCATTCCATTCTCATGGAAATGTGACACAGTAGATGACTGTGGGGACGAACACGCTGACTGTCGTGAGTAGAGACTAAAACATTACCTCAGTAGTCCTGCTTTATTATTCCTGTTTACAGTGATTACAATTAATCCTTCTATGTATTCTAAAAACACTGATAAATGATTTATCACAATAATAATAGTCTCGCGTAGCCAGACCCCACAGAAAATGAAAAACAGCGACCTCTGCTTTTCTGATATTCTGTGGAGTCTGGCAGGAGTATAATGTTAGACTAGAGCGCAGGGAAACACCGGTTTCATGTCTGCCTATAGCGCATCACTTCCGGTTGGTGCGACCATGTTTTCATTCCCACTAACAATATTTCTACACGGAACACTAACACCACTTCTCCCAGAGAACATGGATGGTTTTGGTTATAAGCCCACTTGTTTCTATGATGAAAGAGTAATTTAAAATGTGAATATCTTTCCGTGGTTTTGTCCGCTCCGAGGACGCTATTGTTAAATTAGTTTCGGCTAGTTTCGAGGGGGGGAGGGTGGATCATGGTGGATGGACACGTGAATCCCGCCCACTACATTTGATTGGGTAAAGCGCGGCCCACTTCCTGATCTGAAGGCACGCCCACTTGTAGCCAATGCGCACTGGTTAGGACGAACCGCTCCGACAGATTCCACCGCAGGTCGGAATCTGTTCTTGAGAGATTACAATAATAACAACACAGTATGAAGCATTTCATAATGAGTTGAGTATGAGTATGAATGCATTAAAATCTGCTTATAATACAGTATAATTATAGCTATAAGCACTAATAATAATATTCATAACAGAAATAATGTTATTATGATTATAAAGTATTATAATGGTAAATGGTGCATTTATATAGCGCATTTATCAAAAGTGCTTAAAAATGTTATACATTCACCCATTCACACACATTCACACACCGATGGGGAGGAAACGTGTTAATTGGGAGCAGTTAGGGGTTCAGTCTCAATACAAGGACACTTCCACCCCGCTCATAACTACTGAACAGACCTTTTTATTTTGGCCAGTATCATAGTTTTATAATTCTCATGGTTATAATACATTATGATCATTTTAAAATGCATAACAATCACTGTTATAACACATTATAATGAATGTTATTGACTCACTATTACACTATTATATTAAATATATGCGAGAACAACACAAAACATCTCTGCTTTACTTTGCTTTACTTGACTTTATTTCAATGTACACGCACGCACGCACGCACGCACGCACGCACGCACGCACGCACGCACGCACGCACGCACGCACGCACGCACACACACACACACACACACACACACACACACACACACACACACACACACACACACACACACGTACCTCACAGTTCATACACAGAATCAGAGGTTCTTGTGAAAAAAGGGACTTACCAAAAGCACTTGATTAATGTATAAATGTATATGGTTATTTATGTACCCATACATTTATGATAGAGGGAGAGAGAAAGCGAAAGAGAGAGTGACAGACAGACAGACAGACAGACAGACAGACAGACAGACAGACAGACAGACAGTATGCTACAGTGAGACTTATTTATTTATGATTTTTCTACTCAGCTCTCCAAGTTAAACCAACTCACAACTCAACAGGTAAACACATTAAACCTGATTATATATTGCATTCTTCAAGGTCTTTTAATGAAAGTAATACATTTTTACTGCTTATTACTCTCTGTACAGAGTCTGAAGATGTCAGGTTGGTTGGAGGAATCAGTAAGTGTGCTGGTATACTGGAGATGAAATACCAGGGAGAGTGGAGACCAGTGTTGGCTTGGTTTGACTGGAACAGGATGTCATCATCTGTAGTGTGTAGACAGCTGGACTGTGGCTCTGCTGTTTCAACAGAATTTACTTCTAGTTCTACACGCAAACCTGGATGGATGATTCCATCTTCCTGTGTTGGGTCTGAGTCTTCACTGGTGGAGTGTGGACCAGTAAAGTCTTATGATTCCACTCTCACACTGAAGGTCAACTGTTCAGGTAAAACAAAATACAAAAAAAAAAGAGAAAGAAATATAGCTGCAAGCAGCAATAATTCGGGGCCAGTGAATGCAGAAAGAAAAAAGAAAGAAGCAATGATAAGTAATATGCACAATAAGCCATAGAAACATAGAAGACTGAACTTGAGAGAAAGAAGACCATGCAATTAACAAATGAAACCCTCACTAAATCTAACCTCAGTAAAACTATGCCTACCTCTAACCTCAAGAAATACTATGCGTAAGCCTATGAATGCCAAATCATGATCACCTCAACACATCGCCGGGGACAGGGATCGAACCAGTGACCTCCGGACTCAGTTAAAAAACACATAAACCCAGGATTTTTCAGCTATTTGCGTGAAACTGTATCATCTGTGTGAGCTCCTTTTTCACCAGTTCAGGTCTGTCGGTCCAATGGCTTCTCTCTACAGCATATGCCTGACAACCGCAAGGTCGCCAGTTCGAGCCTCACTTCATGCAGACTTCATTTAAAGTGCATTGCAAACAACGTGACTGTATCAATGAATACATGTGCAATTGTTAAAGATAACATGAAATGCTTATTGTCTCCGGCAGGCCGAAAGGCATGGCGAGAGAGTATGTTTTACCCCCTGTCTGTCCGTCTGTCCGTCCGTCCGTCTGTGTACAGCTAATCTCCCGCACCGTTGACTTGATCGCAGCGAAACTGTGCACACACACTCCCTGGATGGCAATTCAGAACCTTTGCCCCAATTTCTTCTTCCCTGTTATAGCGTCACCAGGAGGCCGCTTTTTGCAAAATACATTTTTTCACAGTACTCCTACATATTTTGTCCAAACATCACACAAATCAGCACACAGTATCTATATAGTCATTAAACAAAACCAGTCTTTCAGATTTTTTATCTTCCATCCTGATTGGCTAAAAATGGCTTCCAAAGTTTGCAGGACTGCTCCGTTTTGAACACAATGCCTCAAATTATGAACACAGCATGCAATTTCCGTGAAACTTTGCACGTACATTCCCACTATGCCGCGGAAGAAATTCCACTTGAGATTTTTCTAATCTGCCTCATGGTGGCGCTATAACAGCCCGATTCGTGTTTTTACCCATAACTGCACCAATCTCTGTTCAACTTTGTATGCGCACTCCCTAGAGGTCAATGAAAACTTTCGCCCTGCATTTTCCACATCTGCCTTTTATAGCGCCACCAGGAGGCCGACTTATGTAAAACATATTTCTTTACATTACTCCTTCCGATTTTATCCAAATTTCACGCACATCGGTACACATGATGTCTATAGTCATGTGATCAAGATGGATCTGTTTAATTTTTCATATTCCATCCCGATTGGCTAAGATTCACATCTAAAGTTTGCAACAGTGGCCTGTTTAGAACAAAATGCCGCAAATCATGAATGCAGCGCCCAATTGCGGTCAAACTTTGCACGCACATTCACACTATGTTGAGGAACAAATGCTACCTTTTAACATTGGCCTGTTATAGCGTCACCAGCAGGTCTAATTTAGCAAAACAATGTTTTTGAACAAAATGCCTCAAATCATGAATGCAGTGTCCGAATGCCGTGCAAGACCTAAGAATAAATGGCACCCTTTTGACATTGGCCTATTATAGCGCCACCAGGAGGCCAGAATAACGTACCTGACCTGGCGCAGACCTGTGCTCCGAGGAGTACTTTTTCTAGTTTGAGGGTATGTTTTTTCAATATATGACATTCTTCATTGTGAAAATAACCGATCTACAATATCACAGCTTTTCAGATAGCAACGTTTTGTGAGATTGTAGATCGACTACTTTCACTAGTTTCTGTTCCGAGGAGACAATTTCTCTATCCGTAGATGGTTAGGGAGCCAGTGATCTGGAGTAGTTAGCAAAACAGAGGCTTGGTTCATCAGGACGGAAAGACTTATATATCAACAGACACTACTAGGGCTACCATATCTCTAGCTCAATGAGAAGAGAGGCAGCCTGAAAGTCCGGAGGTTGCTGGCTCGATCCCTGTCCCAGATGACGTGTCGAGGTGATCGGGATTTGGCATTCTTAGGTTTATGCATAGTGTTTCTTGAGGTTAGGGGTAGGCATAGTTTTACTGAGGTTAGGGTTAGTGAGGGTGGGTGAGATGTGGCATTGCAAAAAACATGACCTTGTTAAGCTCAGTCTTCTATGTTTCTATGGCTTATTGTGCATATTACTGCAATCCCTGGCCCTGTGTTATTGCTGCTTGCATCTATATTTTCTCTTTTTTTCCTCCTTTTTTTCTTACTATTGACAATGACAAAACAAATCTAAAAGCCTGTCTGAGACCCGGGGCCAAATACTTTATCTACTGTAAACTGAATTCAATGCAAAACAAAAGATAATCTTCCCTTATAAATAAATAATTCAAGGAATACAATCAAGTGCATTCAGTATATAACAGCTGCTTACATCCATGCTCTATATAGACAGCTTTTGTTTTGAGTTCTTTCTGTCTAATCTTTCCCTCACTGTTTGTTTGCATGAGTGAATTAACCTTGTGATACTGCCTGAATGCCTGTCTGTCTGTCTGTCTGTCTGTCTGTCTGCTTCTTGGAGCTGCGGAGAGGGCAGGGGGAGGGGCGGCTATTGAACTGAGCGACACTCGCAGCTTACATCTGCTCTCCACAGTTAAGTTAATGCAAGTAAAACCAGTCAGTCACACACTACAAAATGTTACCAAATAAACCACCATCAGTGCTGCAATTTAGAGGGAAGAAGGTGAGAAATGTGTGCTATCTTTTGTTATATGTAGCTGTTGATATTTTATGAAGCAAAACAAAAAAAGGACAAGAAAATAAAGCTTGAGATAGCTTGCCTTGGCCGGCAATTGGGTCAGAACCGGCCCTGGGTATAAAAAGGGCACAGGGAGTAGCTTCACTCATATTGGAGGCTACTACAATGAAAGCACATGCACCAGCGGAGATGCATGCAGAAGACGCTAAATTTACGGTGTTGCCATGTCTGCTTATAAGCGAACTTGTTTTTCATGTGGCCTAATACTAGCCACTTCTTTTGGGCTTGTTTTCATAGACCTGGTTGCTTATTTCTCTCGCAAAATCTGGCAACACTAGTCGCGACACAGCTGTCTTGTATTATGAATTAATGTGGCCTTTTAAAGAAAACGTTTTATTGAGTTTTAAAGTATTTTTCTGCGAAGGTGAATCCAACTCCTCCATTCATGCACAATTCACTGAACACTCTTTCAGTTTAATGCCATGCTGCTGTACATGTTTCGACATACCAGACCAGACATGCAACCTGTCTTGGCGGTTATCAACTTTCCAAAAGTATTGCACTTTCCCATTTCCTTGGGTTCTCTTTTGTAGTGAAGACACACTTTGGAGCGTTTGTCACCACGGTCCATATTTTTGCTCGCATCTAAACACGCTGCGGTGCGCGCGCGTGCGTGTGTGTGTGTGTGTCATGTAGTCACGCGGTCAAGTTAGACAGGTCCTGACAGATAGTCAAATACATCTTTGAAGATACCATTTCTTATTCGGTTCCTACTTGGAACCAAATGTTGGTACCCAGTCCTACTTATAAGAGAACCTCACCATTTCCATTACATATCATTTGAATGAACTAATATTTACAGATAAAAATAAATGGAAATAAAAACAGATCATAATGTATAAGAAAATGGGACAACAAAAATGGTGTAAGTACATACTGAGCAGAAAAGACAAAAACAAAATATAAAGCAAAGACATGATACTACTACTAAAAAAATAAAATTAAAATAGGTTTTAGAATACCCATAACGTGACAATATTATGGATGCCTATCATCTAATTACCCACTTGGGTATTCAATGTATTTATTAAACTTATTTTGTAGGTAGATAGCATCAACATGGTATTTAAAATGTACCATTCCTCTTCATGTGAAGTCCACAATTACATCATCCAGGGCAATTTACTTAGTGTGAGATCAGAATAAGCAGAGCGTAAGCATGAACTGTAGTCAATAAACGAGGTAAATAATCACACAAATGCAGAAAGAAACGTAGAGGGAACAGTGTAGTGCCTAAAAGAAACTAGTAAGACCCAACAACATTTAAATGCTTGTATTTGTATAAGTTAATGACAAATAAAATATTCTTGATTCTTGATTCTAAGATACCAGTTAACAATGAACCTAGCATCTGTCTAAATGACATGCTAAATATTATTCTGTGCATATGTGATCCCTACTGGTGAAATGTCGCCAGATGAGAAAGACTATAAAATTAAATTGGATTTTTTTGTTGTTGTGCTTTTCGTTTTTTTTCATATTAACACAGTTCGACTGTTGAAGAAGGTTTGTATTCTAATGCCTCTTTTTGTTAGAGAGTTTCTGTGTGTATTTTGGGGGTTGAACATTCATGTCCAGCATTTGCATAGAGGTTTCGATTGGCCTGGCTAGGCATTGTTCTCCAGTTTCACGCACCAGAGTACCGTGGCAGCGTTTCATTACTGTTGCTACAGTATCCTTGTTTGTTTATTCATTATTTTTTACAGTAATGTTACACTGTGCAGAAATCCAAAATAGCCGACCTACAAGCTCACAAGGCCTTGTGTTGTGAGCTTGTAGATCTGCTATTTTCATGAAACCTGTTTTGTGTATGTCCGACTTTGGTGTTGATTTTAGCGTCAGTTTTGATGCTCGGAATGGTTTGCATCATTTTAATCACAAGGCCTGTACCTTTAAAATGGTATATAGATTGACTATGTAGATGACACACACACAGTGTAGACGTGTTTGTTTTCTGAAAAAATGCAAAGAAAGGCTTGTTTCGCCGCTGCGGCCGTGTGTTTCCACAGCACCACCCACACGTCGCCAACTATTGTTGCTATGTATGCTTATTATAAGCGACCTTGTTTTCTGTAAATATAAATAAATATGCTTGAAAATATCGGTGGCTGCTTTTTATTTGTTGTGAGCCGCTCGACGTGCGTTTAAGACTGGTGACGCGAGGTTAGTATGGAAGTATTCCACTGAAGATGTGCACAAAACAACGTGTACTGTAGCTACTAGCTAGGCTTCATAGCCTTGTTAGCTCGTAACTGCAACCTGGTGTTTGCACTTTATTCATTTACAGCCCATACATCTACATAAACGTTCAGATTTCAAATATATCTCATGGCCACGGGTGTTATAATTATGTACGGGCCCTCATAAGTACCCGTATCTTCCGTATTGTTCAATAAAAAGCATTTTCGGTGGCCATTGTCTCTGTTTTTTTCCCCAACTACGCATCCGTATCGTAGCGTGTATTGCAGTCTGATACATTATAACTCTATGAGAAAATGGCCGCCGGTCGGATTAAAATGTTTTTTTATTGAAGAATACGGAAGATACGGGTACTTAGACCCAACCAAAGTGAATTGTAACATCCATGGCCATGGGTTAAGCACTTCATATTTTAAATCTGAACGTTTATGTACAGTAGATGTACAGGCTGTAAATGAACAAAGTGCAAACACCATGTTGCAGTTCAACAAAGACGTCACGACGATGTGTAGCTGTAGCTGCTTATTTGGGCTAGCTTTCGAGATTCTTTTTGAAAATAGCTGATTTAATAGGGCTCAAGTGGTGAAACTGGTCGTTTATTTTGGGCTTGTTTTCATAGACCTCGTAGCTTGTTTCTCTCACAGAACAACACCAGCACTGGATTTTATCAATACATTTACTTACATTGGCTATTTGAAAATTGCCGATCTACAAGCATGCAATGTGAGCTTGTAGATCTGCTATTTTCAAATAAATATATAATTAAATCTATTATGATGATGATTATTTAATATGCCTATTTTTTTACAACACATATCCTCTATGGGGGTCCCTGGCACTAAATAGAGTGGAGAGCTGACCCATGGTGTACCCAGTCACATGTAAAATAATACATAAAATAGGAGGTTGAAAAAAAAAGAATCGACGGAACAAAAACTTGAGAACATGTGACCATGATAATATCTTGGCCACTTGTTCTAATGTATTTGTTTCAAATATTATGTCTGCATAGAATACATACTGTATCTTGGTCAATTGATACCTTTACATAGATTCATTTTGGCTGGTTGAAGACCAGGCGTGCTGTTACATTCTGGATCACATGGAGGGGCTTCAGTGAGCATGCTGGGAGGTCAATATGGAGGGAGTTACAGTAGTCAGGACAGCAGACCTTCCTGGCTCTTGGCAGCTGGAACAGAGGCCAGGGCAGAACTTACCTGGCAAGAAGAAAAGCTCAGTCTTTTCTGCATTGAGCTTGAGGTGGTGGGAAAAGGGGTGGGGGGCAGTTGAGTGTCATCAGCCTAACAGTGATAGGAGAGCTTGTGAGCAGAGATGACAGAGTCAACTGATTTGGTGTAAAGATAGCAAAGGAGAGGGTGCAAGTACAGACCCAAATACCTGCAATGTCTTTCTTTATTCATGAATAATTACTTTTGGTTGTTTAAAATAATCTTTTAAATTATAATTATTCTCTCTCTCACAATATAATGCACGCGAGGGGACACTACTCGTGGGCATTATATGTAATGCTCTTCTAAATAATGTTCTTCTAAATAATTTCTCTCTCTCTCTCTCTCTCTCTCTCTCTCTCTCTCTCTCTCTCTCTCTCTCTCTCTCTCTCTCTTCAGAGTCTGTGAGGTTGGTGAATGGGACTGGTATATGTTCAGGCAGAGTGGAGGTGATGTCTAATCAGTCGTGGGTCTCAGTGTATGATGGTGACTTTGACCAGCGGGATGCAGAGGTGGTCTGTAGGGAGCTTGGCTGTGGGGCTACTTCAGTGCTCCAGGGGTCGCTATATGGGGAAGTGAACACTTTTGGTCCAAACACAATGTGGACCAGAGAGTTCCAGTGTGAAGGCAATGAGTCTGTTCTCCTGGACTGTGGAACCTCAAACTCAACTAAAAACAGCTATTCACCTAACAAGACCGTTGGACTCACCTGCTCGTGTTCAGGTAAGGAGTAGCTACTGTTGGAATCATTTTTATTTTAATAAAAGTACTATTACTCTTTAAATGTAATGTTTACTCTCTTGACTCTTTACAGTGGTTGATGATGTCAGGTTGTTAGGAGGAACCAGTGACTGTACTGGTATACTGCAGATGAAACACCAGGGAGAGTGGAGACCAGTGGATGGTGGGTTTCACTGGAACCTGAAGTCATCATCTGTAGTGTGTAGACAGCTAGCCTGTGGCTTTGCTGTTTCAACGGAAAGGAGTTCTGGTTTTACACATGGACCTGTATGGAGGATTACACCTTACTGTGTTGGGTCTGAGTCTTCACTGAGTGACTGTGTCATAATGGAGACTTCTCATATCACACGGAAAGGTTTGATTACAGGCCAACCCACAGTGATCTGTTCAGGTAACACAATGATAGCAGTCTTTAGTCTCTCATTTCATCTGTTATTGGCTATTGGGGAAAATCTGATGATAATGATTATGTTGATGATGAATAGCTGTATGAATAGTTGTTTCTTTGTTCCTCTATTCTTCATTTATTTATGCTATGTGTTTTGATTTATTGATTATATATTTCCATTGTATAATGTTAATAATAATGTTAAAATGACAACACAAAAAGCCCTGAGGGTTTGTTTCCATTGTGGTCCTAACACAATGGAAATAAATAATCTTATAAAATCTCTCTCTCTCTCTCTCTCTCTCTCTCTCTCTCTCTCTCTCTCTCTCTCTCTCTCTCTCTCTCTCTCTCTCTCTTTCACTTCAGCGTCTTTGTCTGTGAGGTTGGTGAAAGGGACTAGTGTGTGTTCAGGCAGAGTGGAAGTGAAGTCTAATGAGTCGTGGGTCTCAGTGTGTGAAGGTGACTTTGACCAGCAGGATGCAGAGGTGGTCTGTAGGGAGCTTGGTTGTGGGGCTCCTTCAGTCCTCCTAGGGGCGCTCTATGGAGAAGTGAAGGCTCCAATGTGGACCGAAGAGTTCAAGTGTGAAGGTAATGAGTCTGCTCTCCTGGACTGTGATACTTCAAACTCAACTAGAAACAACTGCTCACCTGACAAGACTGTTGGTCTAACCTGCTCAGGTAAAACACAAACTATACTTTTTTAATTTTGATCATCATTTTATAATGACAATAATAGTTGTTGTTTTTTACGTTTACTTTCTTGTCTCTACAGAGTCTGATGATGTCAGGTTAGTGGGAGGAACCAGTCACTGTACTGGTTTACTGGAGATGAAACACCAGGGAGAGTGGAGACCAGTGGATGGTTGGTCTGACTGGAACCTGCAGTCATCATCTGTAGTGTGTAGACAGCTGGACTGTGGCTCTGCCGTTTTGACAGAAAGGAGTTCTGGTGTTACACATAAACCTGTGTGGAGGATTATATCTGCCTGTGTTGGGTCTGAGTCTTCACTGAGGGACTGTGGAAGAAAGATGTCTGTTACTTCCTTGTACATACTGGAGATGATGTGTTCAGGTAACAAACTACTACTTCAACAACAGTAATATTTACAGTGTCTGGCAAAACCACAGGAAGCACTGGCCCTGATCAAATGAGCCATGGGAGCCATTACTTGCTTTGTGTCTAAATAACGTATTAAGCTACATGTTATGTTATGATGGGGCACTATGCCCTACTATTATGTGTAATGTGTAATACATTGTAACGTTCATCTTGCACACAACACTTGATATCTCTGGTCTTGATTATTTTTGGGGCGGTGTAGCCGCCCCCCTATAAGTGAGTTTTGGACACTGACCAATCCTGCACCGTGATTGGCCAATAGTCTACAACGCATTGTATACCCCCTAACCCTTCCATTGTTAATGCAAATCGATACTTTTGCAAAGTCAGCCAATCACATTACAGCTAGTGTCATCACCACTAACTGTAATGTGATTGGCTGACTTTGCAAATTCAGGACTGTGATTGGCTAGCGAAACACATGACACATGTGCAGCCCTATGAATAGCAGTATGGACTTAAAAAAAGTCACTTATCCTTTTTTTTAAGTGAGTCATGTTGTGATGACCACACACCGCCCACTTCACACTGGGTGTGATTTTTTTTCATGTGTTTGTCATCAGCCAAAGTGTATGACTTATAATGTTCTCTCTCTCTCTCTCTCTCTCCCTCTCTCTCTCTCTCTCTCTCTCTCTCTCTCTCTCTCTCTCTCTCTCTCTCTCTCTCTCTCTCTCTCTCTCTCTCCCCCCCCAGAGTCTGTGAGGTTGGTGAATGGGACCAGTATGTGTTCAGGTAAAGTGGAGGTGAAGTCTAATGAGTCGTGGGTCTCAGTGTGTGAAGGTGACTTTGACCAGCGGGATGCAGAGGTGGTTTGTAGGCAGCTTGGCTGTGGGACTCCTTCAGTCCTCCAGGGGGCGCTCTATGGAGAAGTAAACACTCCAATGTGGACCAAAGAGTTCCAGTGTGAAGGCAACGAGTCTGTTCTCCTGGACTGTGGAACCTCAAACTCAACTAGAAACATAAGCTCACCTGACAAGACTGTTGAACTCACTTGCTCAGGTAAAAGACAAGTTAAACATTTGGTTTGGATAGTTTTTTCATAAAGATTTTTTTTTTTTTTTTTTTTTTACTCTTTACTGTCTTCTCTCTGTACAGAGACTGGTGATGTCAGGTTGGTGGGAGGAGCCAGTAAGTGTATTGGTATACTGGAGATGAAACACCAGGGAGAGTGGAGACCAGTGGATGGTTGGTCTGACTGGAACCTGAAGTCAACATCTGTGGTGTGTAGACAGCTGGACTGTGGCTCTGCTGTTTCAAGAGAAAGGAGTTCTGGTCCTACACATGAACCTGTGTGGTGGATTTCATCTTCCTGTGTTGGGTCTGAGTCTTCACTGAGGGAGTGTGGAACAAAGATGTCTGGTAATTCTACTGCCAGACTGGAGGTTATCTGTTCAGGTAAAACAAGGACTTCAACAATGACATGTTTACATTATCTATCTATCTATCTATCTATCTATCTATCTATCTATCTATCTATCTATCTATCTATCTATCTATCTATCTATCTATCTATCTGTTTTTACAGCCAATCACCTCTGTTTTGTTACAGATCTGCTGTTTAAGCCAATCATCACATTTGTACCCCCCATGAACGGGGTTTCTAAGGGCCAGCAGCAGGGGCTGCAGGTGTTCAATGGTTCCAGCTTCACCATCAGTTGTTCCATCAAGCCACAGTACCCAGGAGGCTTCTTCAACCTCACTTTCACTGGATCCAACACAACACACACCTACACCCAGCCAGCTGTCAATCACTCACACAACACAACACACAACCTCACTGGATCCAACACAACACACAACATCACTGGTTACAACACAACACACAACATCACTGGTTACAACACAACACACAACACCACTGGTTACAACACAACACACAACACCACTGGTTACAACACAACACACAACACCACTGGTTACAACACAACACAACACACAACATCAATGGATCCAACACAACTCACAACACCACTGGTTACAACACAACACACAACATCAGTGTATCCAACGCAACACACAACCTCACTGGATCCAACGCAACACAACATCAGTGTATCCAACACAACACACAACATCAGTGTATCCAACACAACACACAACATCAGTGTATCTAACACAACACACAACATCAGTGTATCTAACACAACACACAACCTCACTGTATCCAACACAACACACAACATCAGTGTATCCAACACAACACACAACATCACTGGATACAACACAACTCAAAACCATACACAGACAGCTGTCAATCTCTCTGCCACCTTCCTGTTTACTGCAGCAAACCACACCCACCATGGAAATTACAGCTGTGTTTATCACATCTACGTTTTTTCTCATCACTTCTCCTCTAAGAGCGAGGTCCTCTCTCTCACTGTCACAGGTAACATGAATTATGGTCTTATCAAGACTCAATATCAAGCACACTTAAATATGACATACATTTAGAAATATTAAGCAAATTCCATGAAATATATTATTTTAATTACGGGGCCAGGCGCCAGCATGACTCTGTTTTGATATTGGCATTATTCTTCCGATTCTTCTCCTTCTGCCACTTTTCGCAGTTCTGGCTGAACCGTGCAAACGCTTTTTACGAAACTCAAAGCCATATGATAGATGGTCATGAAAAACTATCAAGAAATAAATCTCACAATCTTTCATAAAAAGGTGGCACTATAGCACTTGAAAATGCCCAAAATACACACATGCGTCTATTCATGATGAACAACTTTCACACTCTGACTTTTGACCTATGACCTTTAGATCTCCCACCATTTTGAATGATATGAGAAGCAGTTCAAATCTATCTCCTCCTGGGATTTCTGAGCAATCTGCACGAAACATTTTACACATGAACTTTGGACCTATGCCGACAAAACGTTGGAGGCGGATTTTTTTAAGTGAAAAAATGAATCTTTAATGAGCCAATGAATATTGCAGTTTTATGAAAATTATTTATCTGCCCCTAACACATACATGCAGACTCACATTTCTTTGAGAATGTGCAGTAGTGTAGAGGGTCATTCCAAATATCACTGAAACCAATCTTACTCCAATTGGTCAAACGGGGGCGCTATAGCAATTTTTTGAAAATGCAAACCTTAAACAGGCAAAAGTCATGCCTCGTTTGGCCTAAAGCCATTAAACCTGCTTATTATGTGCCTTGACTCATGAGGAACACATCTATCACGTTGACCATTAAGCACCGCCCTTAGATTGTCCGCAATTTTGAGCAGTTTGAAAAACACTTAAACCCAGGATTTTTCAGCTATACAATTAACTGTATCATTTGTCTGATCTCCTTTTTCACAGGATCTTGCCTGTTGGTCCAATGGCTTCTCGCTTAAGCGTGTGTGTACCTTACAACCTCAAGGTCGCCAGTTCAAACCTCACTTGATGAAGGCTTCATTAAAGTTGCATTGCACACAACATGATTGTAGAAAATCCTCTCACTCTCTTGCTGGGAGTGGGTGGAGTTGGACCCTGTGGTTCTAATCATTTCAATTAGTGGTGGGCGGAGTCTGGTTTTAGCCTAATTCGGCACACCTGAGGTAGGTCTATATAGGCCCAGGTAGTGTCAGACCAAACATTTGTCACCAGGGGAAGAGGTGCTGCTGGCTAGTGCTCCTATGTTTTATGTCCACTTGATGCATTATAAGTAAGTTCTTTTTGTTTCCTGTTTATTAGTATATATATTCCTTTTGATTATTAGTATGTTTGTTTCCTGTTTATTAGTATATATATTCCTTTTGATTATTAGTATGCTTGTTTCCTGTTTATTAGTACATATGTTCCTTTTGATTATTTGTTTGCTTGTTCCCTGTTTATTAGTATATATATTCCTTTTGATTATTAGTATGTTTGTTTCCTGTTTATTAGTATATATATTCCTTTTGATTATTAGTATGCTTGTTTCCTGTTTATTAGTACATATGTTCCTTTTGATTATTTGTTTGCTTGTTTCCTGTTTATTAGTACATAATGTTCCTTTTGATTATTTGTTTATTTGACATTTATGTCTTAGTTTTTATCACTTGTTAAGTTACCTTGCCTAAGTTTATTGTTATGTACTTTGTTTGATTGGTTCCCCTTGTTTGTTCTATTATAGTTTAAAATCATCATCGTCATCACCATATCATCATCATCAGCATATGTGTTGTACACAGAACTGGCAATAAAACCATTTTCAAATCTCAATCCTGGTCTGGTCCAACTGCTCTTGCCGGCATACTGGTCTCGGGGTATATAATTTAGCCAGGCAGTGAACTCTCTACCAAATACATTTGGTCCTTCGAAGCGGATACTCTGCCACCAGATATGGGCCAGATTTGACAGCCACCACCAGCGTTGGAAGTCCAAGTACATCGTGCCATGCAGCCATGGCCCCAGCACCACCTCAGATGCAGCCATGGCCCCAGCCTTCCTCCGGGCGCCCCCCTGCGCCCCCCCCTCCAAGTGGTGCCGCCAGAGAGTCCTCTCCGGCACCAGCTCCCCTCCAAGCGACCCCCCTCCAAGTGGTGCCGCCAGAGCCAGAGTCCTCTCCGGCACCAGCTCCTCTCCAAGCGCCCCCCCCTCCAAGTGGTGCCGCCAGAGTCCTCTCCGGCACCAGCTCCTCTCCAAGCGCACCCCGTGCCTTCCCTCCTAGTGGTGCCTCCAGAGCCAGAGTCCTCTCCGGCACCAGCTCCTCTCCAAGCGCACCCCGCGCCTTCCCTCCAAGTGGTGCCGCCAGAGCCCCCTCCGGCACCAGTTCCTCTCCAAGCGCACCCCGCGCCTTCCCTCCTAGTGGTGCCTCCAGAGCCAGAGTCCTCTCCGGCACCAGCTCCTCTCCAAGCGCACCTCCTCCAAGTGGTGCCGCCAGAGTCCTCTCCGGCACCAGCTCCTCTCCAAGCGCACCCCGCGCCTTCCCTCCTAGTGGTGCCTCCAGAGCCAGAGTCCTCTCCGGCACCAGCTCCTCTCCAAGCGCACCCCACGCCTTCCCTCCAAGTGGTGCCTCCAGAGCCACAGTCCTCTCCGGCACCAGCTCCTCTCCAAGCGCATCCCACGCCTTCCCTCCAAGTGGTGCCTCCAGAGCCACAGTCCTCTCCGGCACCAGCTCCTCTCCAAGCGCACCCCACGCCTTCCCTCCAAGTGGTGCCTCCAGAGCCAGAGCCCTCTCCGGCACCAGCTCCTCTCCAAGCGCACCCCGCGCCTTCCCTCCTAGTGGTGCCTCCAGAGCCAGAGCCCTCTCCGGCACAGCTCCTCTCCAAGCGCACCCCGCTCTTCTTCGATTGGCGCCTCCAGGCCGAGCACACCTTGCACCACCTTCATCGCTGCAGCATGTCCAGGTGCACCCAGCATCACCTTCATTGCTGAAGCACGCCCAGGCGCACCCTGCACCCCCTCTGCTTCAGCCGTGGTCCCCAGCTCTCACCCAGGTGACGACCGGGCCACCTACTCCGGTCCAGTCCTCTCCGGCACCAGCTCCTCCCTCTGCTCCAGTCCAGGAGTGTCCAGCACCTTCCCCTGAACCTCATCCAGAGGGGTCCTGCCCCCGTTCGAGCCCCCCAGACCCTCTTCCAAGGCGGCTCCACCCCCTTGGTCGGCCCCAGACTTTCACCCAAGTGGCGTTGCCATTCTTTCGAGTGGCTGGTTCACCAGACCCCTCCCACCCTTCCGCCCTGCCTGGGGTTGTCTGCGCTTATGGGGCGGCTGAAGACGTGGTGCCCTTCCTGTTTATAGCCAGCCCCGAACTGACACTAAGGACAATGGCATTTTCTTTTTATAATCAAATAGATGATATTTGATGGGGCGGCTGTAGAAAATCCTCTCACTCTCTTGCTGGGAGTGGGTGGAGTTGGACCCTGTGGTTCTAATCATTTCAATTAGTGGTGGGCGGAGTCTGGTTTTAGCCTAATTTGGCACACCTGAGGTAGGTCTATATAGGCCCAGGTAGTGTCAGACCAAACATTTGTCACCAGGGGAAGAGGTGCTGCTGGCTAGTGCTCCTATGTTGTATGTCCACTTGATGCATTATAAGTAAGTTCTGTTTGTTTCCTGTTTATTAGTATATATATATTCCTTTTGATTATTAGTATGTTTGTTTCCTGTTTATTAGTATATATATATTCCTTTTGATTATTAGTATGCTTGTTTCCTGTTTATTAGTACATATGTTCCTTTTGATTATTTGTTTGCTTGTTTCCTGTTTATTAGTACATAATGTTCCTTTTGATTATTTGTTTGCCTGTTTCCTGTTTATTAGTACATAATGTTCCTTTTGATTATTTGTTTATTTGACATTTATGCCTTAGTTTTTATCACTTGTTAAGTTACCTTGCCTAAGTTTATTGTTATGTACTTTGTTTGATTGGTTCCCCTTGTTTGTTCTATTATAGTTTAAAATCATCATCGTCATCACCATATCATCATCATCAGCATATGTGTTGTACACAGAACTGGCAATAAAACCATTTTCAAATCTCAATCCTGGTCTGGTCCAACTGCTCTTGCCGGCATACTGGTGTCGGGGTATATAATTTAGCCAGGCAGTGAACTCTCTACCAAAGACATTTTACAATGATTGTGTCAATTAATGCATGTGCAATTGTTAAAGATAACCTGAAATGCTTATTTGAGAGTATGTTTTTTCAATGTATGACATACTTAATTCTGAAAATAGCCGAACTACTGTACAATCTCAAAACTTTTCAGATAGCAACGTTTTGTGAGCTTGTAGATCGGCTACTTTCACTAGTTTTCTTTCCGAGGAGACAAACAATGTCTTTAATGGTAAATGGTTTGTGAACCAGTGATCTAGAGTAGTTCGGGACACAGAGGCTTGGTTCATAATGGACGGAAATACTTATAAATATCAACAGACACTATCAGGGAGGCCATATATCTAGCTCAGGAGAAGATTAATCTCTCAAGAACAGATTCTGACCTGCGGTGGAATCTGTCGGAGCGGTTCGTCATAACGTGTGCGCAATGGCAACAAGTGGGCGTGCCTTCAGATCAGGAAGGAGGCCGCGCTTTACCCAATCAAATGTAGTGGGCGGGATTCACGTGTCCGTCCACTATGGTCCACCCTCCCCCCCTCGAAACTAGCCGAAACTAATTTAACAATAGCGTCCTCGGAGCGGACAAAACCACGGAAAGATATTCACATTTTAAATTACTCTTTCATCATAGAAACAAGTGGGCTTATAACCAAAACCATCCATGTTCTCTGGGAGAAGTGGTGTTAGTGTTCCGTGTACAAATATTGTTAGTGGGAATGAAAACGTAGCCGCACCAACCGGAAGTGATGCGCTATAGGCAGACATGAAACCGGTGTTTCCCTGCGCACTAGTCTAACATTATCCTCCGGCCAGACTCCACAGAATATCAGAAAAGCTGAGGTCGCTGTTTTTCATTTTCTGTGGGGTCTGGCTACGCGAGACTAGGAGAAGATAGGCAGCCTTTGAGTCCGGAGGTCACTGGTTCGATCCCTGTCCCCGACGATGTGTTGAGGTGATCATGATTTGGCATTCTTAGGCTTACGCATAGTATTTCCTGAGGATAGGGGTAGGCATAGTTTTACTGAGGTTAGGGTTACTGAGGGTTTAAAATGCTCATGTTAATTGCATGGTTTTCTTTCTCTCAAGTTCAGTCTTCTATGTTTCTATGGCTTATTGTGCATATTACTTATCATTGCTTCTTTCTTTTTTCTCTCTGCATTCACTGGCCCCGCATTATCGCTACTTGCAGCTATATTTAGAATTGTTCTTTACATTATTTGATGCTCTCACATGTTTAACATATTTCTCTCACAGCTTCTCATCTGACATCTAACATCCTGAAATGTACAGCCATAGTGCTGCTGCTTTTGATCCTGATAACTGGTGGCCTCTATCGTCTCTGGAAGGTAATTATTTTATTTATTCAACATAAGACTGCACTGTAAATAAAGCAGACAAGAGACATGTCTGATCCAGTTAATTAAAGCTGGTCACTGCTGTGTTTCTCCAGGTCATCAGAAGGCATTGTGCAGGAGCGCAGAACATTGACCTGGTTTACTATGATGAAATACGAGAGAACGTTGAGATAGTTTATTATAACGTTGCTCGTTCTGATGCTGAAGCTGGACCCAGTGAAGAGACAGAATACCACCAGTATGAAGAGATAGATAAACAAGGAGGTGCTGAAGCTGGACCCAGTGAAGAGACAGAATACCACCAGTATGAGGAGGTGGATCAACAAGGAGGTGCTGAAGCTGGACCCAGTGAAGAGACAGAATACCACCAGTATGAGGAGGTGGATCAACAAGGAGGTGCTGAAGCGGCAGGACGAGTCAGGAGACCCACTGTGTATGAGGTGGATCTCTAAAGGACAATTTAAGCTCAGTGTGACAAGCGTCGCTCTACTTGTCTCTCAACGTTTTGTCTGTGTTGCCACAGAACGTGAACAAGGAATTGGATGTAGTCTTGAGCATCTTCCCAACCAATCAGAATGTGCAACATTTTCTTAAGCATCTTAAACATTTCCTCTTCTTTTTTTTCAGAGGTACGTGTCATTTACGACACATTCTTTGTTGTTTTGACATAACTTTCGTAGCAAGACACGTCGACATTCGCTCAATGCACAAACTGGCCTTAATGAGTTCATGTCACATAACTGTCCATCACCTCAGTCTAAAGGTCTAAACATTTCACTGAAAAGTACAACATCAACCACCCCACTTGTATAAGTTATATTGTATTAAAAAATGTATTCATTAAAACAAGTGACTTAGTGCCGCTTTAATGTTATATTATCAATACAATCTCAGTGTTTTGCCAATTATTTGGGGGCCCACTTACAATATCCTCACGGCCCACCAGTGGGCCCAGATCCACATGTTGGGAATCACTGCAATAAATAGAGCTACAGTATTGATCCTAGTGTGTCCACCCTCATTATGTTTATCAATCCTCCTATAATTTGACAAACCTCTGTAGTGCGTGGTGAGGCCAAAAAATGGTTCTGCCCGGTTCTCCTCAGTGGCTGGAGCAATTGATCTGAAATTGCTCACAGCCATTGACCATTACCATGTGCATGCAACTGCTATTTCACCAAATCTCAGCTGTTTATTAGCGTCTTTGTGTAAAAGAATGTTGCCATGGTTACAAAAAATATGTTTATTGATCTTGTATTGAAGTTGAAGTGAAAGTTGGTATTGGTCCATTATGGATGAGCCTATAGGATCCATCAAACCATTAAGGATGAGCCTATAGGATCCATCAAACCATTATGGAGGAGCCTATATGATCCATCAAACCATTATGGATGAGCCTATAGGATCCATCAAACCACTATGGATGAGCCTATAGGATCCATCAAACCATTATGGATGCGCCTATAGGATCCATCAAATCATTATGGATGAGCCTATAGGATCCATCAAATCATTATGGATGAGCCTATAGGATCCATCAAATCATTATGGAGACAGCGAAAAACAATTTTAAACTAAAATGGAATCAGGAGCAAATAAAATACTTAGGTATTTTCATCCATAAAGACCTGGACAAAATGTACGAGGCTAACTATCAACCGTTAGAAGATAAGATTAAGCGTCAATTGAGTACGTGGAAAACGATACCAGAATCCATCTTTAGTAGAATAGACACAATCAAAATGATGATTCTCCCACAATTCCTCTTCCTGTTTCAGGCAATACCAATCAAAATCCCTATAACATCTTTTAAACGATGGAACGGCTTAATCTCAAACTTCATATGGAACTATAAAAGAAAACAAATAAAATTCAGTAAACTAACTAAAGCAAAGGACTGTGGAGGCTTAGACGTACCTAATTTACAGAATTATTTTAATGCAACACAAATAAACACAATAATGACATGGTCAGATGATAGAGCAGAAGCAAAGTGGGTAGAGATTGAGAAAGAAACGATACCAATATCTATAAAAACATTACCCTACATTGATAAAAAGGACTTTCCACAAATCAAAATGCTAAACATATGGGTATATAACACATTAAAAACATGGGGAAATGTAAGCAAACATCTGAAAATAAATAATGACCTAGTATATTTTCGAGAAATGGCACGGGACCCCCAATTTGAACCAAATAAAACAGACAATATATTGCAAGAATGGGCTTCAAAAGGATTAAAAACGTACTTACAAGTGCTGACAAACAATATAATGAACTCATTTCAATTATTAATAACCAAATACAGGTTACCACAAAGGAATTTTTATAAATACTTGCAAGTAAGGACATATTTTTCCAAGTTTTTAAGAACGCAAGGCACTAAAGAAATGCACCCTTTAATTGCTTTTCTGATTAAAAACCACCAGAAAGTACCTAAAAACACCTTGTCAAAAATATATAAAATCCTCCAGAACAATACAAACACAAACGATAGTATACAATTAAAATGGAATGCTGAAATAGGAGACCAAATGAAGGACATGGAGTGGAAACAAGTATGCAGAGAAATTCATAAAACAACTAATTCCAAATATTGGAGAGAATTCGCTTGGAAACTATACACTAGATTTTTTATTACACCAAACGTCCTCTCCAAAATAAATAAATCTGCTACATCGGCATGTTGGAGAGAATGTGGCAAGATAAGGGCAAACCACTCGCACATTTTCTTCTTCTGCCCCATCCTAAATTCGTTCTGGAAATCAATTACAGAAGATATTACTAAGATTTTTAATTTGAAACGAA
>NC_139949.1:8541554-8571554 GCF_963454915.1 Gymnoscopelus microlampas
CATTAATTGATGTGTAATTACCTATTTATTTTTATTTATAGTTATTACTTTCTGATTATTGCATTGTATTGCTTTAACACTGGGTGTATAGATAGAAAAAAAAAGAAAAAGAAAATGTTTGCAAGAATATAAAGAATGAAATGTAATATGAAATGTAAACCATGAATAAATATTGCAATAAAAGTATTAAAAAAAAATCATTATGGATGAGCCTATAGACGCCTTAACAGACGACGTCACACTCATACGAAACAGTATGCGCACGCAGGTCGGCAGCAAAAGAACCCCACCGCTCATAAGATGCAATGTAAAAGTGGTCACAGTCTCACGTGTAAAAATGCATCCCATCAAACTTTCAGATGCTGTTTTTCTCCCAGTGTGGAGGAAGAATGCTCAGGATTTTTGTTACTGTGATCTCTCGCTCTTGAAATATATAATCCTTGGTTTCTATTGTGTGTAAATAATAATAACAATTCAAAGCAGTTGTCCTCAAAACTCCACCTCCAGTGGCTGTCATAATAACCGAGGGAGCGCTCTATGATCATGGCACTAGAACCTGCGTAGCTCGCGCACCTGCAGCCCGTTAAAACTAATTTATGCTCCGTCCCACGATGGTGTCGCGCGCCGAGAACGGCCGAGAATAGCAGATCTCCAAGCTCACAGCGGTCGCATCCGTGACGCGGATGTGAGCTTGTTTGTCAGCTGTTCTCGTTGCGCAATACCGTTGCGCGATGAAGTATATATGTGTCGCCAGGGCGCACCCCACTAGCCTACACACAGAGGAGGTTGAATGAACTGAAACAAGCTCACCCCAAAACAGCAGGTTTGGGGATCTGTTGGGAATTGATTACACTAGAAGCTCGCCCCCGCTACGCGGGGGCGAGCGTCTAGCCCGCGGCCACGCCCACGTAGCGCCCGCGGCCACTTGGCAACTCATATAAGTGGCGTAGCGTCATGAGGGTCAGTGGGGCCGTGGCTCGGTCAGTGAAGACCCTGTAGTGCGGATGATATGTGGCATAGAGGGGCAGATTGTAAATCCCCAGAGGAAACATCCGTGGGCTACCATTGGTTCAGCGATGTGTGCGGTCGCCCTGCGGCCCCTCCTCCTCCACCAATGTGCAGTATTGAGAGCCCTGACGTCACAACAATTGGAGCGATGGGCACTGCACTGTGGTTGGTTAGGGTACACCTAGGGCCCAGGTAGAACCCAGTTAAAGCCTGCATGGGCAAACCCAGGTAGGACCCGCCTTGGTCCCACATAAACATGGGTAGTTGGGGCCCACCTAAGGGCCAGGTAGAAGCTACTTATAGCCTGCATGGGCATCGCAGTTGGGACTGAAGTGGATGCCGCTGACATTGCTGACATGGGGTCCATATGGTTTAGCCCACCTTGAAACCATATGGGAACTACGCTGGCATGCTGGCTGTAATGCAAACGCTGCATCATACCTGCAGTGTGTAGTTTGATGTTGTGTGTGTAGCAGATATACCTGCAGTGTGTAGATCAATGTCCATATGAAAGTCAATGCCCAGTAGTGTTTTTTTTCCCCAGCAGAGTTTCTAGTGTCTCTGTCTCTCTCTGGAAGAGGTTGCACATGAACTCTGCAGCCGCACTGAGGCGCTCCAACACAAACACTCTGACATTAAGCTGCTTCACACAACAAACATCAGCACAACGCTGCTGTTTGTCCAAAAGACACAATATCTCCTCTCCCACCGACGTCATGTGTTCATTTATCGACAGCCGTACAGACTCCTTTTGACACATTTTACCTTGTTTATCCAGCTCTCACTGACTCATCGGGCTGTTATTTTGCTGCGATCAAGTCAACGATGTGAGAGATTAGCTATCACAGACGGACGGACAGGGGGTGAAACATAGTCTTGCGCCATGCCTTTCGGCCTGGTGGAGACAATAAAAAAAGTAAAGTAAAGGAAATGAGCATTTCTGCAACAAAAGTAGTCAACAAACTATACTATGAAAACATGGGCCACATTGTCAAAGAATGTAAGAAAGAGGCAGTCATGTAGAAAATAGCCGATCTACAAGCTTACAAAGCCTCTCAACGTGAGGCGTTTTGAGCTTGTAGATCGGCTATTTTCACAATATGTACTTGTGGAACGGAGTCAAACAGAATGGGGGGGTCCCCAGATCAAGTACGTTTATTTGGGGGGGGGGGGGGGGGGGGCGGCGTGAAAGGGTTGATAAGCACTGCTGTAATCGGAGCGAAATTATCTGAAATTACTACATGACCATAATGCAGCCTAACATGCGTTGCACGGGGCGGTACTGCCATTACGTTAGTTACTGTAGTTGCTGTGGAGCTACATAGTTCTCCAGAAGACACACACAAACATACACCATCTACAATGGACTAACTGAGCAGCAATATTGACATTCACCACACGAACGTGCATTGTTGACAAAGTGATTGCACAGCCGCTGCAGGCATGACAACCACGTTAGCGTTAGCGACATGGCAGCTATCACAGCGCCCTGTCCGTCGTCGCTGGGACTAACTGTGATGGCTACAGCAGTAACAGCTAGCCTGGGCAGCATTCCATTTTCGGGTATATGATCCGGTCGGAAAAAAAGAAAAAGTGGCCGGATAGGCAGAACCGGAAAGACGTCTCACCCCAAAATAGGTCCGTGCTAATAAAATCCTTGATACGGCATTGTTTAGCTTATTTTTTAAATGTAAATGTGCGTGCACTATCCGGAGACTATTTAGCGTCGGTATTATCCCACGGGGAAA
Source organism: Gymnoscopelus microlampas (assembly GCF_963454915.1). NCBI lineage: Eukaryota > Metazoa > Chordata > Actinopteri > Myctophiformes > Myctophidae > Gymnoscopelus > Gymnoscopelus microlampas. Next base: position 8,544,311 of record NC_139949.1, read on the forward strand.
TTCTATTCCATTTAAACCGCAAAACCGGATAGGCAGAACCGGAAAGAGGATTCTTTTTTCTTTTTTTTTTTCAGTAGGCGTGGTCTAGACCGGATCATATGTTGTCTTCTGGAACGCAGACCAGGCTTTCCTCCGAGGTGGAAAGACTGGTGATGCGAGGTTAAGTAACAGCAAGCTGTCTGCGATGCCATTGTCTGGAGACTGCTCTTAGCGTGACACGACCAATGAGAGTGAGCGCTGTAGTTGTTGCTAAGATACGGTGGCGTCTCTGCCCCATAGCTTGTAGATCTCTCACGCATGATTGGCGTAGGCTGCGTTGCCAGGTCTGACTGTTTGTATAAGCGATTTTGGGCTTATTTGGGTGCACTTTTGGGCTCGTTTCCATAGACCACGGCAGCGCTTATTTCTTTCCCGTGACCGATGTGGCAAAAAAAGTGCAAAACGAACCATCCGGAAGTAAATTGCGAGATTAAATATATAGCACTTTTTGATTATTAGAGAAGGAGACACATGTGAAGGTTGAAAATGAAAGGTAGGAGATTATATAGTTTTTCATGAGGGATTTTTGTAGCAAGTTGTGAGAGAATTGGGCCACTCCTGTGGGCGGGGGGCTGATTAGAACCATTGGGGTTTGAAAGGAGACGCTCTCTGTTTGAGTGATGAGAAAACGAACCATCCGGAAGTAAATTGCGAGATGAAATATATAGCACTTTTTGATTATTAGAGAAGGAGACACATGTGAAGGTTGAAAATGAAAGGTAGGAGATTATATCGTTTTTCATGAGGGATTTTTGTAGCAAGTTGTGAGAGAATTGGGCCACTCCTGTGGGCGGGGGGCTGATTAGAACCATTGGGGTTTGAAAGGAGACGCTCTCTGTTTGAGTGATAAGATAAGATAAGATAAGATGAAACAGTCACCTGTGCCTCCAGTCTCAATGGGCCCGATTCATGAACCGCACTTACGAACAAATTTGTTCTTAGACCCACTTAAGAAGTTTTTTAAGAGATTTTGGCATTCACAAATGTTTTCTTAGCTGTGATTTGTTCAAGTTAAGAAGAAATCTACGCATACTAGAGAGCACTCTTAGGGTGGCCTTTGAGTTCTTAAGTGTGATATGTTTGTGCAAAAATAATTAATTCTCGAAGTTTCTTCAATTCTACAGTTGTATAATATAGGATTTAAATTACAATAATATTTTTATCATATCTTTAGAGCAAAAAAGGTTCTCAAAGGTGTGGTCTGGGGACCCCCAGGGGTCCTTGAAGCTGTTCCAGGGGGTCCACAGCAAACGAGGAACAGTTTAATCACTTTAACCCTATTTTATACTTTGTTTGAAAATAGCTGATCTACAAGCTCACAACGCGTCCCATTACTGGCAATTTTGAACTTGTAGATCGGCTATTTTTGAAACATTTTGATAAATCTTGAAAACATTTCCCTAGCAGAAAATATTTTCAGGTGGGGGTCCCCATACCCACCCCATAACTCCCCACCCAACCCACCCTCATCGCCCCCCCATACCCCCACCCCCATATCCCGACATTCGCCACACCCCCATTTTCAAGTCCCCTTCCTACCTGAAAGCCCCCCTATACCCACCCGTCACACCCATCCCCATACCCCACACAGCCCCCTACACCCCTCCTTGCACCACCACACCCCTATTTCCACCCCATTACATACCAAGCAGCTGCTACCTTAAAGACCCTCTATATCCACCCACCAGCTTTCAGTACTAAAATGTTTTATATCCACTACTAACGCTACTCCTGAACATGAAATATGGATAACATTTTTAACAGCTAATTTCAGCAAATTTACATTGATATCGAGTGGTGATATGTTGATTAATGTGAGAGAAATAATAAAATACATTAATTAATAAAATAAAATAATTTGCTGTTCACTTCAGAAGTACCTCCACAGAAATATTTATTTATTTTTATGTTTGGAGTCTGGTGTTCCACCATCTTTCTAACCCTAACCCTAATAGAAGTCATGAGTGCAAATGGTGGAATGTAAATTAACAGCTTCTCAATTAAACAACCTATTGGGTATTATAGACATTACCATTTTACCAGTTTAGGTATTCTTTACTTCATTCTCTCAACTTTATTTCTCTGAGTGATTTCCTGTGATTTCTGTGTGCAGCAATCACACACAGGTGTGACTGCAGGCAGAGCCTGAGAATTTCTTAAAGAAATTTAAGAAGACAACTTACGAATTTATTGCTGAATGAGGCCCAATGTTTGTAAACAAATAATTGGTCTATAGGATCCATCAAATCATGCAAAGCTCATGGACCTGAATGCTTCTTAACGACTGTCATGTTCACTTTTGATTTGACATTTGGCAGCAGTGGTAACCAATTACATTCAGAGTTTAATTATGTTATGTTAGATTTATAATCTTTGTTATCTTATGAAGTGGAAAAACCTCAATAAAGAATAAACTATTGAGTAAAATGAAGTGTTTCCATCTCCTACATTTATTGTGTCTAGTACAGGAAGATGTCATTGGTTACCATGAACACAAACAAATCTAGTTGTCATGGTTACAGCAGGTACTTTTTTTAAAGGACCGTAGTGTGAACGCTACCTATAAGGCCTGATGTACGTACTGTTAAATCACTTTATGTTATTATCTGACTGTTACAGACCCTGCATGTCCCCTTTACACTGTAGATGAAAAGGTCCTTTAGCCCTGTGACTCTCAACCCTTTTCATTTCAAGGACCCCCAGTTTGATGTGCATTAGACCACAGACCCCCATTTGACATATCGTTTTTATATCTGGGATCATCAGTTGTTTATGTAACTCTGAGAGCGTACACATTGAACTTACCTAATGGACCAACGCAAAAACTTAAAAAAAAATCTTCACTGTGACCGGAGCTTTAAAAAAGTTAATTTTCAGGGGACAGAAACAGGGCCCCAGGCTCAGGGACCCAACATGGACTCCACCCCTGCTATTGGCTTTATTGAGGGGTTTTGTCTCCAGCCTGATATCTAGTGTGTTTGTAACTACAGGAAGACTGATGCACTGGGTTGATCATTGATGTTCATGAAGAGAACAATCCTCATATTTAATTGTTACATTTGATTGAATCTTCCATGTAGAATGTGACCTGCTACATACATGTCAACAGTCATACAGTACATACATCTGGGTCCCTTAACTGTGTATGCCTCTGTACAAGGTCAATTGTAATACACACATGGAGCTCCACATAATACATAAACACATTAAGTAGACGTTGTAAACACACACTACAGATACACATAAAACCATGCTGTCCCCAAATATTGCCTAGGTGAGGAACACACACACACACACACACACACACACACACACACACAGACACACACACACACACACACACACACACACACACACACACACACACACACACACACACACACACACACACACACACACACACACACACACACACACACACACACACACACACACACACACCTGACCTCATCCTCCTCATCACGTTGCTAGTAATAAATAAGGGTATCTTATGTGTGTGTATGAGAATTATGAAAAAATACTGAAAACAACCTCTTTGATAAATAGAAAATTAATTTTCAGGTGGGTGGCCCATTTTCAGGAGAGAGTAGGCCTACCTATTTATCAGTTTAAATGTTATAGTGTTACAGTTCCAATTTTGTCTGCTCATCTGATTAGAGAAAATAAAATGGTATCCTGACCTGAAAATGTGTTTTCTGTTTAATAAAGAGCTGGAGAGATATGGAGACTCCTGTTACAGAACAAACACTCTATAGGACCTGGTAAGACGAAGGAGGAGCCCGGCCAGGAGGCCATCCACAGAGCCTAGTCCCTGCACGTGCCAGAGCCTCTCCTCTCCCCAGTCCCGGCAGAGTTGTTCCGGAGAAGCGGACTGAGTGGCCCTGTCTTTCCTTAAGAGGACTGACCGTGGGTAGCTACTGGGATGTAAGTCGGGGCTTGATCAACCCTGGCCGGGTCACCTGGGCGAGGGTGTATGTTGTATGTTGCGAGACCCGAAACACCCGATGACCCCAGGCTACAACACTGATGATACGTCCCAGGTGCATCCATGTGATGTTTTTCTTTATTTAATAGCAATGAATACTATCAGAATATAGAGCTATTTAACACTTATTTTAACAAAAGACAATCACTTACCCTACATTTAAATAGAATAATAGAAATTGAAACTTGAAGCAACACAATCAAAATATTTCCCACTGTTACGACACATAATCTGTTATATACATTATGTTCATAACATACTACCATGTTTACAAAATAGAATAGCCTACTATACATGAGTTTTACACCAGAAATGGCACCAAGGGTTATGACTCTGTACATTTTCATAAAGGAAAACATAACAGCTTTCAGTACATGATTTTCCATGTCAGGGTATTACAGTTTGATAATATGATGGAACTTTTAATGACCACTACTACATTCATGTTAAATATAGCAATAATACAATATTTTTTAACACATTAAACGCCAAGAACATAGTCCTACGGTCCATTAAATCTTTTTTTTTTTCAATTTTCTACACAGACCATTTTCAGTGTAACACCACTGGAACGGAACTATTTGCGATCCGGTTTTGCCGTTCCCGTCGGCCTCCATTCTAAAGCGCACACAAAAACTGAATTTTCTCTCTTGTAGTTTTTTCTCCTCGGTCATCACTGTTTAACATAAACCGTTCTAACTACAACATGGATGTTTGACACGTGGTCTGCACTGGGAGACACAGGGACATGTGCACGATGTTTACAAACAGTGCATCGCGCATTCTTTAGGATTTTAACGGGGTCTATGGCGACGTGAAAAAAAACAAAAAACAACAATAAAAGCTTGGCACTGGTGAGTACATTATGAGATTAACCTTTGGCGGTGGATGTGTTAACTGTTTATATCAAGTATCTATCTAAAGTACATAGATATGGTGCTGTAATAACATATTCATTAGCACAGTGTTGGCCTCTTTCTAAAGTACATAGATAGGTACTGTCTAGCTTCATAGAACAGGACACTGTCTGTGATCCACTTTCAATTCTGAGGTTATCTGTTCTAAAAAATACGTAGTCACTGTGCTGGAGGGTGTTTTGATTACAAATAACCAATAAAACAAGCATAATTGATGTTTCAATAGAGGGTAGATGTACTCCTGAACATGCTCATTAAGTTTAGCAAATTTTGCATTTGTTCAACCATTTGAGAGTCACATGGCTAAAGGGCCTTTTCATCTACAGTGCAAAGGGGACATGCAGGGTCTTCAACAACCAGTCAGTACCTACGTCTACAGTTAAATAATGACACAGCCTGACACAAACAATACAGCATCAGGCCTGACAATAGGTCTATAGGCCGGCGATCGCGCTGTTTTATACGTTTTTGTCATAAGGATTTTACATATGATATCGGAGAAGCTGTCAGAGCATCTGGAGCAGAGGGGAGAGAGTGACCAATGGAATAGCAGGAAAACACAATCAATTTTTTGGCCTTACTGCCATGACGGCAGTAAGGCCAACTACCACAAGTGTGTTAAAAGGATCTATATGTGAAAAGGCCCTTACTTTTTAAAAATGTACAGTCTCACACTTGTTAAATACCATGCTAGCTGGTGTGACAGAACCACTTGACAATCAATCAATCAATCAATCAATCAATCAATCAATCAATCAATCAATCAATCAATCAATCAATCAATCAATCAATCAATCAATCAATCAATCAATCAATCAATCAATCAAACAAACAAACAAACAAACACTAAAACCTATTTACTGTATATTTAGTTGACCGGAGTCCCCCAGGGCTACTAGGTGCCCTTTTTTCCCTCTACACTAAATGTCTTCGCCGAAAATAGCAGATCTACAAGCTGAAAGTTGTGAGCTTGTAGATCTGCCATTTCCACCACATGTTCAAACCAGAATAGGGACGCTAGGGTTCATATGGTTAATGTCACCTCATCCTGGGACATACAAGGTACAAACTAAAAACTGACTGCAGAGTTTTATAGGAACAAAGAAAGAAGAGATGAGATCGAAATGGGAATTCAGTATTCTGTGTGATGATTTTATGACCTCTCTGTTGACCTGTCTGTTGATCTGTCTGTTGATCTGTCTGTTAATCTGTCTCTCTGATCTGTCTGTTGACCTGTATGTTGACCTGTCTGTTAATCTGTCTGTTGATCTGTCTGTTGACCTGTCTGTTGATCTGTCTGTTGACCTGTCTGTTGACCTGTCTGTTGATCTGTCTGTCTGATCTGTCTGTTGGCCGCATGTTTTTGTATGATGAACTTTTGGCCCAACAACAGTGTGTAAATGTTAATGTATGTTTTGTCACGTACACAGTGTCTCATGTCTGAGTTGTCTTTGCACCTGTTAGTTGACCTATTAGATTTAATTACATGAAGCCTTTTTATCAGCCTTTATTACAACCTTTTCGGCAACCTATGCTAATATAGAGTCTAGTTCAGCTGTATGGTCTCCTTCTCTTAACCACAAACGGTTCACATCCTGTTCATCTTGTGCCTTGACAGCAAGGGGCCACCAACAGGTTTCCTGCTCTAAAGCACTTACAGTTGGAGCAGTTAGTGAGAAGCAGGATGTGGTCTATGAAGTCTGTGACGTGCACATGCTGTGTGGGCAGAGATCTATACCTTATTTAAAGTCTGACTTGTGCTGAAATATTTTCTTCAACTCCCTTCAACCTTGTAAGCTCAGTGTAGACGGGAAGACATCTGTGTTGATTATAATACATATATATATATATATATATATATATATATATATATATATATATATATATATATATATATATATATATATATATATATATATATATATATATATATATGCCTGTTATCCTTAGGGCAAGTTTATTACAAGATAGAAGTGGATTTGGCCGTGTCTGAAGGGCTTCTATGTGACATGAATGGAAGGAGTTGAGAAAGCTGCAGAGAGGAGTTGGGCTGTTAAGTTGACCACACACACGCACGCACGCACGCACACACACACACACACACACACACACACACACACACACACACACACACACACACACACACACACACACACACACACACACACACACACACACACACACACACACACACACACACGTTTGCTACACAATATAAAGGCTATAAGTGTTTTTGAAATAATCCCTCGTGCACACATCAATAGTTTGATTATAACTGAATAAATGTGGAATAAACTGTTGGTTTTAAGAAATACTATTTTCTCAGTTTTAAGCATAGCGTTCGCATGGATCAGTTGTGATGTGACATTGTTATAGGAACGTTAAAATAATGGTTGGATTGCTTGGAAAATTCTGTACTTTTGAAATACATTAGAATATATGTTGTAATTAATTGACTAATTTAGGAGTTATATCAAAGCTCAGAAATAATTCTGCTAAGCCGTTTGTAATGGAAGTTTGAAGACAGTAGAAGTGGTGATGTTTTTATGAATGTTAAAAATAATGTTGGCTTCTCTGAAAGAACATGTACTGTTGGTAAACATTTAGAATACATATTGTTGTAATTAAATGAGGAATTTACAAGTTAATTAGAAGCAGGGAAATATGTAAGAAAAGGGAGTTTGAAAGGGCAGTTTGGACAGTTTGAGACACAACACAGCCATGGCTTTGGGAACGTGAAAATAATATTTGACTGTGTTATGAAAAATAGAACAAATGTTGCTAAAATAAAGTCAGTCATTTAGAAATGAGCTTGAAGTTTATACATAATTCTGCTGGCCGTTTGTATAAGGGCAGGGTGTGGATGGTGCACCACCACACACATTTTCTGACGTGACAGTAAAGGCTAGCGTGTTATTGGAGCTAAAGGCGGTGTTGGCTATGTTGGAAAAATTCTTGTGCGTTTGATATAAATACAACAAATGTTGTTGAAATGTAATGAGTAATTTACAAGTTAAAGGGAAACTGGAAATATGTCTGAAATGTGGTTTTGTAATGGTCAGTTGTGAAGCACAGTAAAATTATGGCTTTAGGAACGTTAAAGTACTGTTTGACTGTGTTTGAAAAATCCAGGTACGGTTGAGAAAAATAGAACAAATGCTGCTGTGATGAAGTGAAAAATTTAGAAGTATATCTGAAGTTTAGAAAAATGTTTGCTGGATGCCGTTGCAAAGACAGATTTGTCGTTTCTTGATACACATGCACACAGAGACACACACAGAGACACACACACACGCGCACGCACGCACGCACGCACGCACGCACGCACGCACGCACGCACGCACACACACACACACACACACACACACACACACACACACACACACACACACACACACATCACTGACACCACACACACATACAGCCACACACACACACACACACACACACACACACACACACACACACACACACACACACACACACACACACACACACACACAAACTCTGATCATAATAAATATACATTTCAAGCAGAGCCAGGCCACAGTGGTGAATAGCAGTGTATTGGTGTTCTTAGCTCAGCTCCCACTCAGGGTCTTTGAGTGAACACTTCACAGTTTTAAAAGAAATGGCAAAACTTAGCAACTCTACAAGCTATAGGCTAGTACCTAAATATTTTACCACTGCGCCATCCATCCGTTATGCATGCTGTTATTAGATATTAAACTGGAGCTAGTAGCTCTCTGTGTGTGGGAGAGTCTAGAGAACAGCACTAGAGGAGAGGATGTGGTAACAGAGCAGGCTGTATGTCATGTTTACATGTGAAACCTTCAACCTGACCACCTCAGCCTGAGCCTGGCAAAGAACAACTGCCTCTATGTAACCACCAGGGACGTCCAGAGGGATTTGGAGAGGCAGGCGCTGGAATTTCCAAAGGGCACATAATGCCCTAAAAAACACCCAGACTACCCAGATTTAGAGGAATATCTCTTTTTAAATTAACACTAGGAATCAAGAATTATATTATTAATTATAACTCCACAAACTGAACAATATTCATACAAAAGTTAAAGGTGGCTGCTGTCACTGATGATCTATATGAGCAATACAGCATACATTACCACAACAGTGGGACAAAACCTTGTTGCTCTGATCATGAGGCACATTGACAAAAAATATTTTTGCAAGAAGAGCCACAACCTGCCCCAAGCCTGCCCTAATTACTGCAGTTATTAATTATATTTAAGTATACTTAGAAGTGGCTGTCAGTCAGCAATTTTGTAATCAATCAAAATTGTATTTGCAAATTGTGAAATTACACCGGACTTACAGAGCCAGAGCGAGAGAGGCCCATACTTGACAAACTATTTTAAATGAACAGTATAACAGTAGCCTACTTAGTTTGTTTCTGTCCACATATACCTATCGATCGCAAATTCAGACGGATCACTTGTCTGCGCGTCTCTGTGTGTCTGTGTGCTCTCCTCGTTGAGTGGACATGTGTGCGCACGGCCAGGTTAGGTTTTGATAGGGAAGTATGCGCACGGTACCGCACGCATACTTCGTTGCGCGCGGTACCGCGCACCGAAAATAGCCGATCTACAAGCTCACAAGGCGTCGCAGTTTGCAGATCGGCTATAATTCTGTGCGTGACACCGCACTCAATTAAGTATAATAATCAAGCTTTACTGGAGATACGGCGTTGTTTCTTAAGACAGCTTGAGTGAACAATACGGTGTGCATTTTAACAACACATTGAGTGCCAGAGGTTTTTACCAGCTTGCAAAGCACACTGGTCTAAGAAGAGACTGACCTATCCAGCTGACACGCGACGTCAGTACAACGTTGTCCCAACGTTGTACTCCAACGTTGGATGACCGTTGGATTTTGGTTGTAAATGAAAGTTTGTCTGACGTCATAACCCAACGTTGGTTAGACGTCATAACCCAACGTTGTTTAGACGTCATAACCTGACGTTGGTTTGACATCCTAAACTAACATTGATGTAACGTCAATCTCTGATGTTATGTAGACGTTGATTAAAGGTTGGACTCCCAACGTTGGATACCAGTTGTATTTTTGTTGTAAATGAAAGTTTGTCTGACGTCATAACCTGACGTTGGTTTAACGTCAATCTCTGATGTTATGTAGACGTTGATTAAAGGTTAGACTCCCAACGTTGGATACAAGTTGTATTTTAGTTGTAAATGAAAGTTTGTCTGACGTCATAACCTAACGTTTGTCTGACGTCATAAACTGACGTTGGTTTGACATCTTAAACTAACGTTGATTTAACGTCAATCTCTGATGTTATGTAGACGTTGATTAAAGGTTAGACTCCCAACGTTGGATACAAGTTGTATTTTAGTTGCAAATGAAAGTTTGTCTGACGTCATAACCTAACGTTTGTCTGACGTCATAAACTGACGTTGGTTTGACATCTTAAACTAACGTTGATTTAACGTCAATCTCTGATGTTATGTAGACGTTGATTAAAGGTTAGACTCCCAACGTTGGATACAAGTTGTATTTTAGTTGTAAATGAAAGTTTGTCTGACGTCATAACCTAACGTTTGTCTGACGTCATAAACTGACAAGTTGTATTTTAGCTGAAAATTTATATCGGGTTGACGTCATAGTACAACATTGGCTCAACGTTAGAGTACAATCAAAATATGACATATTTCTAACGTTGTAATCACGTTGTATTTTAGTTGAGAATAAAATGTCAATCCAACATTAGCAGGACGTCAACCTCCAGAGTTACCTTGTCACGTAGATATCTTGTCACAACAAGATATCAACGTTAAAATAACGTCTCCTGTGCCCACTGAGTGGGCGGTGGGAACAGGACATCTTCCAGACGTCATTTTGACGTCGATATCTCATCATCACGACGTCAGACAAACAACAACAAATTACATCTTGTTTCAGTGTCAAGTTTTACCAAGGTGAAAATACAATATCAGACAATATTATTTGACAAAGTTTAATAAAACAACATTATTATATATTTTTTAAACTTGTAATTGGCACATTTGAATAGGTAGTATAAACAAACAGAAATTACAAGTCATATTGTTGTCCAAACAGTTACAGGTTTGGTGAATAGGTTCAGAGCCCAAAGTGCCTTTGTAGGAAAATGATTCCATTTGTGAAACTTTAAAATAACTAAACAGTACAAATCAATAAAAACAATGAAGTGCATTCTTTGAGGCATGTCTATAACATATGCACCAAGGGCAAAAACGTTAAAAAGAGAGAGAAATAACACTGAGCTCCCGTAAATCACTTGGAGAGTCTTCTCTGCATCATTCTGTTTAATTTGTTGAGGGTTGCATTCTTCTTTAGTTCCCCTAAAGATAAATGACAGGAATAAGCTATTTTAATAACTCTAACTTGATTTTTACATTATGAAACATCTTTATTGACTGACAGATATCTGTTCAAAAGTTTGGAATCAGTGAGAAATTATGATTTTGAAATTAACTGAGTTTGCAGATATGAGTACTGTCTCTGATGGAAGGGCCATCACAATTGCTTGATCTAAATCCTATGTTGGGAACAGCTATACCGTAAGGTTCATGAGAAGTTTTATACAAACCAGTCTCAAAGTACGGCAAATTCTACTGAAAATATGGGGTGAAATTTGACCTGGATATCTAGAGAATATGACATCTAGAATGCCTAAGGTCTTTCAAGATATTGCTGCACTTGGTGGATTATTTAATGAACAGAAATGTTGAAGAATATAAGTTATTATTATTATTATTATTACCCTTATTATTATTACTATTACCATTATTATTATTATTATTATTATTATTATTATTATTATTATTATTATTACCCTTATTATTATTATTATTATTATTATTATTATTATTATTATTACATTTATCATTATCATCAGTGTCTTGGCTGTACTTACTTAATTTTCACAGTGATTCCAAACTCTTGAACTTAGGCATAACTGCCAACGTATATAAAAATAATCAACATTTTGTAGCACTCCTTTTTGAATTTGAAAGATAACGGAAAGGTCAAGTTACATCGGGCAATTAAAATGTTTAACTTACCATATGCAACGTCAAAAAGACACAGGCCCCGGGGACTTATTCTTGCCATGATGTCAACAAAGGTTGTACTGGAGTGTCAATTCATGTGACATGAGGAACGGCATCATTCTTCTGGGTGCATCATCCAATGAATTACCTCCTGTGTCTCCAACCATGACAACCTGAGAGTATGGTAAAAGTCACAGGAAGGAAAATGCCATATTAAGTGGACAGCTAAGATATTATTCTATCGTTACACCTCTTAAGGTCTTTAAACACCAGGGACATGACGAATAAATTATACAAATACTTCTTTAGAATATATTGATGCTATCGCATCAAAACTATTCATATACTGTATATGATGCCTCATTTTTATAGCCGTTAACCTGATGCCTTTAATAGCGGTGAAAAATCAAACTTGTTTTAAATCAAAATTATGTTGCTTTATTGTCAAATAATAGTGAAGTTCAGTGTGGAGGTACTTACCCGATGTATTCTACTTGAGAGGACCTTCCACCTCTTGATGTACCACATCTAGCATGAAAATAAGAAATACACAACACATTATGAATGAAAAATATACTTGACGCAAGATAGAGACTTCTCACAATGGCCTCATGCCGTGGCACAACTACTTCAGAGAAAACCCAAGAAGAAATTGTATTGTGAACCCAGTATGGTGAATTATATCGAATCGTTGGTTGAGTGAAACTTCACATCCCTACCCTTTCAATATTAACGCTATAAGACTGCTTTTACATTACACTGCTGACTGTAGACTAATGTTTACTAGTTTATCTGTGCCTGTTATGTTTAACTGTGTCAAAAAACTATCATCAGGGTGCCCAAAGCCCTGTGGGAATTTATAACTCAATTCAAAATGTTCCAGGAAAGTCACTACCGTGGGAAACCTGAATCATCTAATTCAATATATATTTTTAAATTACAACCAATTTAAAGCATATTACCCCTCAAATTAACGCCCTGATATTATACTTACTTCGGACTTGGTGGAGGCTCACCAAGTCTTGATCACAGGTGTTTGGAAGCTGAAGTAGCACACGCACACGCACACGCACACGCACACGCACACACACACACACACACACACACACACACACACACACACACACACACAAAAAAACAGATTAGATAGGCTACCTCTGCCTTCCGAAACATCTGTGGACATTTAAATTCAATATGGGCTGGAACAGCGTCGAAAACGACAGCTATCAAACCTACAGTACACCTACTTCATTATCAGCTACTGTATATCAAGTATCGGTTATGGCAAAATACTAACTGTTCTTCACTCTGTTTGGGCCATTCAACTGTACAGGACTTACTTCAATATTTCAACTTAAGATGGCTTACCAATAGATCTTCAATATAGTGTTTACATTCCTCAGAAATGAAAAAAACTTTGAGAAAACGTTGTATTATAGTTGCTTAACAGCACAAATTAAAACCAACAAAATATCAACGTCTAATGGCGTTAGAATTTAACGTTGTGTAGACGTTAACGTCATAACGTTAAGAAGACATTGGGCTTTGGTCTCAATACCCGACAACAGAATGTCGGTATTCTTTGTCAATTTGACGTTAGCATGATACGTTGAACAGATGTTGGGCATTGGTTACTTACCAACACAACTTAAAACCAACAAAAATCAACATTTAATGATGTTAGAACTTAACATTGTGTGGACGTTAGCATAACGACGTTAAGCAGATGTTGGGTTTTGGTTACAATACCCGACAACAGCATGTCAGTATTCTATGTTAATATGACGTTAGCATGATATGTTGAACAGACGTTGGGTATTGGTTACTTACCAACACAACTTAAATCCAACAAAAAAACAACGCTTAATGATGTTAGAATTTGACATTGTGTGAACGTCAGCATAATGACGTTAAGCAGACGTTGGTTTTTGGTTACAATACCTGACAACAGCATGTCAGTATTCTATGTCAATATGACGTCAGCATGATACATTGAACAGACGTTGGGGATTGGTTACTTACCAATCAATCTTCAACATAGTGTTTACATTCCTCTATTATGTTTATTTTTTTTAGGTGGGCTTTACTGTTAGGCTTGGCCAATATTAGACTGAAAATAATGTCTTACAAGCTAATATAATCAAAACTATGATAAAGGCTACACAAGGCTATTCAAATGCAACCAACCCTTATGCCTGATTTTTAGTTACACAGCACTGTCTCACACAAAAATCAGGCTGTGAGGCATGTGAGCTTTTACCCTTCAATAACACACATTCCCAACTGAAAACATGAATCATGCATGAACAACAGAACTTCACCTAAAATAAGACATTAGCTTTAAAAGCTGCAATTCAAATGTTTAACTCAGCAGCACCAAGCCACCAACACAAAGCAATGGGGATCAGTCCATCTAGTTAATGCAGTATAGCCTCTTTCTAGTTCCCACTGTTTTGCCACAAAAGGCAGGTACTGTAACCATTTTGGGCAAAGGATTTACTCAAACAATGCTGCCAGTTTCAAAAACATGCAAAGAAAAGGAAAAGAAAAAGAAAACAACAAAGCATGACTGATTTGCAATATGAAGAAATCACCTCACTCGGTCATAAACAGAATGTAGAACTTTATTTTAAAAACAAACAGTCAAATATTTCATTTCAAGTTAGAAGGAAATTAATTATGAACTCACCTGTGCAAAAGATTGTGATTCTAGAAGTCCTGGGATGGTCAAAAAAACATCTCCATGCACAAACAAGTATCTCTTCCTGTCTTCTCTCCCTCCAAATTCAAACTGCAGGCTCCTGCAGCAGTTACTGTTGCCCCGCCCACTCTGGTGTTATACAACTGTGGTCCCACCCACAAGTCCAATGATTCGTCCAATGAAAGAGCAGAACGTTGCTATACTGCTCAGTGATTTGAGGAGACATTTGACAATCCAGTTTGAAATGTATTATTATGACAACATCCATACAACGTTGCAGTCTAACATCATTAGACGTAGATATTTGGTTGGTTTTAGGTTGTGTTGGTAACTAATCAATAACCAACGTCTGTTCAACGTATTATCCCAACGTCAGGTTGACGTCAAATACTGACATGCTGTTGTCGGATATTTGACCAAACCTCAATGTCTGCCCAATGTTATTATGTTAAATGTCAGTTTACATTGTATGTGTCATATGGCATTATGCTGTAGGCCTAATGCAAAAAGTGAAATATTTCCCTCAATCATTTATTTGATTAGCAATTAATATAATGCAAAAATAAAGAACTGCAACAGCTATGAAACATGAACAATGGTGAAAATCAGTACATTTACTCAAGTACTGTACTTAGCATTGTATTTTTTAAATTCACTTGTGTGTTTCTATCTTTTGATACTTTATTATTTTACTCCACTACATATCAGGGCAAACAATTATTTTACTTTTTGTGATTGATTGATTACTTTATTAGTCAGAAATGTAAACAGCATGAGGTACAGTCATGCATTTAGGCTGAAAGGGTAACAAAAAAAGTGTCTGTCTGTCTGTCTGTCTGTCTGTCTGTCTGTCTGTCCATCTGTCCGCCCTTCCGTCCACCCAGTAGTACATACATAGTGGTGTGGATGATAAACGGTGTCACAGTCACACACTCTTGCTCCATATGTCACAACTAAGGAAGACCCTGGTTTTGAGGTAGGCCGGTGTCTATGCATTGTAATGTATTGATGCATTTCTTTTCATATGGGTTTATTATTTAGGGCAGCATAGGTTACTGGTTAGATAATCAGAAGGTCCCCGGTTTGCCTCAAAGGCCCTGGACGGGGCGAAGTGTCCTGAGCAAGACACTGTAGGGGTGGACCCTACAGTCCACCCACCCCAAGCGCTCAACATAAAACATTTGAGCAGCCATAAGCTGAAACTGAATTTGCCCTCTGGAACTAAGGAAGGTCTCCTGAAGCAAACTAAGGGCAAATTATTGACGATAAAGAGTTGACATGGCTGTCTACCTACCTCACTGTCGGTCGCATTCCTTTAAGATGCAGCTGGCTGATCACCGACAACTAACATCTGCTAAAGCGGAAGGGAAAAGGTATAACTGGCCTTAACCATGTTGCCTTGGCTCTAGATCCACACTGGCAAAGAAACCTGTAGCTAATCAGTCTCATATACAGCCACAGGTTCACTATAGGTGGGATGCTGGCATGTGCCCCAGGAGCAACTTGATGGTATTTGTCTGAAAGTCAAATTCAGTTATCTGGAAAAGGCTGAGGGTTATAGAACTGCACAAACACCTTTCTGGGCCATGGGGTGGCCCTGTAGCTCATCTGGAAGAATATAGTTGAACCACAGATGAAACAGCTACCAATTGCTCTGGTTGGACTATTGCAGGTTAAACAGATGCTAGATCATTACTCTATGTCAGAACCTTCAGTACTTATTGTCCATATTCTACAGCCAGACTATGTTGGATTTTGTTTAAGTAACAGCCACATTAACCCAGCAAAATATCTACATCTAATGAGGTTTGAATGTTGAGGAGATCTTTTCATTATGAAGTTTAGCAGACATTGGGTTTTGGTCACAATACCCGACAATAGCATGTCAGTATTCTACATCAACACGACGTTGGCATAATACGTTGAATAGACGTTGATTATTGGTCAGTTACCAACACAACCTAAAACCAACCAAATATCAACGTCTAATGATGTTAGACTGCAACGTTGTGTGGACGTTGTCATAATAACGTTGGGCAGACACTGAGGTTTGGTCAAAAATCTGACAAAAGCATGTCAGTATTCGACGTCAACCTGACGTTGGGATAATACGTTGAACAAACGTTAGTTAATGGTTAGTTACCAACACAACCTAAAACCAACCAAATATCTACGTCTGATGATGTTAGACTGCAACGTTGTGTGGATGTTATCATAATAACATTGGGCAGACATTGAGGTTTGGTCAAATATCCGACAACAGCATGTCAGTATTCAACGTCAAACTGACGTTGAGATAATACGTTGGACAGACGTTGGTTATTGGTTAGTTACCAACACAACCTAAAACCAACCAAATATCAACGTCTGATGATGTTAGACTGCAACGTTGTGTGGACGTTCTCATAATAACGTTGGGCAGACATTTAGGTTTGGTCAAGAATCCGACAACAGCATGTCAGTATTCGACGTCAACATGACGTTGGGATAATACGTTGAACAGACGTTGGTTATTGGTTAGTTACCAACACAACCTAAAAGCAATCAAATATCAACGTCTGATGATGTTAGACTGCAACATTGTGTGGACGTTGTCATAATAACGTTGGGCAGACATTGAGGTTTGGTCAAGAATCCGACAACAGCATGTCAGTATTCGAGGTCAACATGACGTTGGGATATTACGTTGAATAGACGTTGGTTATTGGTCAGTTACCAACACAACCTAACGTCTGATGATGTTAGACTGCAACGTTGTGTGGACGTTTGTCATAATAACGTTGGGCAGACACTGAGGTTTGGTCAAGAATCCGACAACAGCATGTCAGTATTCGACGTCAACATGACGTTGGGATATTACGTTGAATAGACGTTGGTTATTGGTCAGTTACCAACACAACCTAAAACCAACCAAATATCAACGTCTGATGATGTTAGACTGCAACGTTGTGTGGACGTTTGTCATAATAACGTTGGGCAGACATTGAGGTTTGGTCAAGAATCCGACAACAGCATGTCAGTATTCGACGTCAACATGACGTTGGGATATTACGTTGAATAGACGTTGGTTATTGGTCAGTTACCAACACAACCTAAAACCAACCAAATATCAACGTCTAATG
This sequence comes from Gymnoscopelus microlampas, assembly GCF_963454915.1. Lineage (NCBI taxonomy): Eukaryota > Metazoa > Chordata > Actinopteri > Myctophiformes > Myctophidae > Gymnoscopelus > Gymnoscopelus microlampas. The sequence continues at coordinate 8,562,145 of NC_139949.1, forward strand.
ATGTTAGACTGCAACGTTGTGTGGACGTTGTCATAATAACGTTGGGCAGACACTGAGGTTTGGTCAAGAATCCGACAACAGCATGTCAGTATTCGACGTCAACATGACGTTGGGATATTACGTTGAATAGACGTTGGTTATTGGTCAGTTACCAACACAACATAAAACCAACCAAATATCAACGTCTAATGATGTTAGACTGCAACGTTGTGTGGACGTTGTCATAAAAACGTTGGGCAGACATTGAGGTTTGGTCAAGAATCCGACAACAGCATGTCAGTATTCGACGTCAACATGACGTTGGGATATTACGTTGAATAGACGTTGGTTATTGGTCAGTTACCAACACAACCTAAAACCAACCAAATATCAACGTCTGATGATGTTAGACTGCAACGTTGTGTGGACGTTGTCATAATAACGTTGGGCAGACATTGAGGTTTGGTCAAGAATCCGACAACAGCATGTCAGTTTTCGACGTCAACATGACGTTGGGATATTACGTTGAATAGACGTTGGTTATTGGTCAGTTACCAACACAACCTAAAACCAACCAAATATCAACGTCAATTGACGTCAAATTAATACGTTGATACAACGTTGGAAGTTGACGTTGGTCCAACGTTGGATTTTGGTTAGCTGACGTCACAACCTAAATCCAACCAAAAATCAACGTCAACGGACGTCGCGTGCCAGCTGGGTACTAGTCATCCATGTGTTCGACATATTCGCCAACACACGTCCTCACGGTGATCCCCTCATTACACACACAGGGGTCTCGTAGAAAAAAATAAATCCGATCCCGGTAATCCGTTCCATAATTGCAGCCAGTTGTAAATAGCATGTTTTGCCAAAAATACATAGTAAATGAGATGAGATGAGAAATACTTTATTAATCCCCAAGGGGAAATTGTGGCATTACAGCAGCACAGTGTAACAAATAAATAAGTAAACAACAGACAAACAAAACAAAACAGATGGACACACACTAGACCAGGGCCAACAACATGCATTTAGGGAGAGTTCTTAAAGAGGTGGTGCCATGGTTTTGCACTTTTTCTGTTTTTCATGTGTCTATGAGGTTGATAGAACTTCATTAAGGCCCCCGCTGGTGGTTTTATGGTGTTTCATGTCTTCTCTGACTATTTGGAGTTTTTTCCTGGAGGCTGAAACCTTGAGAGTCAAACGTGCCAATCCAAAAACAGGGGCATAGTGACATCACAGAGCCCCCAGAAAACATACCCTCCCCCTCATTATCATAACACAACAGGTGTGGGCATGAGGAGGAGGAGGGACTAGGACAGGTGGGTGGTGCTAAAGGTGGTGGAGGAGATGCTAAGGTGAGAACCAGGCATACTTAATGAACTGGAGGCGTGTCCACATAAAAACATTTGTTTTAACAATTTCTGTACACTTTTTTTTTTTGAAAAAAATCCTTACATAATAATAATACCTTATGATCAGGTTTTAGGGTTGAAAAATATCATGGCACTCCATCTTTAAGTGTTGTAGAGTCTGATGGCAGTTAGCATGAATGAGAGTCTGTACCGCTCAGTGTGCATGTTCGGGGGGAGAGTGAGCCTCTGGCTGAAGGTCAGGAGCGTGCTGGGACCAACATTCAGCTCTGGGATTATTTTTATTTTTTTTTAATTGAACATTTTGTGTGTGTGTGTTGGGTGGCCCACCGGCCGTTTGGCGGCCCGTAAATGGCGCGGCCGTTCTGGAATTTCCCGAATTTCCCAGTGGCCAGCACGTCCCTGCTGAAGGTGCTCACCCTATCCTGCAGCTCGCCAATGAGTGGGTGGGAGGGGTTAGCATGCAGGATGGAATAAAGTTTGTCCCTTATGCTCCTCTCTGCGACCGACTGCAGCCCTTCCATGCGGAGGCCAACCACAGAGCTGGCCTTCTTGATGATTTTGTTGAGCCTGTTTAGCTCCCCAGCCTTGCCCCCACCCCAGCATACCACTGCATAAAATACAATGTTGGCTACAACAAAACACAGGAGCCGAGATACAGACATTTCCTAAAATACTTTAACCAGGAAGTGAATGGAGCAGTATTTTTTTTATTTTTTTTAACGTATACAGTATGTACGTTTTTGGCACTCAACAGTTGGATTTGAAAAAAGCGTATATATACGTTTTGGCACTCAATGTGTGTTGACCATGTTTTTGTGTCTTACAGTGTGAGTGTGTAAGTGTGTGTGCGCTCTTTTGGTGGCGGTGAAACCCTTTTAGATTTCCCCTCACATCCCTCACTCACACAAAGAGCAGCAGAGACGTGTGTTTGCAGTTCAAAATATATATAATTTTATTTAGGCTCAGGGCAGATACTTTTATAATGCAATTACTTTAAACTGTAAGAAACGTCAGGTTACAAATATAAAAATAATTTAATAATGAACTAGAAAAAAATCTCCTTGTAGCACAGCAGGTCTCCACCAGGTCAGGTAGGTTAGTGTGGGCCAGCATTGTTCGGAAAGCCAATCAGGATGGAAAATTAAACATTTGAAATACCTGTTTCTATTGCACTATAGGGATACTGTGCACCGATTTGCTTGATATTTGAACAAAATCTGTAGGAGTACTGTCATTTATTTTGTGTGCAAAAAGCGGCCTCCTGGTGGCGCTATAACAGGCCCATGTGAAATATTTGGGGCAGACGTTCTGAATTGGCCTCGCCTTTCGGCCTGGCGGAGACAACTACAAGATGTATATCAAAAGTGTTAAAATGTGCATGAATCACACTACAGATACTATACTATAACAGTAGTCTACACCCAGGGTTTGCCAGTGGAGTCCTCATACAGGAGGAAGGCAGTGAGTGAGGGATGTGAGGGGAAATCTAAAAGGGTTTCACCGCCACCAAAAGAGCGCACAAACACTTACACACTTAAACTGTAAGACAAAACACATGGTTAAAATAATACCGTATTCGTCATTCAAACTGTCTTAAGAAATAAGCTTGCAGGCACAGCCAAGGGTTACATGCAGGCACAGCCAAGAGTTACATGCACTAAACCCCAGAGAAAAGCCTACACCCCCATGTGAGACCAACCACCTGTAGGACTATGGCCCACCCAGACTAGCAAGACAGTAATGACTATACACGACTTAATCAAAGAAAGTAATAAAGGACAAAAAACAGCAGGGGCACAGAGCTCCTCCTAATAAAACAAAAGGACAATATTTAAAACAAACGTACAATACTATTGTATTGTACTGTATTGTATAGTCAGCCATGCTACCTTAATAAGATGCCACGCCGTCATCAGTGCTCCCTGAGGCAGGGCAGATCAAAGTAGTTTTTCAGTGGATTCTTGACACTCCAGATTACAATCACCAGGACACAGACCCCCACAACTATAAGAGTGTACAAATGGCTCCACATCTGGTGCCATTTGTACACTGTTAGAGTTACAGACCTGTAAGGGTCCATTTGGTTCCTAATCAATCATAGGACCCCGTGGAACCCTCTCAAGGACCCCTGGGGGTCCCCCGACCCCTCTTTGAGAACCATGGTCTATGGTAAGGAGCGACCGCCATGGCAGGAGGCGGAGCCAGCAAGAGGAGGTGCGGCAAAGTTTAGACAAAATCTATACTTATAGACCCTATTCCTGGCCACGCCCCCTACCGTCTCTGGAATGTGATTTAGGTCTGTGACTTCCTGTAGCAGCCGGCAGCCAGTCTGATAGATGCTTGTTTTACCAAAGCAGACGTGTTTGTAAAAGATTGTTATTAACAATGCAAGAGAAATGGTGACATTCATACACATCAGTGGTGGAAAAAGTACTCACATTTTTTACTTAAGTAAAAGTATCAATATTGCACTGTAGAAAAAAGGGGTGGGACGATATATCGATATATATCGATATATCGCGATACTTCCTCCCGTGATAAATAATCGATATGCTGCCGAAAAATATCGATATCTAAAAATTATTATTATTATTATTACCATTATTATTATTTTTGTGATACGTTGTTTTTTCGACTCTGTATTTGTGTGATGATTATTTTGAACTGTTTGGTGCTATTTTATGTGTTTATGAATTGAATACAAGGACTATTGTGATATATCGTTGGTGAAATTTCATGCAATATACTGTATCGTGATATCGCAATATCGAATATCCTGATATTATTGTTATCGAGGGCCTAATATCGCCACAGATATCGTATCGTGAGATACCCATATGTTCCCACCCCTAGTAGAAATACTCTGTTACAAGTAAAAGTCCGGAATTCAGAATGTACAAGTGTTGATATAACAATGTACTTGAAGTACCAAAAGTAAAAGTACTCACTCATGCAGAATATCCACAAGCTTGTAGATCTGCTATTTTCAAATGGTTGAAATGTATGTAGGGCTTAAAGGGATATTTCACTTTAATAAAAAAACATTAGTTTTTTTTATTTTATCGTCTACTCAGGCTTTTGTGAGCCCCCCAGAAAGCGTTTAAGTTGCTTGATTCAGTATTTAGATATTTGATATTAATTTTATCAGACATTCCTATAAAAAAACATTATAACTTCAAACTCCATTTAGTTAGATTAATCAAAAACACCCATCCTTGGTTCTGGTGACTCATCCTGCCCTCCTAATACGTGAGGGGGCCGTGTTTATTCAATACATGTTTATTTTTATTTTTTTATTGTATTTAATTTAAAACAAAAACAAAAATTGAGATATCTATATATATATATATGCACATAGCATAATGCCAACAGATACAGTATGTACATGACGTTAAGCATACTGTTAGGTGTGAAAGTGTTAACACATTGGTAGGTCCATATATCATCATTTATTTGCATGACTTGTTTGAAAAATAGTGTTGAGTCATGTGTTCTGTCTCCTATCAGCCGGCTGCATTGTGAAGCAGATGGGCGTGCCGTTGCGTCTGGTTGCCATGGTGAACGCCAACGACATCGTCCATAGGACGGTGCAAAGCGGGGACTTCTCCATGACCGACACTGTCAAACAGACACTGGCCCCCGCTATAGACATCCAGGTACTGTCACTGTCACACACACACACACACACACACACACACACACACACACACACACACACACACACACACACACACACACACACACACACACACACACACACACACACACACTGTCACACAGACACTGTCTCACACACACACACACACACACACACACACACACACACACACACACACACACACACACACACACACACACACACACACACACACACACACACACACACACACTGTCACACAGACACTGTCTCACACACACACACACACACGCACGCACGCACGCACGCACGCACGCACGCACGCACGCACGCACGCACGCGCGCGCACGCACACACACACACACACACACACACACACACACACACACACACACACACACACACACACACACACACACTTGATGGAAGACTTTCAATGTTCTCACAGAAACACCCTGCCTGAAGCTCTACATAAACAGGTTCAATACACTACAGAAACACCCTAGCTCTGCATAAACAGGTTCATTACACTACAGAAACACCCTGCCTGAAGCTCTGCGTAAAAAGGGTCATTACACTATACAGAAACACCCTGCCTGAAGCTCTACACAATTATAATATAGAAACACCCTGCCTGAAGCTGCCTATAATTGGCGTTTTATTGCTGTTGTCTTTTATGGATGACAATACACATTTTCTATTCTATTCTATTGACACCTAGCCTATCAGCTAGCGTTAGCTACACATAATCATCTCCTCAACTAATAATAACAAAACTATCACTGATTCTGAGGATGAGGCAGACTGCATCCCTGTGATCCAAACAACGCTGGGGCCCGTTTCACGAAACCTGGATTAGGGATAAACCGGGTTTAATCGACTATCCTGGCTTAAATTATCCAGGAATCGGTTTCACGAAAGCTGAGTTAGCTCGGCAGATTAACTTAGCCAGTAAACCTGGATATGTTTATCCATGATCCGGTTTCACGAAAGAAAATTGAAGCAATCCTGCGTTAGTTACCATGGCAATTTAGCTGTGAAGTTAGCCTGGTCCGGACCAGGCTAACAGCCAAGCTTTATTAATCCAGTGCCCTGTTCTTCAAGTTTTGTGAAGTAGCTGTTAGTCCAATGACTCCAATGAGTTTTTCCACACTTATTCAATTCTTATGCGAAAATCTAAAAGACAGAAAAAAAAAGCCGCTCCTCAGCCCGGCTTGGCGTTCGTGGAACGGAATAAACCAGGCTGAACAGCGCAGGCTTGTCAAACCTGGATTTGCCTTTTAAACCAGGATAATTTAATTCCGCTTTCGTGAAATAGACCCCTGTTCACCACTATCATTGTTGTTATACAGTAGTTGTGGTGTGGACTCTGCATGCCCTTCAGTTAGAACGGTTTTAAAACAACATATTTTAAAATAGTAATATTAAAAGTAAAACAACATATTTCTAATTCGTTCTTGGCACATCCGGTCAGATCTGGTAAGGACAATGGCCTTGGGCGTTCTTCTTCTCTAAAGTGTTCTCAAACCTTTTAACTCAAGACCCAAAATAGAAATTAGACGTTTGCCCGGGACCCAAACCAGTGAAAATAACAGATCTACAAGGTGCTATTTTCACTCATTCTTAAAACGTCTGTAATTAGTTATAATTAGTTAAGCATGTTTTCTTCCAGGTGCTACGTAGCTACAGCCTCTCCCGCCAAGTTCCAGGCTGCAGTGGAGAGGGCGGGGTTGACCTTTGACCCTCCGGAGTCGGTGAAGGCGTTGGACCAGATGGCCACCCGCTGCCAGAACCTGGAGAGGAGTCTGGACTGGAAGACTGACTGGGAGAACCGCCTGAGAGAATGCATCCAGTCTATATACACATCTAGACAACCCAGACTTACCACAAACACTTGATTCATGTTATTGACAATACGTTGTTTAAATTCCGAATGGTCGATTATATCACTGTTTCTCAACATCGGGTCTGTGGACCACCAGTGGTCCAAATGGACCCTTCATCCATTTTCCAACCTTATCTTCATATAATTGATCCTCTCTAATACTCATTATAAAATGGCACAATTTCTGTATATTCACTCTGTGTCTCATTGGTGGGCTGTGGACAGTTCAGAAACCTGCCTACCAATAACATCCTCATTGATGGGGATTATAAGCTAAAACTACACCCTTTCTCTTCCTGGAGAGTTAGCATGCTGAAATAGAAGATATTTTCCTTACATTATTAAAACAAATTGAAATCTTGTTTGAAATGACCAAATCTGTCTACCGATGATGTCACTGGTAGGCAGGTTTCTGAACTGTCCACAGTCCTACTCTGGGACACAGACTGATTGGACAGACATATTATAATGAGCATTACAGTGGACCAGTTATATGAAGATAGGTTGAAAATGGGTGAAGTGGTCATTTAATTCAGAATGGTTGATTTTTACTCAACGATCCCAGTTTTGTTTGTAATGCAATTTCTAAATGTGATGAAGGCTTTCATGGCCTTCCTACTTGTCATGGTGTGTGTGTGTGTGTGTGTGTGTGTGTGTGTGTGTGTGTGTGTGTGTGTGTGTGTGTGTGTGTGTGTGTGTGTGTGTGTGTGTGTGTGTGTGTGTGTGTGTGTGTGAGTGTGTATGTGAGTGCGTGCGTGCGTGCGTGCGTGCTTGCGTGCGTGCGTGCGTGCGTGCGTGCGTGCGTGCGTGCGTGCGTGCGTGCGTGCGTGCGCGCGCGTGTGCGTGTGCGTGCGTGCGTGCGTGCGTGTGAGTGAGTGAGTGAGTATGTCACTTAGTTTCTGACACATGTTGACTAATGTGCTGTACAATGAAGACAAGTCAAATCAGATGAATGTACAAATGAATAAATATCTCACATTTCATCAGTATGATGAACCCAACTGATATTGGTGACTGCATGACCTGTTATCTTGCTCAGCTTCCCTCAGGTAGAATGTGGCAATGCTTTTAGTAAGCTGTACCAAAGATTGTTAATTTAGCAAGATACGCATTCTCCATTGGAGCCACTAGAGGCGAAGTAGTACACAAATCCTACAAATGGTCTCCTACTGTAAGTAGGCATGGTTGTCTTCTCCCCCAACCAAGATATTATGTGGATGATTGGGCTCACATCCACTGATGCTATGGGCCTCAGTAAATTGAATAATATGACAGTATCACATCCACTGATGCTGTGGGCCTCAGTAAACGGAATAATATGACAGTATCACAGGCTGCAAGAATCAATTCTTTTCCCAGTGATTATTCTATCAAATACTTTTTCAATTAATTGAATAATCGAAAAGCTATTTTTTTCTTGGATATTTTGTTTTCTTTTTTATTCACCAATCGACATGTAAAGTTTAATTTCGTATTTTTAATCAACTAAATTCATTAGTCTGATTAACCACTTAAGCCCTATATTATACCTTGCACAGCGATGTCACGCCAAAATAGCCGATCTACAAGCTCACAATACATTGCGATGCATTGTGAGCTTGTAGAGCCTGTGAGTTTTTACCAATTCTCGATTATTTCTTATAATCAATTAAACCATTTAGTTCAATTAACTGTTGCACCCCCACTGTGTATCACATCCACTGTGGGCTTCTTTCTGTAAAGTGAATAACATGATGGTATATCTTACAGTAAAGTGAATAATGTGATAGCAGATCTTACAGTAACATGACATGACAGTATATCTTAATGTGATAGTATCACATCCACGTATGCTCTGGGCTGAATAGCTGAAGCATAAATTAGGGTTCAATTGCACATTTTGTGTTGAAATCTAAATTTTTAAAATTATTGTAGTGGTGTAAAACACAAAATATTTGCCTCCGAGAAGTACCTAAAAAAGGTACTGAAGTAAATGCACTTCCACCACAGAGATTAGCATCTATTCTAATTAAAGAGTTCCTCTCTGTGAAACTGCTCACTGTCAGGTGAAAAAAAAGCGGTCTTGACGTCATGCGTAGGAGGAGATGTGGTTTGTCTGTGCAGGCTGATAACAAAAAACAACCTTGAAGTCAGATTTGGTGACGTTGACATTTTTTTCAATCCACTGCACACCACCTGCTTTGACTGACCTACTGGATCCTCAGTAAAATACATTTAGTTAAAATACAATAAACTCTTACAGATTAGATTTAAGTAACAGTCATGTAACTTGTGAATCATTCCTCCATCATGATGAAGACAGCCAGATGTTTCCTGTTGTAAAACCAGTGAGGATCATCCACTGTGTGTGGAGCCTACTGATGGATTCTAGCCTTAGGACCCAAACTTTATTTAGAAAATTGTCCATACAATTATCCATATTAATATCAAAACTCCCTTTCCCCTGGACTGCTTGGATCATGTACCTTTTGAAATCTAATCTGTAAGAGTTTATTGTATTTTTACTAAATGTATTTTACTGAGGATCCAG